>NC_081295.1:29380000-29688500 GCF_030435805.1 Mustela lutreola
CAAAGTTATTTGAATAATGTATCTGTCACTTCAGAGAGCCCAATTTTCTTCACAATAATCTTTCTGACGTATTAAAATTCAGAGGATCAAACAAACCATTTTCATCTTTCTAATGCAATTTTAGAACACCCTTGTTTTAATAGCCTACCCTTGACAAACAAAGAAATGTTTTGTTTGGTTCTCTAAGTTAAACTGACACACTGAACAGAAAGGTTGATTGGATAGTAATTAAACGTTCTGATCTGATTTGTTCTGTCTGACACAACAGGAAAGCTAGCTTTGGTTGTAGACATTTTATTTTTATTTAAATTCCCTTATTATTTTTACCCTAGTGAAAATAATTATATACATCTTTAAAAGTAGTTCCAAGTATCAGAATGTTAGCCATCAGTCCTCACACAATGTCTTCTTTCAAATATTACCCTGTTTAATTAACTATCGAAAGACTGCATTGTTTATCAGGGACAATGCAATCTTGCCGTATCACCCAGCTCCATGCCCTTGACAATCTGCCTAACCTCCCTGTACTACTTCCTTACCTGAAAAAGAAAGACAGTGGTAAGATCCAACTTTTCTAAGTGTTGTAAGGACTGTATAAGTTAATAGTGCTGGTAGAGAGCAATCATTCAATAGTTTGACACAACAATATTGTGGAATATTGTTAAATGTTGTAACTTTGCCTGTAGTTATATATTCATACTCCTACTTTTATTTCTTAGTAATTAAACCATTCTTTCCCTACTCCGGCAAGTGGATTAGCATAAACACAGAGTTGGTCTATAAAAGCTGGGTTTAGTTTTCTCACGTGGCAGATCATAGAAACGGAGAGCACATAATTTGATTGATTGACATCTCTAATTTTCGTAGAAATCCATGAGCCACGGAGTTTGATAGAAGTGCTTCAAGGGGGTCCATGAAAGGACAGACGAGAGATGGGGTGGTAAGGATGGGGGCAGTGGAGCTATAAATATGCAACACTATGTCCTCCCATCCCAAATTCATATATGTATTTTTTAATTTTGAGAAGGAAAGAGGAAGGCTGGTGGGAAGGAAGGGAAGGGAAAAAGAAGGAAGGAGAAAATAAAAGCAGTTAGGGAGAAGGAATCTTGAAATGATGGCACTGATTTCAAAGGACTAATAGCTACTTCAGTGATCTTGCATAATTTATTTGAAAGGGGGGGAAATGTATGGTAAACTAATACTTTAATTTGAATTACGTGCACTTCTCACATCATCCACTTCCTTCCTCTGCTTTTTCTGTGAGGATGGACAAAGTCTCCAAAAGATGCAAATCTAGCCAAGAAAAACTGCTGTCTAACTTGAATTTATAATTTGCTCCTCAAGGTGACCCCCAGGAAGCTTTTCCTCAGTCTCCATTTAACTCATTAGCATATCCTAATGGTGGATCCTAATGTAAATCACTCCTTTCCTCCTTAGATCCCTAATTCTAAACAACACCCTCACCCCCAAACACAAACATACACACACACACACACACACACACACACACACACTCTCTCTCTCTCTCGTACTCACTCCCTCACTGGCCTTGCACTGTTTAGTCTGGGGTCAGCTTTATCTCCTCCACATTTAAGTAACACAGCTCTGATTCTAGTTTCATTCTCTATTATTTTCTAAACAAAATTACCTCTTGCCTCAAAGAGTAAATGCCGTGCTCAACTCTATCCTCTCTATTTCCAACAGGTCTTCTTTCAGTATATGTCCCTACCTCCCAACTCCTTCAGATTCAATTTTTAAAAAATTCTATGGTCACCCATAATATTTTTTTCTGCTCATAAAATAATTTCAGTCCCCATAAGTCTATACATTTAACCCTAATCACTCTCTTGACCTGATGTGAATTCCCAGTGGCCTGAGAGTAGACTTTTCAATATTAATATGCCCGATGTGAACGTGCAATCTTTCTCTCAGTCCTGCCCTCTTACTGTCTTTTACATCTCTGTCAATAGCATCACCTGCCAGCATTCCTCAGTTAAACTGCAGTGGTCCTCTTGAGAGCTCTTAGCTCACTAGGCTTCACACTTTTTAAGTCAACATCAGTTCTTTACATTCCTTTGCCCTACAACCCTGACCTCCAAACATTTGTCAGATTATATGAGTCTGCCTCCAGAACGTCCCTTTCATTTCTTGACTCCCCTTTCCCTGTTCATTTCCACTGCCATGAAGGCTAGTTCAATCCTCATATCCTATAGCAGTCATCTCCTAGCTGGTCTTCCCACTTCTCATTCTGAATTTATCATCTCGACATAAGTATCCCAGTTACTTTTCATGTAGAATAATTCTTAGTGCCACATCTCTATTAAAAACAAATTTTCAATCATGCCAAGTATATGTACAAAATATTTAGACTTTTAAACATGGAATTCAAGATCCTCTATACCATGCCCCCAAAATACCACTCCATGATTATGTTCCATTACTTTTTCTCCTAACCCTTGCGCTACTGGCCACTTTACAGGAAAAAATAAAATAAAATAAAATAAAGTCTTATATTGATTTTTTTAACAATTTCTTTGCTCATATTGTCCTTCAGCCTATAATTCCCTACTCTCCACTCCATAGATATTTAAATCCTGTACCAACCCTTCAATTCCAACACAGGACCACCACCTAGCTGTAGTTTTCTTGATTTTTTCATGGAGGCTACCTAAAGTGGAGACCTATATGACTGTCTCTAGGATTCACCATCCTGCCTTGGTTTTAGCAGGAATATTGCCGTCCTCCTAATAAAACTATACCTCTTATTTTCCCTTGAATGCAATGGAATTTGAGGCACTGGGATTTGAGCAGAAGTAGTGTGTACAACTTCTCAAAATTCTCTATAAGGATAGTTGCCCTGGACTTTCTTTTCCCTCTCTATCTTTTAGGAGATGGTGATGACTATAGATGTATTAGTAGCCCCATGTGGAGAATGATAGAGCTGTTCCACCAGCCTTCAACCGTACTCCTCTGGATGGTGAAGTAAGAGAGTGACATGTTTTCTGATTCAAAGCACTGGGGTTTTTTGTTTTGTTTTGTTTTTATTTTTGTTTGGCTATCTTCACTAAAGAAGCTTAGCCAGTATTTGAATGACTTAAGTTACTCTTTTCTTCTTATCTATAGCACTAAGAGCATCAAGTCATACTTATTATAGCCTGGCTTCTTCACTACAAATTAGTGCACATATATCTCCCTTCTTCTATTAGACTGTAAATGAATACATCCAAATACAGTTTCTGACTTATCTCGTGTATCTTACAATATTTAGCACAAGATTTTAAACCTAGTTTGTATATAAAGCATTTGAATTTTTCTGATACTCCTACTTCTTTCTTTTTCAGTTTCTGGCCATACATATAAAATGATAATCCTAGTTCTCCATACCTAAATCCTCCTTAACCAAGCTTCCATCTTTATAAAAATCTTGTTTCTAAACACATTGCATTTTTTAAATGCCATCTTTTCATTATTTTGCAGGTTCTAATAAAATTATAATTAAACACAAGCCCTATGATACCTTCCTTTTTAACTTCTGTGACATGCACTCAGGCTTCTCTACCCTATGCCTCACTAACAGGAGATCCCTTTTGGCTATGTTTTGGCTCTCAGATCTTTCCTCTCCTTTTTTGTTTTTGTTTTTCTTTAAGATTTTATTTATTTATTTGACAGACAGAGATCAGAAGTAGGCAGAGGAGCAGGCAGAGAGAGGAGGAAGCAGACTCCCTGCTGAGCAGAGAGCCTGATGGGGGGCTCGATCCCAGGACCCTGGGATCATGACCTGAGCGAAGGCAGAGCCACCCAGGTGCCCGTCCTCCCCTTTTGATGACCCAGCACACTCATGGCTTTAGCCTTTGTGCTGATAATTCCAAGACCCTCTCAATTTATAGCTATCAATTCTTTTCAAAGTCTTTCAATCCATCTTTGCATATTCCTACTTAGGCAGCTCACCATTACCTCATTCTTCAAAGTCTTAAAGACTGAACCTAACTACATCTCCCATACTAGCTGTCCTTCCCAATGTCTTCATTTCTAAAATAACATGTCACTTCTTTAAGTTCTAGAGGCCTAACATTTATTTCCATTTTCTTTTCACCTCCTTTCTTAAGTACAAACAAATATGATATGCATAAGCCATATCAACATTTGTTTGATGATGCCTCTTTGCTTTGTCCCATCAACTTCCAGTGCATTTTCATCTCAGTTCTGAATCATCTGTTTTCAGAATCAATTTCTACTTGGTTCCCCCTTTTTTTTCCATTTTTTTCTTGCAAACTATCTTCATATTTAGGTTTGTACCATGCAACTTCTCGTCTCTAGAACCAATCAATTTCTTTTAGCTATTGAACTGGTTTAATATTCTATGCTTCTGGGTTTCCATATTCTATAAGATACTGGCCAATTGGTTCATTATGTCTTTGCTTATGCTGTTCCTAAGTGAGAAGTCATCTTCTCTTCAGTTGTTTCACCCAACAAGTGTAGCTACTGTCCTACACCTTCCTAAAATTCCATAGTGTTTACTTTTCCTCAAAGCTTGCTTTGTTTCAAATCTCTATATATGATCTACTGCTTTGGGCTCTATAATTGATATTTTATGTACCAATTGTGTATTCCCAAAGTTTTATGAGGTCCTTGAGATAATAATAATGTCATTATTATTATCATTATTAATATATTTTTATTACTTCTTTTACCTAAAAATCACATAATAAAATGACTACATGTTTGGGGACTAGAGGACTTAAGCTCCAGAAACATTATGTTTTGTACTTGGTGACAGATAGCTAATCTAATTCTGGAATTTTTTGTCATTTTCCACTTCAGCCATGTTGAACACTCATTATTACTTAAATGGGCTGTAGAATTTCTCAGCATACTGATCATGCCAGGTTAGTGCTAATCCAGGTTAGCATGGAACCACTGGTATGTTGAGCACTTACTTGAGAAGCAGAGCACAGGAGTGGGTGTTATAACCAACTCCAGCATAAAAGCACATAGCTGGAAATGTGAGAGTATTTCTAGAAATTGGATCTAAATGGACTGAGAGTCACAAGAGTAACTACTTCTAGAAGAAGAAGGTACTACTAGTTTAATTCAGGAATGTCCTGAAAAGAGCTAGCTATAAGAGCTATCATACTTTGGTAGAAAAGTAGATTAAAGTCCAGAAGGAGAAAGGATAAAGTATGCATGTTCTGCTAAAATTATACCATTTTGATGGCATCATTTGTGAGAGCAGACATAAAGTGGGAACTTCTCAAGCCTTTAAAAAAACAGGTTGCCTTCTTCTAAAAGAAGTTTTAAAACAAGGCATGAAAAGACCAGTGGAGGTACTCCAGGTAAGGCAAGTTTAAATAATTGCCTATTGAAAATGAGGCATACAATTAAAAATTACTCTATTTCCTTATGTTTGTGTCATACTTGCCAATTATAAAAAAAAGTCATTTAGGATCGCAGCTATATAGGATTTATATAGGATCTAATTTTGACCTGCAACAAATAACCCAAGATAAGCGCAATACTATTATTATTAAAAACTGAGATTGAGTGAAATTCAGATGACTCTGGAATCTGCTCAATTTCATAGAAGGTTGGAGCCAGGTGTGCAATGAGGTGTCTTGCAAGCAAATCCCTGCTCTCTTATTGCTACCCATTTCAGTCAGCATTCAGTCTTATCATCTTCCATAAAGAAAAAAAAAAAAAAAGAAAAAGAAAAGGGAATTTCTATGATCTAATCTAATTCAGTTCCTAGTGATAGAAGAATATTATTTCTAGTTTGCCTATTCTCTGATCAATGAAAAATTGCTTGACTCTCATGCAGAATAAAACAGACTGATTTTAGCACACTTACACCCTGAGCTCCATAGAGTTAAATTTTGCACATTGAAAGCCTTTAAAAATTAAATTTGGTCATTAAAAATTAAGATTTGATGTCATTGGAGCACAAAAAAATATATTTATAAATGTTCAACAAAAGATCATGTTTTGGTTAACAATGTATTAACTATTGGGATGCCCAGGTGGCTCAGTTGGTTAAGCAGCTGCCTTCGCCTCAGGTCATGGTCCCAGGTTCTGGGATCGAGCCTGGCATCAGGCTCCCTGCTCAGTGGAGTACCTGCTTCTCCCTCTCCCACTCCCCTGCTTGTGTTCCCTCTTTCACTGTTTCTCTCTCTGTCAAATAAATAAGTAAAATCTTCGAAAAAATGTGTTATGTGCCATCTGATTTCTATTCAGAAATATTGCAAAATTAATGTTGTTCTTTTTTTTACCACCATACCAAGCCTAGCAATATAAACATTTAAATGTCAAAATCAAATAATATATGCATAGTTATAAAATCCTTAAAGGATGTTCAAATTTATCTGAAGTCTGAACTATTTTTACACTATTATCTTTGCTCTATATTTTTCCATTGCCACTTCAATTCTAACTATTTTGCACATGGAATATAATATTGCTTCTCTTACACTGTCTCTTCTCTTACACTGTCAGGAAAAGTTATCTTTTTGAATCCATGAAAGAGGCCAAAAAGCAAGAGTGTCAGCAATTTTTGGGAACCATCACAGTATCTTTGAGATGAAATAAATCAAGTTAAACGAACTTAACTCAACATATTGGAAAAAGAAAAGAAAAAAAAAACCTCAGCTAGACTGCTTGTTTTTCAAAACTGTTCATTTTTAATTATCTCTGATTTCAGAAAAGGGAATATCAGGAAGTAACCTTAAAATACTTTTATGTGCCTATTAAAAATAATAATCAAAGATAATGCCATATGACTTTGGGAAGTGCACCATGTCAAACACAGTGTTGTTCAGCTCTCTTCCTAACACCTGTATAAGACACAGGGGTTCATGATGAGAAAACCTGTAAAAATGCCCTGGCAATTCCAAAGCTTAGTCTGTCCAATTATCTTGTGTGATGTTACTCAAGGACTAAGAAAAACAGACATTTCCTCCAGTCCTTTTACTCAATAGCAAACAAAATAGTACTGTCTTCAGCAGCATGTTTCAGCAATATACAAAACCTGATTCTTAGCAATTATTTTATGGGTATGCTCTACTTATACTCAGCAAGTATCATCTAACTTTTAGTTTTTCTATGTTTGATTGATTTTTACTTTCTGAATCTACACTACCCAAAAGACCGCTTTCAGTGCATAATTAATGCTTACAGCTGTTCTTAGGCAGAAACTTAGTATTATGATCATTTCAATTAGTTTCTTTAATTTAAGTAACAATTTTTTTTTCAAAAATAAAGATGGTTGATATTCTGTGGCATTTGATATTATATATTTTATGTTGTTTGTTATCAATAAAAACATATATCTCAAAATAATTTCAATTGTTTTGTAAGTTAAATTCACTTTCTTTAAAAAGTAATTGTTTGTGCATCAGAATATAAGTCACACCAGCCCACACTAGAATTCTTTTAATTGAGCATATATTAAGTACTTTGAGAATTGACTTCTAAGAAAAAAGAATTCCCTAGGTATAGTTAATTTTAATTACCTTCCAAATCATTAATGAGCAGGATATTAGTTAAGGTTGTATTGTGTTTTCTATGCTCAAATGTAAAAGGCTTCATAATGTAAAAATAATATGGTGAGGTTTCGAAGGTGGATGAAGTTAAACTGTGGTTAAGAAAGAAATGAAAGGAACAAAACATTTGGAAAAACTGTTACATAAACTAGGAAATAATACACAAGTTTGCAATTTAGAAAGATAAATTTTTTAAAAGAACAAGCATAATTGAACATAAATATATTTAGTTCAATTAAATAGAGTTCAAAGCTTAAGAATAATCTATCATACCCTCATGACCCCACTTGATAAGAGTAGATAAACTCCAATGCACTGTATTAGCTACTTATCACTATATCAAAAAATGTCCAAATAGAGTAACCGTTGAAAAAAATTTCGTTGAGAGAAATAACATGACTTCACACTCCAAATCAAAGTAACACTAATACTGCAAGAACTATGATGGCATCAATAGATTCTTCATGCTGTTATCATCCTTCATATCACTGTAAAACGAGTTCTGTGCTCTTTTTTTAGTAAAGTCTCTAGCTGACATTTAATTAACTTGAACATTTTTGTATCTGAATCTCACTAGTGCCCCCATCCTATATTCTCAGCTCCCTACAAGAGTTTCCACCTAGATGGACAGCCAAACCTCAGACTCAGCATGACCAAAACCAAATTGGCCATCCACCGCATATCAAACTGACCCCATGTCTGCACATGACCAATTTCGCAGATGATCTAGGCATTTTCTGACAATTGAGATGAGAATTCTTGAAGTCACCTGTCTTCCCTCTCCTTCAATGTCAGCAAGGTTCATTATATTTTTTCCTCAAAATAGTCATTGGAGTTGCCTTTAAATTCTCACTTTACAATCCTCTATTACTGTAATTTTAGCTTGGGCTCTGTTTACCTCTAACTCAACAAGTCTCTTTGCCTTTTGATTCCCCCAACCTCATGTCTTTCATCCATCCTACATGTAACTAGTGGGTAAATCTTCCCATACTGTAATGCTGTTTATTCCTTCATTAAATACCTATAAGAAAATAGCATTTCTTTCCACTAGACTATAACCTCTTCTGCTCAATCTTCAAAGCTTTAGAAAGCTGAGTCATCTCACCATGTTTCCTACTGTGCCCCCACAAATCTTCTAATTTATGCTAATAGACCATTAAATATCTCTTACATGATATTCATATTAACATTTCCATACTTTTGCTAATGCTGTTCTTTACAGCTAAAATATTCTTTACTTCAGTATATTAATTAATATCTTATTATATTTTAAAGCATAATTTGCCTATTGGATGATAAGCCCTTTGACAGGAAGGAATATGACATGCTTATTTTAATCTCCTCCACCCAAAATGCTCTCTCCATTTTCCTCTACATAATATAATTCCCATCATCTTTTACAGACAAATTCAGTTATTGGGATAATAGACTTTTTTAAAGGAAACAAGTATGTCATTTTAATTTTATATCTCCTTAGCAGTAGAATAATACTGGAAATAGAATAAGCACTCAATAAACACTACTATATATAGAGAGAAAACACTACTATATATAGAGAGAAAAATAAAATCCTTTAGCACTTTGTTCATTGTTATTCGAATGTGTGATATAACTGGATGTAGAAGATATAGTACAGAGTTTCTTCCTTAGTGAATAATTAGCATAACAATGCTTCTCAATTAATAGCAGAAGGAAATTTCTTAGTTACAACTAAGGCACAAAGGTATTCTGGAGTTTACAAAACAGCTGCTAAGAATTATCTGGTATTCAATCTCCATGTTATCAAGCAAGTGCAATGTAGTAATATTGATGCCTAGTAGCAAACTTTGGACAAACAGAATTTGTCTTAATTCCGTTTACTCTGCCCACCTGTGTCTTTTGTGACATGCTTTCAGAGCAGGTTTGCTTCACATTTAAATTACTTAATGGAATTATTCCTACTGCCTTAAACCCAGAGATAATAATTACTAATATGTATTCTACTTTTTACTCAGTTAACTTTTTCTCTGAACAACAAGCAAAACACTAGAATGACGTAAGTTTATGCATGCAAAAAAATGAGTAAACTTAAAAAAAAAAAAGAAAAGAGCTATTACTCTCATCATAAGCTTGAGTTTCCTCAAAAGAGTGCTTGATGGGACTTAAGATATGACTTGTTTTGAAACACTACCTCATAAAACTCATTTTCTCTTAAAAGTAAAGAATAATGAGACCTCCAGGCAGCTGCTAGATGGCTAGCCCAGTAGAAACAGCACACCAAAAAAGTGGGCACGAGATGTTTTTTATTGACACAAGGGAAGACAACATGAAACTAGAGGAGGTAGCTCAGAAATACTAAGAAATAATAGAGCTCTTCAGGAAGCTGAAGTCTAGGCACAATAACCCCCCCTCCCCTGTTAGCAGGATTTTTGGCTATGCATGAAAGCACTGCTTTTAAATGTGCACTGAAAGAAGTCTTTAGCCATTATTCAGCCCTTTTAAGCACAGCTTTCCCATCACTGGTGATCATTGTTGATAACATAATCCTTGAGCATGACTTAAAAGAGATTCATGTAAATACTGAGTGCTGACAGGGAGGTAAGATTGAAACTGGGAATCCCTTCTGCACTTAGCAATTCTAAGTACTCGGAGCTAAAAATATTTATTTAGAAAGCTTTTTTTTTTTTTTTGCTGCCCTGAAAATGACAAAAAAAAAAAAAAATCCTAAACTTTCTCTGATTATCTTATATAAGGTTACCTTTTTGTTATATTTGCTTGGCACTTTTTGAAATAATGCTTCAGGATAGTTGTGCAAGCTAGGAGGATGCCCAATGGAGAATGTAACCGATTACAGTCTTGGTAAAGCAGATTACGTAGTTTTGTCTATGGTGCCCTCTGTTTCCCTCCCTTTCTCTCTCTCTCATTCTCTCTCTAATTGTGTAATAAGACAAGTCAGTTTGCCTCGCTCATTTCTCTTGTACTCAATTAAATGTTCTCAAGTTCTCTCTACTCCCTGAATGTCATGATTTCTAAATATGGAACAAAGAATGCTTTGTGAAAAGCTTGGATGGGACCATTGTTTGTGCTCCTTTTAGTGTCAGATTATGAAGAATAAGGAGTTCCATTGGGTTAGATTCAAAATAAGGTAGAAGAAGGTCAGTGTTAAAATATGTAATTATCTAACAGTATTTAAACATTAAAATGAACAAATGTAAGAGTTACAAATAATGACTGCCTATAAAGTTTAAGGAGTGTCTAGATTAATTTCAATTTAATATCTCCTAAAATAAAACATTCTAAACCAGCAGCAGATACTCTAAATCTACCTGGATACTTTTTATTATATTTCTAAAGATAGATATTTTTTTTCCCTGAACTCCTTAAACTTTTAAAGAAAATTTTATATATATTTATAGGTCTTTCCTTCATTCATTATAGCTAGTGCTTTTCTACTTTACATTACATTAAACTATTCATTGAAATATTTATAAGACACTGAAATAAGAGTACAAACCTTATGTATATTAACACCTTAAAGAATCATCATTATTTAACATTATCTTCTGCAACTTTGAAAGTATGCTGTTGATTTCCCATAGCAAAATATAAGAAAAAACCTAAAAATTAGTCAATTGGCATTCAGTTTTATCAACCTCAAATATTTTGTCCATCAAATATGGACAAATCCATAAAGATTCTAAATTTAAAATGTATTTCCTATGCATAAATATATATATATATATATATGTGTGTAGAGACTGTTATACACAAAAATTTAAGAATTAATTTGAGCAAAGCTTAAGAAAAATACTAAAAAGTAATTTGTCACTTTACATTCAATTTTATCATCCTCAAATATTTTGTCTATCAAATATAGACAAATCCATGAAGGCTCTAAATTTCAAATGTACTTTGTACGCATAGAATATATATGTGAGTCCATTGTTGAATAAATAAATAATTCACAAGAGGTGTTTTCCATTACTATTAGTATTCTCATCTGTTGTGCCCCCCCCAACCCCGTCTCCTCTCTTCATCCTCAGTTTTCTTGATCTGTAGAGGGAGGAGTCTGCCCCTGGGCATCACTAAAGCTTCCTTCTAACATGGGCAATTCAAGATTTCATTTATATGGGCAATTACTTAAACAGCATAAACAGGACAAAATTTACATTTGTAAGTAAGTCCTTGTAAAAATTTAATGAAATACTGCAATTAAGTATCTCTTTAAATATACCGATTCAAGTTATGATTGAAAAAGAAGATAGTGGTATATATTTGCCCCTAGTAAGAACTTAGAAAACTTTATCACTCTCAGAGCATAATTTAGTGCAGATTTGTCATTTACTCCTTACTATTATATTTTAGAGAACTGGGAAATGGTTTAGCTTTCAAAATTTTTCATTGGGACCAAAATGTGTTGATTTTCTTTTGTTTACTTAGTGGCTATACACACACACACACACACACACCCACACTCACACACACAATGTGTGTGTGAGTGTGGGTGTGTGTGTGATAGAGACATAGATACAGAAAGAATAATCACTAAATTCTACTCCTGAAACCAAAAGTCAATCAATAAAATAAATTTTATTTTCAAAAAAGATATGAATATATACAAAGGAGATAGGACACTTCTTGCTACAATAATGAAACATGTTGTTCAACCAAATAAATACAAATCAAGAATCTATTGATGAAATGTAATAATCAATTAGGTCTGAACATTCGACCTATATATAAAGAGGCAGATGGTTCTGGATTGTGGCAGGCATCCCATGCTGGGGAGTGAGGAAGTTGTATTTAAAGTACTTGTCTGTAGCTCTAACTTCCAGACAGGCATAAATTATTTCTTCTATTTTCCTTCCTATCTTCCTTGTATGTTCAATGTCCCCATCCCCTGCCAACTGGCTGTGATTTTTTCCAGTTTAGTGTCACCTTTTTAGCTCATTTCTTCTTTATTTACTATATCCTTGTCAGAAGATAAAAGAGCCCTTATATTTAAATTACAGTGACAAAAAAGCAATAACATAAATACAGTGATTAGCTGCCTCTCTCTAAAGGACCACTACACATATATGTGAAGTAAGTGCCTTGAAGGGCAAAACAACCATTACATCTGACAATGCACAAAGTTACTTGAAGAAATATTAGCCAAACCGACTCTGTGTGTGTGTGTGTGTGTGTGCACGCGCGCGCGCGTATGTGGTATTTACTATGAAGCCCTTTGGGTAAGATCATCTGATTATTTTGTTAAGATGTCTACAGCATTGTTTATTGCTCTAATTTATTTGTTTCAATTTCAAGATAAATTGTAAAATCTAACATTTAAAAAACAGTATGTTTTAGTAGCTAGTCACTGTAATTTTTACAAGTGGAAAAAAAAAGGGAATACATAGGAAAGCCATATGATTTAAATATACCACATGCTCAAATATATAATATGATTAGAACTTTGTGCCTTACTTATAAGTACATGTTATGTGCTACATATTTACAAAACACCTCACAAAATTACAGACTGTTTAAATTTGATTTGAATTGATGATAATCTACTTAGTTCCTAATTCTTTATCAATTTAAGGTTGGAAGAATAAATTGTGTCGGTTATGTTTTAACTTATGGCGAAAACAAAGCAAACATTAGATTAGCCTGGATTTTGCACTTGGTTAAATACTTTCCAAGCTCTAATGCATGAATCACTAATACATTTAGAGCTTTTACTTTCACTGTAAAACAGATTGGTTTTGATTCAATTAAAATTCCTTTTTGCAAATATGAATTAAAAGTTCCTCATATTAGAACAAAGTTAGTTAAAACTTAGTACTAGCAGTACATAGCAACTTTGATTCATAGCCACAGTGATTATCTGAATACTATAAAAATGGGGGAAAAATAATGGATTTGTGTGCAAATGGTTTAGAAAACTGAAAACATTAATGATTTGACTTGTTATGTGGTTTGATTATCAGAAAGTAAAAATAGCATTTGGCATATTTCCTTAATACCAGAAAAAGAATTATTTCCTGCAATTATTTTATTAACATTGGAACAAGCCCTAACTTGTAATGATATTCTTTGTTTGGTGCCAGTATTTAAAAATTGACATATTTTTGGAAGAAAGCTTGTCATTTTAATTATTTTTACACATATGACATCATGTGAGCCTCACCATCAATAAAAAGCTTTGTAATTGCATTTAAAATTTAACCCTGCAGCTCTTCCCACCACCCAACCTTACCTATTTCCCAAAGCTTGCTTCCCATCTTAGAAATTACAGTAAGCTATATTGATCTAGAAGATCACATGTGAGTATCTATTATTTTAAAAATCTATGCAAAGTATGATCATGTAATTATTTTAATGATTCTTATGATTTGTCGTGGGTAATAAACAGGAGGGACAATTTCAGGTTGCAGATATATTTCATTTGTTCAAATCCATGCCTTGATCATTTTATTAAATTTGAAACCAAGATTGTCCAGTTGTTCCCTAAAATCTTTTCCTTTCACCTATATTGTCAGAAAATAACTATGTCTAATTTTATACTTGAATGTTTATTTTATTTCCACTACATTTTTCTTATTTTTGCATCTTTAGCAAAGCAACGTTGGTTGATGGAAATAAGTTGCACAAAATACAACCATATATAATTAGATGCATCTTTATAAAGCCCACACAGACTCTGTGATCACCTAACCAGTATGCAATATTTGATTTATTGGATGCACAAAGAAAGCGGCTTTAATTTCTCAAACTGTATAATCTAGACTGGAAATTTGGGGTCTGGAAGATAAAGTGGAATACTAGTTATCTTTAACCATGAAAGCTAATATTTAAAGGACACTTTATACTTAAAAGTCAATAAATGATTCCAGTATTTCTATTTTATTCAATCAATCAAATCAACTGATAATCATGACAGACAAATTTATAAAGAAATTGTGAAGTAGCTTTAAAATGTTATCTAACACTTACTTAGATTAACAAAAACATAGAAAAGTAGATGATTCAAAGAGCTGCAGTTTTATGACTCAAAAGATATTAGTAGATAGTAGTAAACAGTAAAAATAGATTGGAAATTTGCTAAAATTTAAATCAAGACATGAATTCTCTATCACTTTAACCTATGAAATTATTTTTATTTGTATAATTATTTTCCTTCTATATCAAATGTAAAATTTTAGAATGTAGGTAATAATTTAAGGGAAAAATTAAGATTTTCTAAATTATACTATTTTTTTTTACCAAAAACAATTTCCTGACTATGTGGACTTTGAAAATGGCATGGAATTATATTGGTCAATAGTCATGAAATTATAGTATTTTACTTTGCAAGTAACAATTTAGAGTGGAAATAATGACTTTAAACTAATGTGTATGACATGGTTATGCATTAGATTATAATCACATCCTTTTTTCTTCTTTTTATTTCTTAGATTCTTTTTCCCCCCAGTTTTATTGAGTAATAATTGACACACACCACTGTATAAGTCTAAGACATACAGCACGATGGTGTGATTTACATGTATTGAGAAATGATTGCCACAATAGGTTCAGCTAACATCCCTCTTCTCATACAGATTCAATAAGAAATGAAGAAAAGAAAAAAGAAAAAATATTCTCCTTGTGATGGGAACTCTTAGGATTTACTCTCTTAACCACTTTCCTGTATATCATACAGCAGTGGTAGCTATAGTCATCATGTTACATGTAACATCCCTAGTACTGATTCATCTTATAATAGGAAGTCTGTACCTTTCCATCACTTTCCTCTAATTCCTGTCCCCTTGCCCCCCACATTCTGCCTCAGAAAACCACAAATCTGATCTGTTTTCCAGAGTTTGGTGGGGGAGTTTTCAGATTGCATACATAAGTAGTTCTTACAGTATGTATCTTTTGTTCTTTAATATAGAAAAATATACCACTGATCAATGTTTCTCCTAGTCTTCACAAAATATTAAAGATAACTTTAAGTGATTTTGTTTAATGCCCAAGTTTTTAAACTGTATATAACAAAAGAGGTTTTAGAATATACACTTTTGTAGAATATTTATTAAATAAGAACTTAAGTATATTATAACATTTATATTAGCTTGTGTTCTCAAAACTCGAAGCATTTCCAATTTTATCCTACTGTTTATCCTTCCGTCACTGCTACTTTACATTAAGTTTATATAAATGAGTTTTTTCTTATTATGGAATTAAGTACTGACTTCTGGTCAATGAGAGCTCATATATAGTGTGTGTGTGTGTGTGTTTGTACGTATGTGTATAAACACATACTTATTATACACACACGTGTATATATTTACTTTTTCAAAGAGGCAAAGAACATATTTTATGCATTTCTAAAAGATGCATTTTTCTTCTGCATTTTGATTCTTTAAATAGATTTACTTATCCCAAGCCAATAAAGTAGGAAATGTGCTCATGAAAGAAGGCCAAGAAGTCCATCTGTGTCTGTTCATTTCTCTGAGCTATCAGTTCCTTAATTTCTCAAAATATTTTTTCATCTCAAGCTTGCCTATCTGCTTCGCTAAACAGAGACTGTTCCAACTTCTAGCAGTGGGAACCTTTCTCTAAATTCCAAATGAACTTATTTATAAAAGAAATTATCCTCTTCCTTCAGTATCCAAAAATTCTCCATTCATTCAGAAACTATCTTAGTATGTATTGAAAACATTTAAATTACTACTTCCTGTCTCTCTTTATAGGGATTTTCAGGACATTATCTCAATAACCATGCCTATAAAAAGTTATTTTATCATTCAACGTACTTCAATAGAATTTCTCATGACATTTACCATCAAAATTCCTTCTGCATTTATGACAGAGCCAATGATTCAATAAAATTCTTATTAGTGATGTTTTATCCCCTGTGTAACACCTCAGGGTTATTTAATAAACTTCTAAGCTTTGAATTTGGTTTTACTGATAATTTAAAACATACTTCATAATCTTTTTGAAGAGAGCACTTTAATTTCTAAAGCATATTCTGGATACCAATTCTAGTCTTGTTAGGTCTTTCCCTCTGTGAATTCCATTAAGTCTGTTAACCAGTCAGTGCCTCAATTTTCTTGTGTATACAATAAGGGGATCATGTATAATCAACTTATCATTTCAAAATAATTTTATAATGATATTAGTATGGTTGTTTCATTTCATTTACCTTCATGGTGTCTATCTGCAACATTTTGGGAAGGTTAGGTCTCCATTTCTATTCTTTTTCTCTTAGCTCTGTCTTTACATAGGAATGCTTCTATTGAACGAATGTTCTCTGGTTAAATATAGTCTGTTATGCAAATGTATTAATTGAATAACAGTGAATTCAACAAATTATTCTATACCTTTTATATAATTATTTGCTACTTCTACTAAATCCTATTATCTATTTTCCTTGTGCTCCTCCCCTGACCTCTCAAGAGGTAACACAGACTTAGAGTTCTTGAAATCTTTACAAAAATGTCATGTTATCGCTAATACTTTAAGTCATATTCAAACATACTGAAAAGAGATGATAACTAAGAAATAAGCAAACTGGAGGAAACAAAATCTTACCTCTTTTCAATTACCTTAGATAAGGCACGTACACACCCTCAAAACTACACGAAAGATAATAAAGAGCAAACGTGATAAATCTTGGCATGCAAGGAAGCTGCACGTGACACAAAGATTTCCTGAGGAATCTAGCCTCGCTGTGTATATTTTGTTGATATTTTAAAATGACCAAAAATAATGTAATAAATTAAATTGTCAGAGGATTTTAAATTAGAACTGTACCAAGCAACTCTTTGGACCAAACAATAAAAGACTAAGCAAAGGTGGTCAAAGGGTGCTGAAAAGCTCTGACCAATGAATGACTGAAAGTCAGGAAGGGAAGAAAGAGGGAGAAATTCAGAATTGTGTTCTTTATATTAAATGGAAAGCAAAGAAGGCAGAAGAAGGTGGGGAGAGGAGGAAAAGAAAATTCCAGTGGCCCTGGGCACAATTAAAGATGTGCATTTGATTGTGATGTATTTAGTGACCTCAAAAACAAATGAAGGATTAAGTAACAAGCTAAAATGTAACCTGTTGCCTTATGCTAGCTGATAGAACTCCTGCTTTATGCCACAGTCATGTGTCAAATATTAGAAACATGTTAACCTCTAGGGCAAGAAAAAAGTAACCAAAATATAATAACCTAAAATACCTAAAATATTAATTTTTCAGGAAATAGATTTCTATTAAGAACTGCAAAACAAATTGTTAGCCATACCACCTCTTAAAGGCTTGTGGGTTTGAGATTTTAAACTCTGAACTTTAATTATAATTGTTAAAGTAGAGTTCTGTTTATAGGTCCCTCAATTTTGTCCTCGTGCTCTGGGGCCCTGCACGCTGTTAACACTCTGGCTCCAGTTCTATGATTAACTGTGATCAACCACCAGACCTTTGTCAGGTTGCTTTAGTTCTTTAGACTTCCATGTCTTCATTTATGGGCATGAAGTTCTACTGATTATATGTTAAAGTTTTGTTTACCGGTGACAGACCCAGATTTTATAGAAGGTTATTTTATTTAAAATGATGTTTGTACTTTTCTTCTTACTAAACATATAATTGTTTTCCTAAATGTCATCATGCATTTAAATGACACAGATAATTCCTGTCATTCTACTAATCTAAATTGTTCCAAAGTCTTTCAAGAGTTGATGACTTTGTACTATAAAAATGACACACTTGTGTGCCAATGTCTTATTTACATATATATCTGAACTAAATTTCTTAATATTTTTATATTGTGATATTTTCTTTATACTGTAAGTCTCTGGCAAACTCTTAGCAAGCGTTTTAAGATAGTCATTTTATTGCTTTGTTCATGATGCTTTGTGCCACTGTTCATAACTTGATGAGTATACAAGTGTTTGGTTTTTAAAGCAATAAATGAGGGAAAAATAACAATCAAAAGCAATGTGTTGTTGTTCATTATGCTACCACCTCCTAGCGAGGACTAACAGTCACTAATATTTATTGGGCCAATAAATCAAATCTCAGGTAGGTAACAGGTGGTTCATAGAGCCAGAGACTGCAAATACAATCGTTGTTTGTTGAAGTCTAGCATTGTGGTTACAGACAATCATATCTTCTACAGACATCTTCTATAGGCAATGCTTAACACCAAAACACCACTTATTCTTTTCTAACTTCTTGAGCCTACAGTGCAGATGTTGTGCATTTTTAGAATGTGCCTCACCTTTCATGCCTTTTAGAGTACAGTCTCTGGATGGACTAATTTCTTATTATCTCGTAGCTTACTATGTATATTTGTCCTTTTGGAACATTAAATTTTAAATCCTTCCATATAGACTGAACACATATTAAGTGTGCATTTTTCCACATTGCTTAGCCAATATTCTAGAAATAGTGGGTGGTCAAAAATTGGAGGATGGATTTAAGTCTCTGGAGTTTATGGCCTTAACCCTAGGGTTTAAAAAAGACCAGAAACATACACAAAATTTTGTTTTCTGCGTAAAATTCAAAAGCTAAAGCATCTGTAGGAAAGCCTTCTCACAAAATTCCTTTCCAATACCCTGGTTAAAAAGAAAAAGGAAAAAATATATACAGTTTTCTAACAAACTGGATTTTTGAAATAATATTTTGTGTACATTTTATTCTACAATAGAATTTCTGAATAGGTTTTCATATTTGAATCAAGGAGCTGAATTATTATCTCCAGTTGTTGTGTTTTGTACTAAAAATCTTTTTTACCACCCAGAATGTTCATCTGCATAACTGTAACTGTCTTATGTAATACTTTTTTACTCAAGCAAACTTGAAAAATACAAACTCTATCTTTATATTTCTGAAATAGCTTAAGTATAGTTTCTTAGCAGGTTATCTCAAGTATATATTAGATTTTATGAACGGGAAACACATAAGGAGATATATTTATTATATTGTGATTTATAGAGCTAATACTTACTGATATGTTGGTGGGTGGATAGGGAGAAAAAGAGAAAGAACTGATAGACCTAGCTGGAATAAATTTCAAACAACAAACAACAACAACAAAAATCATGATGTATTATCATTTAGGACCCAATAAGAATTTATATAATCTCAATCTTGTTGTAAGCCATGATCATTGACAACAAACACTCTTAGTGCATATTATCTTATGATCACAAAGAAATAAATAATATACCTTCATTGATTCTAAGAAAGAATTAAGCAACACTTGGTCTAAATTTGAGAAAGAGTGGCTGTCATTTGTGAAGCTTTTATCTAACAGCATTTTTTATTTGCAATAGGCTAAGACCTAAGCCATAATACTTTCCATTAACTACAAATGAGAATGTGTAAGAGGAGCTGGAAGGCTGCAAACAAAAGATTAAAATGAGTGACTGCCTTGCAGGATGGACCATAAAATCCTTTGATAATTGCATTCATTTTAAGATGAGCCATTCAAAATTGCTACCTGTCTAACCTGCAGAAGATGAACAAACTAGAAGCATGGAGATAAAAATGCTGGTTGTCCCTAAACAGGCCATTTTAATATCACTATAGTTGAGTTTTAGACACTCTAGGCTTACATGTGTGTTGAATATGCTTATTTTCTGGCTTTTTGCACTTATGCTACTTGCACTCTGTGTAGAACTAGAACATTAATAACTATCATTTGATGTTGTCCAATATGTAAATTAGATTTAAAATGCAGTGACCTCCTTCAGCCCTGATTACAGAGTGTGGGCCATAAGGTAGACAAATATGGTGCTAAAAGAAAAGCTTACCACCTCATAAAATATGTAGCTTCAAAATATATATAAGACTAAACATCTACATAATTTATATACCTAGAATGTTGATAATTTATAGAACAGATAACTAATTTCATCATTACAGTAAATACAAAATAAAGTATCAACCATTTTATAAAATACTCCTTCCTTTAACGAATAAGGTAAAATTATCAATAAAACTGGAATTTATTTAAGCCATGTGCTTGCTCTCAAATCAGTATGAAGTCAGTATGAAGAAAGCTTTATTGCTAGGTTTATCATTATTCCAAAATAAGGTCTGTTGCTTTTTCCAAATATCTAATTCCTTTCAAACTTTCAGTAAATGTAGGGAATTTTTAAAATATTCAGTGACTGTCTTTTCAACAATAACAAATCTTGATTTTATAACCAAATTCACAAATAAATAATAATGAGTTGTCCTGAGACCAGGCATTTTTAAATGAAAGTTAATTTTTTAAACTCCATAACTGAAATAAAATTTTCCGCATACACCATTTTATTTTTAAATAAAGAGGAAAGAATGTCTCATGGCCAAAAATGTCTAGAAAATGTGGAGTTAAACAAACATACCCAAATTTCTTTACTGCAGGGCTTTTCAGAGCCTTTAATCTGCTAATAGTGAATTTTCAAGAGGAGGATCTAGTACAAAGTTCTCCCGACTTTCTTTGATTATAGAACTATCTCGGGTTCATTTTTCCTCCCTAGAAACAGTTTAGTATTTGATGTTTTGTAAATACTGCCCTGTGATATGTTATCATACATGTATCTTATAAAAGTATTATGGATCCTACCACATTTAACAATTTTTTGCACCAACTTCTTCATTGCTTTATAAAAGTTAGGGAAAACATTGATGTATTGGATATTCCACATCAAAAATAAGCCAGAATTGCTTTCTATGGGATTGAAAATTTTTATTTTGATAGCATCAATTAAGATAATATTAGAATAACAATTCATGCTTCCTGTGCAAAACTAATTTTGTAAATTCTTGTCTTAAGACTACAGTCAATATTCTAGAAATGGTGGGTGTGCAAAAAGAAAAGTGACCGGAAAGGAAGTAGAATATACCTCTAATGTATGAAATATCTACACTTACTTTTCATATATTTTTAAACAAGCATCATTGACTTGTTTTAAAGAGAATGCCAGTTGAAAATTACAAACAGGAAGGAGTCAGGCTACTTAGAAACAGGCACCCTGAAAACAGATGAGAAAAAGGGAGAAAGAAAACTTCAGAAGTGTACATTTGAAATAAGAAATGTGAGAGAACTGTTTGCATGGGTAAACATTATTTCACAATATAATAAACTCTAATTCATATCTGATAACATATTTCCTACTTAAAAGAACTAAGGTGGCAAAATACCCAGGTAAAAGAAACATATCCACATCCTCTTTTGCATCTAGGAAGTAAAATAATTCTAGCCAATAAGATGTTGAGAAGAGAACGCTTTTCCTTTCTGAGGCAAAGGCGCTGTCTTTTGTCTTTTGCTTCTCTTTTCTACCTTCTTCCTGCCTGAGTCACAGATAGGATGCCTGGCATTGCAGTGACCATTTTGCAGTCTTGAAGATAAAAGCCTCAGTCTAGGAACAGTGTAGCACACACATAGAGGGTGCCAAGCTTCTCAACATCACCTTTCAGCAGTGGTTTCAATCTTGCCCTGCCCACCTATAGCCTCTATGAGAACAGCATGTGAAACTACCTACATGTGAAACTATTCCTACTAACTAACTATTCCTACTTCCTAAGCCTATTACTGAGATTTCAGGGGACATCAATTCATGTATAAAATATTATTACTGAATGATCTCGGACAACTTTTTTCCTTTCAGTATTTCTGATTAAAAAACTGTAAGCAAGGAAAACCACTTCATAGTTAAAAAATTTCTATGTAAAGAGTTGAAGATTCCAAATTTAATGATAACATCTCAATAATTCAGAAAATACCAGAATCCACAAGGACTCATTCCATGAGATTTTCTCTTAGCTAAAGTTTTTCTTAGTGTATTTTTTCTTTTCTTTACCCTAAAAACTTTAATATGCAGTTGACTTCAAAAATAGTCATGCTCATTTTTAGATATCAAATTATTTTCATGAATGAAAGGATTAATTGGTATTTTCTTTAAGTTTAGAATTACTTTAAAGTTTCTAATGGTATTAATAAAAATCCAACTCTGTAATTTTGTGAAACTTTCAAGGCCCCATCACATTGCCATCACCATCCACATATTTTTCTGACACACCCCAAGTATCTGTGCAAGCAAATCCACTGGGCTCCCTGCTATTCACTTTTACGAACTATGCTTATCCTTTTATTTCCATATGTTATAAATTAGCAGTATTGCAGAGCAATCTCATAATTTTGCACCTATCTCTCCAACTCTGGATTCAGTAAGATTCCATTGGTAGCTCAATACTAGTTGTACTGGTAATATTTATATCACAGAAATTGTCTATTGCTGCAAATCAGATTTTCTCCTTGCTATAGCAGTTGCTAAGCCAGAACCATCACATCACTGAACAATATACACCATTATATTAAATTGTCATGCCATATGTCGCTCACTAATTAACCTTAGCATTGTTTAATTGCAGCTTTAGTACCATAAAGTCATCAGATTTACACAGAATGAAGTACAAGGATTATCTGTATATGAATGCTACAATAATATGCTATTGAACATATTATTTAGTAGATCTAAATGGGTTGAAAGGGTTTAATGAGATGGTAACAATGATCAGTTCCACTAATTTGTAAATTTATTAACGGCAAATTTAAACTGTGATCAATTTTTGTTAAAAATATAATCTTGAGGAAAAATAAAATTACTATTAGCTATAGATGTATAACTAGAAATAATAATGTGTTTTCAAAATGTAAGACTTCCTCTCAATTCCCATTTAAAATTTATATTTGACATAGGAAATTAAGTTCAACAATAGGCTGATTTTAGATCCCTTATGACCTATTTTTAATCCTAAGTGATTTTTTAAATATTCATAATGGTATACTGTAATCCATCCAAATTTTAAATTTCCCAGGATTGTTTTTATGGTTATGGAATAAAAAAGTCTGTATTATAATCATCTGCTGATCATTTTAAGACTCCTGAAGGAAAGGCATTATTTTGGTTGCCCTAAAATTCGGATTTAATTTTACAAAGGTAAAATAAAAATACATAACTCTACACTTAACTGGAATCTATTTTTTAAGTATGCAGTAGATTTTATATAATCTCATTAAATAGCTACTAATGCAATTTTTTAAAAACCTAATTGTCCAGATTAAATTAAGAGTGGCTTTAAATTGGGAACAATAAGGAAAATATCCCACACAGCAACATTGCATGCAAGAAAGTATAGATTTGTCCTATCAATAATTTCTTACCAACATAGTTATTTGTTTGCAAGTGAAGAAACAAACATTAGAAAACAGTTTATTTTTAAATTGGTTGGAACATAATATATATTTAAAAGAATTCTTTCGTAGACTTAAATATCAGAAGTGTTTAGCTTACAACACACTTGCTAAGTATTTTCGAGCAGTAAGTCCAGTATTAAAAGCTCAAGGCAGACTGTCTTAGATCAGTCAGATGGTTATGTGGTTTCTAATACTGGAAAATGAAACAGATTATACTTTTAGAAAAATGGATGCTCAATACATAAATGATGTTATCAACAAGAACCTGAAGCTAGCATTGAAAAGGTAGCATCTGATTTTCTAACATCACTTGGATGTTTAAATTGATTTAGCTAATATGCAAATATCTGGATTATAAAAAAATATCAAACCAGCTACCATGAACATATAAGGCACATTAGGCTTTTTTTCCTCATTGAATTTTTAACTATAAAATTAATTTTAATAAGTTTCATGAGGTTTAATGACTTTTGGGCTTTCTTTTTTTTTCAAATAAATATCTTCTGAAATTATACTGTATTGTATCCTATAAACCAATAAGATATTTAAAAATAAGTGTATGCACTTCATATGCAGTTTAGTATCTAAAACAACTGAAGTATGTTTGGAAAGCATTCACCATTTTTGTTTTCAACTCAAATATCTGAATTAAGAAATATCAACATAAATGTTTTAAAATTTGGGACAGAAGGAATATTTTAAATATATTTTTTAACATCTTCATGATTGAGAAAATTTGAAGCCCTAATTGCAAATTGTAGTGATATGAAAAAAAAATCAACATACATTTCCCTTAATGTGAATATTGATTTTGTATCTCCTTCTACAATACAAATTTTCACCATTTTTTTGAAATCTCACTTTAGTAATACCATTCCAAAACATATCTTCAGTCAGTGTACTGAATTGCTAAATTCATATTGAAACACACCTCCCAGCACCCGCTTTCTCAGTACCAGTAATAGTAAGGGAAGCAGGGAAACACTTACCTAATTTTATTATGTTAAAATAATATTCAGGTGCATATTCTGAACCAACTTAGATGACAGTTGTAGCCCTAATCTGTTTATAATGTTTATCATGCCAGTAACATTCAAACCCTACAATTTCACCTTTGCTTCAAATATTAAGTCCATTAATTTAATAGGAAAATCTATTATAAATCCATTCACTTCATTTTATCATTTCAGGAGTAGTCAGACAAGGGCACATGAAAATGGGAAATATTTTAAAATAATTAATTAAGATTAAACATCTTTCATAAAGAATAACAGGAAACTAAGTTATATCCAGGCTGGGGAAGGGCAGAGAGGGTTACCGTCTACATATTTTTTAAAGTATTAAAACTAAAATTATGTTTGCATCTAATATATATTAGAATAAAAAGAATTACTATAGTTTTAAAATGCAGGTGTGCATAATTACCTCATTAATAGGATTTTTGTCATAAAGTTTGTCAGGTTAATTTCTGGGCTTCCAAACAAAACTCCAAAAGTATCTCTAGCAGAGATAACTTCACATTTTAAGAGTGTCCTCTTCATGTAAGAGTTAACCAGAATTATTTAAAACTATAGGTTTTGTAAAATCAATAGAATAGTTTATATTGTCATTTGTTTTATTAATTCTATTTATATACAAGCACTTACTATTCAAATATAATATTGAAATTCCTATAGCAATTTGAAAGACAGATGATTTTTTTCCTAAAAACTATATATGTATATATACCCAACAGGATTGATATGAAAACAATTTTACTTGAATGATGTAATTATGTAATGGAATGTAAAAAATTATAGCAATTAAGGTGCTGTGACATGCTCTAATGAATGAAGTTACAGTGGTTGATGACACTGTGTCTCCTACTCATTAATTATTTGGATAGATTGTATTATTTTATATAACATGATGAAATAAGTCATAAATTATCACTAAAATTACATCCATACATTTTCATTTAATATTAATGATATTTCCCTGAATCTATGAATTATAAAAAAAATTAAAAAATCAATAGCATTTGGGTCTCTAGAAAAGTTCATAATGTGACCTATTTCTCTATATTTTTCATAATGTGGTAGAATTCTTTGACTATATGCAGCTAATAATTTTCAGGGGATGAAACTAAGCATCCCTAGAGAAATGGCTTAGAAAGCAAATAGGTTTATATGTTTATGAGGCAAATCTGCTCATGTGTGACTTGCTAATGTGTCCTGTTTAGGTGCCTAAGTGATTAGAAATATTTTTTAAGGTTTCTGATTTGCAAATCTAAAGAAAAAAGACACATTTTTTAAGTGTGGCAATTGAAGTAATTCTTTCAAAGTATTATAAAACTGCATACTGCTAACATGTAGTACAAATATTTTATAGGAGATTCTTTTAAAAATATTACTTAAAAAGATAGCTAAGCTCTTGTTTTTTCTAAAATCTTAGAAGGAAACATGAAAGGTGAATTTAACATGATAGTCAAGGGAATCAAGTGATATAAATTCCTTTTCTGTTTTCTTTTAAATCTGTTTTATTTAAAGCTTCCTCCCTATAATAAATTAGAATTTTAAAAAGTAGAATGCTAGCATTAAACAAAAGCGAAATATTTCTAACCTCATTTGCTAAGAGTAAGGGAGTGAGGTTATGTATTCCTATTCATTCCTTACATCAAAATGTAAAAACACAGTTACTAAAAAAGAAACTAATAAATTAATCTCTCCATGGTTCTCAGATAAAACCTGGCCACCGTTGACATGCAGTTTGTATTAGTTTTCCTCCTTTTCTTTCTCTATGACTTCTTCCACATAACCCACCAGCCCAGTACAAAACTATATAGGAAAGAGTCTATTGCAAAAGAACAGCTTTATCCAGGTAAAAATGTTACTGATTTAGGTGTCAAGCTTACTATTAAATTTTTACTATTAAAAAAAATTACTAAAAAAAATTGACCTATTTCTCTATATTTTTCAAGACACCTCTTTTTTTGTTTTAACAGAATACCCTCAATCATTGAGCAAAGACATACATACACACACATTATATGTTTATATATGTGTCATGTTTATATGTGTGTGTACATGTATATACATACATGTGTATACATATATACATATGTATATGTATATAACATATACATATGTGTTTATATGTGAGTATGTTTATATGTGAGTATATATGTATCCACTCATACTCATATGTAGTATATAGATATACTATATAGATAGATATCGTGTGTGAGTGTGTGTGTGTGTGTGTATCCCCTAGTTTCAGATTTTAAACACCTTTCTTAGGTGACTGAGAACCCCCCAATGTCTGAGGGGACTATTTTTCTGGAAACTATAGACAAGCAGGAACACAATATTGTTTTGAGAATTAACACACAAAAAACAAGCTGGGAAAATGGCTTCTTAACAAGGAATTCACAGTACCCTGCAGCTATAGAAGAGGTAGCTATCCAGAGATTGCAAAATAGGGAAGAGTAAGTGTATCAACTTAATATAAAAAATACTTGGTTCTCTTTATCTTGTTGGTTCTTAAGAGTCATCTCAAAGAATTTCTTTCTTTTGGTTAAAAAGAGAACCCTAAAACAAGAAAAGAAAAAGAATAGAGTAAGAGAAATAACCATTCACAGTATCGTTCTTATTAGCGTTTCAATCTGAATTAGCTAATAAGAAACGTATGAGATGTGGTGGCCAACTGTTGAAGATGACACTACACTGCTTTTCCAAATCTTTCAAAGAAAAAAAAGTAATTTCTTACAAGACCACCACTTCTCAACAGGACATCTGTGTGTGCGTGTGTGCATGTGTGTATAAAAACCAGAATTACATATTCCATAAAGGATTCATTAAAAACAGAGGTATCTTTTTTGTTAGCAAATATAATAAGTTAATAAACATTCATCTTCAAGATTTTAGCGTTCTTGAAATTCTGAACATGACTCTATATACTGCAATTTATTAAAATTTGTATCTGTTATTTACTGAGCTAGATACTGTGGAACTTCTAAATTGAAACAAATTATAGTTCTCAGAAGCTCATTGGCCAATATATTTATTGAGTGAACACACTTGCAAGGGCTAGACAGACAGCTTTTTCGCCTCTATAAGTCTTTGAATTCAATTTAGTGATGGAGGTGAGGAAAGACAAAGAGGCAAATGATTTATCCACAGTGTATGAAAAATAAAAATGGACTATCAGACCCGCTTTTGTGCTTGTATTTACTTTTGCCCTATCAAAAAAAAATTATGTCAAAAAATAATTTTGGAAAGGAGATCAAAACTTCTAAAATATATTCAAGCACAATCAACCATCTAAAAGAAAATGCCAACAAGCAT
The DNA here is from genome assembly GCF_030435805.1 of Mustela lutreola. NCBI lineage: Eukaryota > Metazoa > Chordata > Mammalia > Carnivora > Mustelidae > Mustela > Mustela lutreola. Next base: position 29,408,038 of record NC_081295.1, read on the forward strand.
TTGCTCACAGAAGACTACCCCCCCAAAAAAATCACTTCAATTTTAAATTGTTTTTTTCTCACTCAATCATTTTTAAATCTTTTTTCTTGTAAATGTCTCTCCTAATTATGAAACTAAGAGGTGGAAAATATGTCATGCTTGAGGTTTTGTTCTTTTTCCTATATAGATAATTTTAGTCAAAATCTCCACTGCCTTAATTATCTAGATACTATATTCTCCATAAGCTGAAAAGAAGTCACCAATTCAACTTACTTTCAATTAGTTTGGTTCTACTAATTATACAAATGGAATTTTTTTTTTTCTGGGTTGGTGACTCCATGTCTGTTTCAGAACCATGAACATCATTGGAACCATTACAAATAAAGAGTTAAATCATTTTATAATAGATTTACCAAGTAATACTTATGAGAAAAAAAACTAGTAATATAGAAGTAACCTCATTTCTTATGGAAAAGTGGTTTGAAAGGGCATTTAGTTTTAATCAATGGTGACTTTTAGGTCCATAATTGAGGTAGTTGTTAATATAATCAATTTTAATAATCACTTTCATATGTGTGAAAGGCACACCAGCAAAACAGCACTATTTCAAGCCAAATTTTCATTAAATTCTAGGAAAATTGTTACATGGAAAGAGGAATAACCAATAGGGTTTCCTGTAGTTTACTTAAGTAAACAAAATTACTAAAAAAAGTAAAAATCTATCTAAAATTGTGTTATGGAAAGGTAAAACTGAAATGGTTTTCTAGTAAGAGGTGGGCAAGTTGGTGGCAAAGGCACACAACAAAATTGGCATTTCATTTCATTGTGAAAACAGTCTTTTTGACAGCATATTAGTTTAACATTGAACATCCCACCAAAACAGTTATCCATTTCCAAGTGCATAATAATTCATTGTTGCCCTTCACTGTACATTAAATGTCACCCATCACTGTGACAAGAATATAAAAGCTGTTGCACGCTAGACAGGAGCCTACATCAAAGCTGTTTATGCAAGCACTTTGGACATGGTTTTCTACACTCAGTTAAACCATCAAAAACAGTGTTTAGAACATCTTTACCTATGAGTACCAAGAGAAATACAGAAAATTTTTATAAGTAGAAATTTCAGTAAGGCAATAGCCTTGTCATCTTGTGACCGCAGACCACATTACTGTGAAAATGTATGTCAACACAGTCCTGATGGTCACTGTATTAATAAACCCTTGAGTAAATTCTAGGGAGACCATCTCCTACTCTCTAATCCAATAATACAATAGATGATATTCTATATTCTAAAAAATCATGCAAAGTCATTCAACCCCACAACGTACAAGAAACTCCTATATTCTTTTTAACTCAGAAAAACTAATGTTATGTACTTAACACATTGAATATTCTTTGATTTGTTATCTTTGCTAAGAAAGCCAGGTTAGTCAATATCACTTGCCTTCTTTTCCTCTTTTTCCTATATTTGATCATATTCACTTATTTATTTAAATAACCTGAGAAATTTCTGTAATAATATTCTTACTAAAAAAAAAAACTTATATAGTATTACTTTTCTTCTCTAGTTTATTTGTATTTAATTTTAAAATGTCAATCTCAGAATAAAATATGCAATATTATTATAGGCTTAGTGAATTATTACTAAGGTTCCATCAATCCTGTTGGAGGGTAATGTGGATAGCATTGTGCTCTTCTTTTAAGTTTGGTCCTCAGTTATTTACCTCTACACCAAACTACTAAGAACCCTAGACCAAGATTTACATGCTGAATTTCAAAATAGCTCTGTTAAAAGGAAAAAACAAAAACAAAAACAAAACAAAAAACAAAAAACCCCAAGAAACTCCAACATTATGGACATTTAAATTGACTCATTTTATAAATAGAATCTACCGCGTCAATATTATCTGTTGTTTAATAAGGGAAATATTTGAAGCAAGGTGAAAAACACGTCTCCTTCTGAGTATAAAGGGTGGATGTCCTAACCAGACTCTTTATATGACTAACTGGTATCTCTATACTAATACACTTAGGTCAAAAAAATATATAATATAAAGAGAGAGGGAAAAGGTTTAGGGACAAGTATGATTAAGTACAAGATTGTCATGTACAAGATTTCTTCCTACTTCTCTGTCAGCCAAGAGCTATGGTTAGGATATCCAGGATAAGGCCATTCCATGTCTAGAATGCCAAACCTCAGGCTCATCCTTACTGTCAAATGATAGTTTTCCACTAATTCAGATAAGCATGCTGATTATGCCATTATGCTATAAACAATAATGCAAGTGTTTGCAAGAGACCATAGATTATAAAAGCATACCAAGACAAGTAAGACCACATATCTCTTAATACTGGTTAAAAAAAAAAAACAAACTTAGAACATGTTAAGTATTTGTTAGATAAATCTTTTTTTTTATATAATAAGGGTGAAGGGAAATTTTTATTTTTTTAAATTTTTTTGAAGATTCCTTTTATTTATTTGACAGAGAGAGACAGTGACAGAGAGAAAATAAGCAGGGGGAGTGGGTGAGGGTGAAACAGGCTTCCCATTGTGTAGGGAGCCCACGGTGGGGCTCTATCCCAGGACCCTGGTATCATGATCTGAGCCAAAGGCAGAGGCTTAATGACTGAGCCACCCAAACGGCATCACAATAATAATCTACTTTTAAATTTAAGTTTAGAAAAAATAAATTCCAACAATTATGATCAGTACTTTATTATAAAATTTTGTTGTTGGCATGGTATTTAGTACTTTGTGATTTTCAGTGAGAAGGAAACATATATCTGAGAATTTTTTAAATGTAATTTGTCTTTCTTTTTTTCCATGATCATTATGGAGATAAAGACAAAAAATATAAAGATAAATAAAATGCCATATTTATTTTGATATCAGTAATAATGTTATTAAGTTCATCAGTGATCTCTACACGACATAAGATACGGTCTTCATGCATATGTTAAAAATCAAAATACTACAGGGTGCCTGTGTGGCTCAGTGAGTTAAACCACTGCCTTTGGCTCAGGTCATGATCTCAGGGTCCTGGGATCGAGTGCCGCATCGGGCTCTCTGCTCAGCGGGGAGCCTGCTCCCCTCTCTCTCTCTCTGCCTGCCTCTCCATCTACTTGTGATTTCTCTCTGTCCAATAAATATATAAAATCTTTAAAAAAAATCAAAATACTACATTTATTATGAATTGATAACAAATATCATAATACCATTTAAATTAGGAAGGTAATTAAGTTCTGAAACTGAAACATGGCCATTTTGTCTGTATTTGCACATCATGAACTGCTTTCATGGTAACAAGAGTTCAATACACACCGGAGTGGATTTTTCTTATTGCAGTGAAGAAGATTTCAATTTTATAAGTTAATTTGGCTTTGGTGTTCCAGTTTAGAAGTTAAATGAATTCTATTCAAAAGTTTTCTTAAAAAAAACAATTTTCTTTTAATCTGAGTTTTTAGTGTGTTGTTTTCAATTTAGTAATATTTATACAAGATTATTTTAATATTGAGAATTGAACAAAATATTTCTGAGACAATCTGCAAATAATCTATTTTCATATTATGCATATTTACCAAGATACCTAATATTATTTATTACTTAATATAGGCTATCCAACATTGTTTATTATTTAATAGAATATATGTTCTTTCATCCATAAATGAATATATTATACTTAATTTTTGAAATTGTATGAGACTGTTCTCACATTGTTGAATAAGATGTTGAAATAGAATCACTTTCAAATTCATTCATTAATAACTATTAATAAAATATAACATAGTATTCCAGAATTTAATGACACTAAAAAATGGCACACAAGCTAATGTTATGTTCTCAAAAATGACATGGGTTTATCCATTCTGAGTAAAATTAGTACGGGTTACAATAATTACACAGGTGTTATATTGTTATTTTGTTGGATGGTTTATCAAACTGAGAGTTAAAGAAATATTTTGAAAATTAGATGAGTGCATAACCAATCCACATGCCTCTATTTGCAAATGTACTTTTCAGCTGGAAAAGAATTCAGATGTTTCAGTATTTGGTATTGAATGTAATCTCAGAAGATTTGGGCTCAGGAAATTAGTAATATCTGAAATTCCTAATACGAATTTGAGGTAACTCAATAGTCTCTATCTAAGGTCCCCTGGAAACTACAGTAGACTTAACTCAGCTTGATTGATGCCTACACAATTGCCTCAGAATGGTCTCAGGACATTTACCTCTCGGTTCTGATTTTATCCTTCCTGGGAACTTTCGTTAATTTGATTAAGAAGGAGCAGGTGTACCTGCAGAGAGCAAGAAAGGCTTTCTCTGTACTTTGGAGTATTTATTTTTCTGTCTGCCTGTGGGCAGGCTGTAGAGTTCTCCAGCCACTGAATTATTTACACTGTATTCCTTGAACTTGTTTCTGTGAAGACATATAAAACAGGACGGTTTGTATTGGTCACTATAAAAATATATGTAACTGATGCTCAAAATGAAAAGGTTGTTTTGTCTTCACAAGACATGGAAAAAACTGGAGCTAAAAATTTATGAACTTCATACTTCAAATTCTCTTTTTGGGGGAGAACTTTAAACTTCAAATCAAAATTATAACATGATTTACCATACAGCTACAAATGTTATATGTACACATGATTCCAATATAAATTTCACCCCAATGCAAATTATAATTGTCTGAAAGACTCATGTGTTAATATTAAACCAGTTAGGTAGAAAATTATAAATTTTATGGCATTTATATGTAAATATCAAAAAATCTGAGTATAACTATAAAAAAGTACATATATCAAAATACTGTGCTACTTCTAGAAGTGATTTCATTCCTTTTTTAATTGAATGAACTAAGTGTTTTTTTACTGCTAGGAACAAATACATGACTGCATTGAGAAAAGAGTAAGTTCAAGAAAGGATAAACATCCTTAGTAATAAATTTGTCAGAAGAACGTATATAATTGAAAAAAATAACCCTCATACTTAATATTCAATTTTGATGATGGAGGCCAAAATATCTGTAGTTATACATTAAATTTAATTTGTGAAAAAAAGAGAAATTTTATGTGGAAAATAATTGTAGTCTTTTTATAGTTAAAATGCTTATTTTTAATTAGTCATGGTTCATTAAATAAAGCCTCCTTTTAAATTTCACCACTTTGGTTTTTTTCTTACGACTGATTTATTAGTTCAAACTAATAAAATACATTATTTTGTTCTCTGGCACAAGAGAAATCTTCAAAATGAGGAAATACTTTTTATGTCCTAATGATTTGGACTGCTTTTAGATTCTTTTTTTTTTTTTTTAAAGATTTTATTTATTTATTTGACAGAGAGAAATTACAAGTAAGCAGAGAGGCAGGCAGAGAGAGGAGGAAGCAGGCTCCCTGCTGAGCAGAGAGCCCGATGCGGGACTCGATCCCAGGACCCTGAGATCATGACCTGAGCCGAAGGCAGCGGCTTAACCCACTGAGCCACCCAGGCGCCCTGCTTTTAGATTCTGATTAAAAAGAGTAAACTCTACCAAACTTATAGCTTACTGACACAACCAGCATGCTTTCTGCCAAAAAGGCAGCATAGAATATTTTCACAAGTTATGGGATTCTTCAGAGTTCATTATTCTTCAGCACCCCAAGGGAAATAAAGAAAAAGAAAAGTAAAATTATTGTGACTTTTGACAATTATTAGTTAGAAAAAGGAGGTAACAATTGCCAAAAAAATCACAAAAGTGAGCATGTTACCTGGCTATGACAAAGAGCACACAACTGACACCCAAGTAAGCCAGCAGAATATACATCCAGATATCAGGGGAGAGAGGATTCAGGAAGGAGAAGACGCCTGGGTTTGTACCATTGGGTTTGCGGTACAAAATACTTATTCCAAGTGTCATAAAGGGCTTGGAAAAGTCGATGACCTTCTCTCGAACGTAGGTAATAGCCAGTGGGGCAACTGCAAGGTCAGCTTTCTGTATAGAGAAACAGAAGAAAGGAGGGGGAAATTGGTTCTAAGTCTCAAGAAAGAAGTCAGTATCCAAAACAACACTTCACATTTGAGAATTGTCTGAAAAGTATTACATTAACATTTAAAGCATTCTTGACTCTGAATGGAAGCATCTGTTTTTTCTGCTACTCATTTCTACGTCCTTCTAGATTAGCAAACCAACACTTACTGCACATAATAAAGAGAAAAACTGTACAGAAAAAACTGAAGAAACTATTGTACCTTCAATACCTGAATTGTTATGCTATGGGATCGTCTCATAATTATTTTTAATCTAAACTTAAAATAAACCACAGTATCGGTTATGACTTCCTTGGTCAGATTCTAAATAGTAGTAATAATAATATCTACTTCAAATTCTTTAACTGATAATCAAGAATCATGTTTTCCTGGTTATAGGTACAGTTAAAAGATTTTAGTCTTTGAATAATTAACATTTTGAAAATCATCTTTTAATGTGATTGTGTTTACTGCCCCTGAGTTTTGTTTTTATCCCTCTAATTTGTTTTATATTATTTAATGAAAATCCTTGCAGCCTTGCCTAAATCACATCAGGAAATGAGTTTTTCAATTTTCACAAAGTTGCTAATTTTCCACGGTAGCTTAAATATGTTAAATTGCTAGTGCTCTTCACTCATCATGCTATAACCACCTGTCATGATGAACTTCAGCTCTAATATATTGAAAGAAATAATTATAATATTTTAAAATAATAAAGTCACCTATTCCCATACATGACAGGAAGCTATATTTCTACATTCATTTTATTTTCATAAACTCACGGGGCTTTCAGAAGTGCTCCTTGTAGTGAGCTACAGAGAGATGTATGAAATAATGAAATTGGGCCTCCACAGTTTCCTTACCTCAAGGATTGTTAGAGAACTTAAAGAGACTTCTCTAAGAAGATACCTTCGTTGACAATATTATTCTGGGTATGTGTTTGTGTGCATCTGTGTGCTGGGTGTGCTGGGTGTGGGGAAGAGGGAGCAGTTAGATGCTTGAATAGAGTATCTTTGAGTAGCAATGGAGAGAGAAAAACATGTCTCTAAAAACTAGGAGGGGAGGAAACAGGGTCTTAAGGGCCCTGGAGAAGGAATCATCATATTTCAAATTCATAAATCAAAGAAAACAACAATTTAGCAATAATAATAGCTAATGTCCTTTAAGCATCTGCTATGCAACAGGCACTGTGCTAAGAACTTTACATGAATTGTCACATTTAATCCTTACACAATCCCACTATTATTCCCATTTTCAGATAGGAAACTGAATCCATGAGAAGTCAAAAACTTGTTCATGGTCAAAGAGCTAACTGAGCATTGGAACTAAAACATAAACCCCAAGCTTTTGGAACCACTGCCCAAAACTAATCATGATATGCACCTCAGATGCCAGAAATGGAATCATGGAGACATTGCTTGATCATTTATCAAGGAGTTTATAGAGATGAAAAAGGGAATACATAGAAGCAAGGAGCGTGATCACTAGATTACAGTTAATGAGAATTTAGACGGTGAGGTGAAGAGTTTAGGCTGATGGAATATTTTCCACAGGAAGAGAGCATTTCCTCTAAGACAGAAGGGAAGGACATACAGATGGTTTGAAAAAGTAAACAAGTTTGTTAGAGAAATAAAGCAGGTAAATAAAGTAATCATTTAAGAAACAAAGATTCTAGTAAAAAATGGACATGAAACGGTGGTTTGCTCATATTTAAGGGGTTGATTATACAGCCCAGTGTACCTATGTGCCACTTTGCTTTGTAACCTCTCTCTTCCTAGGCACAAAAAAAGTAGAATTTCAGGGACGCCTGGGTGGCTCAGTTGGTTAAGCCACTGCCTTCAGCTCAGGTCATGATCCCAGGATCCTGGGATCGAGTCCCGAATTGGGCTACTTGCTCGGCGGGGAGCCTGCTTCTCTCACTGCCTCTGCCTGCCTCTCTGCCTGCTTGTGTGTACTCTCTATCTCTGGCAAATGAATAAAATCTTCAAAAAAAAAAAAAAAAGTAGAATTTCACCACATGTCAGGCATATAAGTGTATATACTTTAAACAGCTAAAATATTTTTAAATTCATGATAGGTACCAAAAGAATTTAGGAAAACAATTAAAATAACATATGCTAAGACAAAACTACTACACTGTTCCAAAAAAGTTGTTCAATAGGCATATATTAATATGACTGGCTAGACATACACCAAAGTTCATTTTGTGTTATTTTTTAAAGATTTTATTTATTTATTTGACAGAGTGAGAGAGAATACAAGCAGGGGGAGCAGTAGAAGAAGAGGCCGATTCGGGATTTGATCCTAGGACCCTGGGATCATGACCTGAGCCAAAGGCAGACTCTTAACTGACTGAGCCACCCTGGCACCCCAACATACACCAAATTTTAAATATTTTTATTTATTTATTTATAGAGAGAGAGCACACACTCGTGCATGAACAGGGCAGAGAGGAGGGGAAGAGAGGGAGAGGAAGAGAATCTCAAGCAGACTCTGTGCTGAGCGCAGACACCAACATCGGGCTCCATCTCAGAACCCTGAGGTCACGACCTGAGCCAAAACCAAGAACCAGGCACTCAACCAACTGGGCTACCCTGGTGCCCTGACATACACCAAATTTTAAAATTTACTTAGCATTGCCTAAAATACAATTTCTATTCCAAATACAAAATGGAAAAAATACAAAACATTACACAGTAAAATATTTTCAATGATAAAAATTCAAAAAATTCAATGATAAAAATTCAAAAATTCAAAAAAATTTGAAACCAAAGTTACAGACAGTTTTAGACATTTAGTTAAAAAAAATAAACATATCAACAGACTGTGATACATCCATATGACAATATTATCCAGCAATAAAATGAAATTAACTATCAAGGTGCGAAAAGACCTGGAAGAACTTTAAATGCATACTGCTAAGTGAAAGATGCCAGTCTGAAAATGTTCCAGTCATATGCTGTGATTCCAATTATATGACATTTTGGAAAAGGCAGAACTACAAAGGCAATGAAAAGATCTGTGGTTGCCCCAAGGACTCGGGGAGCAGAGTGACAAATAGGTGGAATGAGAACATGTTTACGACAAGGAAACTATTCTGTAAGAAATAATAATGGTGGGTACGTGACACCGTGCATTTATCAAAAACCATAAAACTGTACAACACAAAGAGTGAACCCTGATGTAAACTCTGGACTTTAGCTAATGTCTCAATACTGGTTCAACGTTAACAAATGTACTACACTGATGGAAGCCGTTAATAATAATAAGGGGAAGTGTGGAGGTGGGTAGAACGGGAGAAGGTATAGAAACTCTACTTTCTGTTAAAATTTTTCTATACACCTAAAACTGCTCCAAAAATATCTATTTTTTTTTAAATAACAGGCTGTTTTAACCATATCCTCAATTAATGCTATTTAATGTTATGTTGATTAAATTAATTAGAACTTAGTTGTTACCACTAATAGGTAAAATACAAAACTTATCAAACATCAATTGTTAAAAAAACCAGTCTCTAATTACACACCAAATATATTTCTTAAATTCATTTAAACAATCAGACCTCTGGATTATCTCGTAGCAGTAAAGAACATTATTGATACATAATAGCATTGTCAATGAATACAATCTAACTCCATTACAAGTCTATTAATAATATAATAGTTTTGAAATATAATCAAGATGATGTATTAAAAATGTTTAAAATGACAGATGTGCTATTTTCCCATCAACTGCCATGTTATTAAAGACTAAGCCATTGGAGAAAAGAGCCTGATGGTAAATTGCATAATCCAAGAATTTTATCTCTGTCTGTAAAGGTTATGATTCCATGAACATAGATTTAGTAATTGGCATTTCATTTTGTTTTAAGACTTTAAGTTTTTATTTAAGTTCCAGTTAACATCCAGGGTAATATTCATTTCAGGTGTACAATATAGAGATTCAACAGTTCCATTCAACATCAGGTGCTAATCACAACAAGGGCACTCCTTATCCCCACGGGTGTTTTATTTTAAAGAATAAAATAAAGATGAAAGTAATAAAGTAATCTTGCATTAGGAAAAGCCAATGGTCAAAATTGTTTGAAAAAATCTATTTCAGCCAAAGAAAAACAAAGCAGTTACCTGTTATGTGTCATACGAATAGCACAAAGGAAAGGAAGAGCTCAATTCTACCTGATCAAGTTGGTGAAGGCTTTACCAAATGATTACACTTGTGTTGTGTTATGAAGAAAGTGTCTGAGATGACAAAGGTCTGAACTGAGAAGGTGGCAACAGCAGGGGAAGAAAGTCTCATGAAAGTGGCTTAAATTAAATGTGTCCATTATGGGCCAAGACGATATTCTTTGCCCCTATCATTTCCATTAATCCTTACAACAGTTCTACCAAATTTCTAGTGTGATTTTCTCTTTACAGATGAAAAATCCAGAGTCATGAGAGTATAAGGAATGTATATTTCCAAAGATGACTTAATCATATTCATTTCTCACTTTTTTTCTGTGCAATCAAATTCATCATAACTATTTCTCCTGCTATATTGTTTCTGTATTTCCTTGACCAAAATGATCTTCCCTATCCTCTACTATACACATTCTATAGAACACACTCTGGTTCTTTTCTTCTTATGTAGCCCTCTTTGAACAATCCATACACACTAATTTCTCCTGATTGAATTTTTATAGCACTTGTAAGCTGAACCATGTAATTTAATTGTAACTATATTTAACATTGTGTTGTTTCTAATGTTTTCACATACAAGTCAACTAATATGAGAGACCTGAACATAAACATTATAATTGTGTTGTCCCTGTTCCGGAGAGTGCAGGCACTTGGGGACCTGCAGCCGTGCCCTTCAATCAAAGCACATAACTCTGAACTGAGAAAAGGGTGAAGAATCCCTCTTTGGGAATTTCACAAGGATGCCTGGGCTGAAGCTACCTTATTAATATAATATATTTTTATTTAATATTCTATCATTCGATGTGAAACTCTTAAAAATTGTTTTATGATAATAATCAATCGAGGAGTGTCTGGGTGGCTCATTCAGTTAGATATCTGCCTTTGTTTGACTCAGGTCATGATCCTGGAGTTCCAGGATTGAGTTCCCAGTCAGGCTCCCTATTCAGCAGGAGTCGGCTTTCCCTCTGACCCTATCCCCTCTCAACTTCTCTCTCTCTCTCTCTCTCTCTCTCTCTCTCACTCTCAAATGAATAAATAAAATCTTTAAGAAAAATAATCAATCTAAAATCCCTAGGGCATTGAACAAAATCTGATACCAAGGAATTGCTTGGTAAATGTTTGCTAAGTACAGTTTCAACTTAACTAAAATACAATTTAACTAAAATATTCAAAGAAAATCACTCAGAGAATTTCAAAGTAAACTTTTTTCCTGATCGCACTCTAGAAATAAGATTTATTTGTTCATTAATGCAATTTCTTGTGGACTAACCCATCTAGGCGAGAACAGAATAATTCTTTTTATGGAGTTATATAACTAATAGCAATCCTTTGATTAAAGTTTTATAGAATAATGGTAACATTGATTGGTCTAATTCTAGTTACCTATTACAAAAATTAGATAACAAAGCATATCTTCATGAATGTCACAATGACTCCAAATTTGATCATGTTGAGAAAACCTTCTTTATGAAGTCGTACCAAGAACATAATATGATATTATTTTATAATACAAGTTCTGGACAGTGAAATGTCTTTTTTTTTTTTTTTAAGATTTTATTTATTTATTTGAGAGAGAGACAGTGAGAGAGAACATGAGCGAGGAGAAGGTCAGAGGGAGAAGCAGACTCCCCAAGGAGCTGGGAGCCCAATGTGGGACTCGATCCCGGGACTCCAGGATCATGACCTGAGCCGAAGGCAGTCGTCCAACCAACTGAGCCACCCAGGCGCCCCTGGACAGTGAAATGTCTTATGTGTGCTTCTGAAAGTTCCTGTAATTTAACAATGGAAAACCAGTTCTAAACACTTTTCATTTCTTCATGTTGTGAAGTGCTCAGGAAAATGGATAAAATGGTACATTTGAATAAGTTGTAAATATTTTACCTGATTTAGCTAAGACATTTAGGCCAGTTAATTATGACTTGAATTTTATGTGACTTATAAGGGACACCACACTCTCCTAAACTCTTCATCGTGCATAATGTGGACACCTGCTTTTGCCTCTGTGTGCACTTTTAGGGAAAAAATGTTCACTTTCTATACACATGGTGTGCCACCTCCACCAGTCTCCACCTGACCACACCCCCTGCACTCTTGCAGTGGCCATGCTTTCATTCTTGCCCAACTAGTGTCTATTCTTCATCCAAAGGCAAGTTCTTTTTAAAACACGTGCCAGATTATCACTTCTGGCTCAGAATTCTCCAATTACTTCTAGCACACATAGAATAAAACCTAATCTTGTCCTACAAAGCACTAGGAGAAATGGCCACTAATTATTTAATCAAAATCAGTTCCTAACACTCTTCTGGTCTTAGCGGGATCACTATTGTTTCAGCAACTCTGGTCACATGGCTAATCTTTAAATGTGCACACATTTCTGTCTCAAAGACTTTATACTTGTTTTTCCTTTTGCCTGGAAAGCTTGAAGATGAAGATGCCCTTCATCTACATGCCTTATTCACTTGGTTGAATGTTCTGATGTGTCTGTTCTCATATCAATCACTCAAAGGGATCTTTGCTGACCACTCAGTCTATCACTTTTTATCTCCTTACCATGTTTTCAGTTTCTACATAAAACTTATCATGACCTGAAATTATGTCATTTCTTGTTGGCCTACTTCCAATAGAATGTATGTCTCTTTTGAGTAAGGAGTTTCTCCATTTTGTCCACTTTTGCATTTCCAGTGCCTACTACAGTGTCTGGGTCATTAAATATTTTTAAATGATTGAGTGAATGCATTAAGCCATCATTATTGCTGATCCTTTCCCCAGTACTTCCCTAAACTTCTTTCTTATACTAAAAAAGAAGTTACCTCATTCCATTATGTTAGTTAGTATTCATTAGGTTGTGTTTAAGAAAAAAAAAATGTAATGAGATTAAAGTTACACATTTTATACATGTGAAAACTTAACTTGAAACTTCTATAAATTATGTTATATACAGTATATAAACTAATATCTATTTGTAGTTTTATATATTATATTTATTTATTATATTATATTTTAGAAATATGCCGTCAGTTGCTTTTCACCAAACCACGTACTAACAACATTGTGCACAGTGTACAGAGGGCAATTTAGTTATGAAATACAAAGATGTCTTTACACATGAAAGACCTGCATAGGGACAAATAAGAAAGAATTAAACACAAGCTAGATCTGTGACTTTATTAATGCTTAAGTAAGCCTACTGATAATTTCAAACAATACTGACTACATATGCCAAGTTTGCCAAAAATGCCAGAATGAAAAATAGACTTTCAACTGGTAATTCTTAAGAAGAGCCATGGCTCTAAAATATTTCTAGAGTTTGATGGGTTTTTTTGTGAGGGGAGTAAGGCTGAAGGGGATTTGATTGTTTTTGTTTTGTGTTGTATTCTTCACATTCAGTTCTGATTTTGTTGTGAACTCTCAACTGGATGGCTTATAAATGTTTATATTTCTGTGCTAGAATTGTTATGGTATCTTCCTTTCTCATTTCAGTATTTCCAGGGACTCACTTGTTTTTTAATGGAGTAGTTTAGTTGATTTAGCTTGCTTGAAAAAAATAAGTACACAGAAACTGAGGAGTGTTTTCCATATCGACAATTTCAAGAAAACTAAATTTCAATTAAAAATAATCTGAAGGGGTGCCTGGGTGACTCAGTTGATTGAGCAGCTGCCTTGGGCACAGGTCATGATCCCAGGGTCCTGGGATGAGCCCCACATCAGGTCTCTGCTCAGTGGAGTGCTCTCCCTCTGCCTGCTGCTCTGCCTACTTGTCCTCTCTATCACTCTGTCAAAAAATAAAACCTTTAAAAAAAAATCTGAAATCATTCATATCAATAAATTCAAAGCGGAATTTAGTATATCTGTTATTCATGAGCAAAACACTGAATGATGGAGTCTCTGACATTTTTTGTTCTGCATTTTGGGGATATAGAGTTCTTGATTTTAAAATAACTAATACCTTTTAAAATTATAATATAAATGAAAATACTTTATTCTAAGACAATCACCCAAATGTGAAAAATATTCTATTATAATCTATAATCTTTATAGTTATACATTTAAACATACATAAAAAAGGAAAAATCCACAATATTACTCAAACTTAATTCTATTGTATCAATCAAATAAGAATCACTTGAAAAGACAGAGAGAGAATGAATGGCTTCTTTGAAACAAATTTATATTAAAAGTTTCAAAATAGGGCACCTGGGTGGCTCAGTGGGTTAAGCCTCTACCTTCTGCTCAGATCATGATCTCAGGGTCCTGGGATTGCACACCACATCGGGGCTCTCTGCTCAGCAGGGAGCCTGCTTCCCCATCTCTCTCTGCCTGCCTTTCTGCCTACTTGTGATCTCTCTCCCTCTGTCAAATAAATAAATAAAATATTTTTAAAAAGTTTAAAAATAGAAAATACAAGCAACTCAAAATAGTATTTAAAATCTCATGTTATTTCTTGAACCTAGAAAACATTTACACAGTTTCTTATTATTGACTGAAGGTATTATTTCACCTATATATTTTCTGCTAAACCTTTTTTCATTTCCCAGTTTACATGGTATGGGATCACAACCAGTGGACTAAGAAAAAACTACTATCACTAAGATGAATGACTGTGAACTATAGGGAATCTTTCTAATGGAATTGTGAACTTACAATTCTGCTCTGTGAACTGTCTTCAGTGGATAAAGGATTAAGCACACTGAATTATCAGGGTCTGTTTTAAAATAATAGGTAAGTTATAACAACTGTAAATAATCTATGATATAAAATGTTTTAGTATGATCAGTAATCAATAATCATATAATCAAATCAGTAATCAATCGGTAATAAAATCTTTTTTAAAAAATATTTATATTGATATAACAGCTAGTAATTATTTGTGTTGCATGTGTATATCTTTACAATTTAGTCTCTAGCAAAAAAAAAAAAAAAAAATATTTGCAACATCTTCTTTGGGCCCCATGACTAATAAAATTTCCTGAGTCTATATTGTTATTTTTTTTAAGATTTCATTTATTTATTTGACAAAGAGAGACACAGCAAGAAAGGGAACACAAGCAGGGGGAGTGGGAGAGAGAGAAGAAGGCTTCCCACTGAGCAAGGAGCCCAATGTGGGGCTTGATCCCAGGGCCCTGGGACTATGACCTGAGCCAAAGGCAGATGCCCAACGACTGAGCCACCCAGGTGCCCCAAGTCTCTACTATTTAATAATTAAGTTTTGTGAAGGTTTAACTATACTGGTTTATTTAATATCTGAAAAATTTTGAGGTATGAAGGAATTTAAATCCTGCCATCTATCTTGAGTCATTCATTCACGAATTTATTAAACAATTCACTAAATTATTCAACAATATTTATCTTGGGTGACAGTTCTATGGGTGTTGCTGTTCCAATGTTCATAGCACTGGCAGAGCCAGACAAAGTGAACAAGAAGACAGACACGAAGCATGAAAAAAATTAGAGGATGTAATTTCAGGAAGTAAAGAATGTTAAGGAGTGAAGGTAAAGCCTGATAAGAGAATCAGAGTGTGACTAAGAAGAAAGGCAGGCACTCTTTTTTATCAAATGGACAGAGGAACCTGACATTTGAAACGTCAAGGTCCTGACATTTGAGTCCAGATTACAGTCAAGTCAGAGATAAAGCCCTGGCAGGGTCTGAGCAGAGTTCCTCTGGTGGAGGAGATTGTGAGTCAAGAAAGCTCTGGGGTGGAAGCAAACGAGCTAGGGAGCAACAAACAGTGTCTCTCACTCTCCTGACCTCCTCCCCCATTAATCATTCTGTTGACCCTCTCCAGAAAATCCCACTGATTATAGAAACATTGTATGAAAAGACACTCCAACCATAAACAAAAGGTGTCAGATTTAAGAGAAAATTTGTGTCACTGCACTTTTTTTTTTTTTCTAATGGCATTCTCTGTGTGTTTCTTCCACTAAAATAAAATACCATTTTGATTTATTCTCTTATCTTTATTCTATAAATGTGATCTCTACAAATTATTGTGTTCAAATTCAACTGCAAGAAAACTACTTGTGCCTTAGAATTTGTTAACATACCTACCTACTTACCAATTAAAAGTTTAATCAAAACACTGATCCCGGGACACCTGGGTGGCTCAGTTGGTTGAGCAGCTGCCTTCGGCTCAGGTCATGATCCCAGCGTCCTGGGATCGAGTCCCACATCGGGCTCCTTGCTCGGCAGGGAGCCTGCTCCTCCCTCTGCCTCTGCCTACCATTCTGTCTGCCTGTGCTCACTCTCACCCCCCTCCTCTCTCTGATAAATAAATAAAATCTTTAAAAAAAAAAAAAAAACACTGATCCCATGATGTTGTAACTCAGCAACATATAATAATAACAAAAGAAAAATAAGATTATACTGGCAAAATATTTCTGAACCTGTGACATGACCTTGTTCTTACAATACCTATGTGATCTCCTGCCTGTACAAAAATCTGCTGTTGATTAATAAGAACAAATTCTTGCCTTTCTGTAAGTATCACTGGGAAACAGCAATTTCTTTCTTGAATATTTGATTTTCCAAATAATTCAGGTATAATAATTGAACTTAGAACACTTCCTCATGTTTGTTAACAAAAATTGAGGTCATTCTCATATTTGCTCATGAGATTTTAGCAATATATCATCACCATGTATTTAAGGATGCTTGGGTAACTCAGGTAAATTTGAATAAAAGGTTAAGCAAAAAAGAAAGAACAACAACAAATAAAAAACAACCTGCAAAGTAGCAAACAAAAGCCTTTCCAATAGTAGGTATTTGCAGTTCCAATAGTGTTTGATAGTAAGAAACTGGATGCAAATAATAATAAAAAGTTCTAAGAAAAAGGTTGGAATATTCTATTATTTTATCCAAACGGCCCTTCCTTCCTTCTTTCTTTTCTTTCCCTTTCTGTTCTTTCTTTCTTCTAAAATCAGAGAGAATGAGTTTGTTTTTGTTTTTTGTTTTTTAAGAGCATGTACAATAAAATTAAGTGTTAAATAGCAGGATTTCATAGAAGGATCAAATAAAAGAATTTAGGGCAGAGATCGTAAGCAAAGAAATTTTTCTACTGAATGGAAGTAGACCACCAATTCCAGGCTGCAAGAGCCTTAAATATAACCCTAATACTTAACCCTGGAATTTCAATACCTAGAATTATTTTTAGGAAATAATTTTAAATTCAGAAACAGAATAATATACAAAGGTATTCCTCCAAGATCACCTGTAATCTGGAACTGTAAATAGTCTACACGACTCAAAAAGGATATGCTTAAAATATCAGGGCATAACAATAAAGAATTACTATCCATTGTTAAATAGAATTTTATGATGTCTCCAATAAAAGAGAATGGACACTGATAATGCATTGAATATAGAAATATACAATATTAAACATGAATTCAACTAAATAAATACATAATAAGAGGAGGAATCTACAAATTAAATGGGTCTTGAGATATATCAACCAACCACAAAGAGAATTTGTAGATCCCAATTTAAACAAGTAATTTGTAATGAATGAGTAAATAAATACTATGAAGCAATCAGAATCAGAAAAGTGTAAATAAATACTGTTGGTTGAGTATTTGGTGTCATTAGGAATCGTATTTTTTTTCCCCCTGTGGGATAATGATAATGTGGCCATTTAAAAAAATATATTTTTTAGTCCCTTTTTAGTGATATATGCTATTTATATATGAACATATGAAAAAATGACATGATATGAAGTTTAAGAATTGCTACAAAATAACACAGGTGGCAAGAAAATTGGTGATTTGAGATAAAATGAGATTAGTGAAAAGCTTTCTAAGACTCGAGGGTTGGTGATATGTACCTTGCCTCCCACTTTAATTTTCTATTTGCTCATGTTTGAAAAGTTCGATAATATAACCAACCTTTTTAAGTATAAAATCAATAATGGAAAGAAATTGAGCAAACTCAATTTAGTAGTGTAGTAGATAGTAGATAGTAGTGTTTATCGATAGTTGTAGAATTATGGTTTTACAATTTTTCTAAATTTTATTATTTTTGTATAAGGAAATACCTGTTATATAAAATATATCACTAATCAAATAAAACAGAATTACAATAAAGTAAACCCATAAAATTTTTGTAGCCTTTATGTTTAAGAATATAAAGATCGAGATACACGTGCAAAGAGCTTATTTGACCTAAACTTACAGATTAACTTCAGTAAAAATACAACTATTCTCTGAAAATATACTATTAAATCATGAAATAGGGAAATAAAGTATTGTTTTACTTTAATTTAATTTCTGAAATTAAAGATGATTTATTTTGCATTTTGAGGATAAGGAAAAATAAGCTCCCCTACTTTTTTTTTTTTTAAGATTTTATTTATTTATTTGACAGAGAGAGACAGCAAAAGAGGGAACACAAACAGTGGGAGGGGGAGAAGCAGGCTCCCTGCTGAGTAGGGAGCCTGATGCAGGGCTCAATCCCAGGACCCTGAGATCATAACCTGAGCCAAACATAGATGCTTAGAGTCACCCAGTTGCCCCAAACCCCCCTTTCAAAAATATTTTAGTCTGAATGATTCAAATGGAACCTCTGATATCAAATATTAAAGAACATGTTGGAGAAAATTCTACCATATTTCAAGACTACTAATTTCTGTATTTTTCATACATTCATGTAGTCTTTCCATGTAGGATTAAGAGGGATCAATAATCAATCAGATTATCTTTCTGTAGATATAAAAAATAAAAATAAAAAAGTAGAACAAAGAGTAAATTATAAAGTAACAAATACCCATGATTTTAGAAGGTAATTACTATTCCTTCACTGGTTTAAAAATTTCACATAAATATATCCCATAGTAAAGTAAAATCAGCTTTTATTTTCTCAGCTGTGAAATAATATGACAGGATCTATCAATCAGTATTTACTGGTAGACTAGACAAAATGGGGATGCAAAAACAGTTAGGCGTGATCCCTCCCAGAGCTTATATAGAAGTCCTTGAAGCAAAAAATATTGAAAGGAACTATAAGAATGCAATGAATTATATAAGGAAGAGAGCAATAGAGTGGCTAAACGAAGATTCACGGGATATTTGAGACTTACACTGTGAATGAGAAAAACCAATATAGCAGTTAATAGGCTTAGATTCTGAATCCATTAGCAATCCAAACTTTCTAATCAAGAGCCACAGCTTGTTTCCATAGTTGGTGGCCCAAAAGAGGAGTATATTTAATCTGCCAGTCTAGCTTTCCAAAGGGAAGACTAAAACCCAAGCCACTGGCAACAGCTCAAATCACAGCTAGAGTTATAACTAATGGCCTTGATCGAGCTCTGCCCACCAATAAGAATGATCCTGTCCAGTTTTGGTTTGGTATAGCTAGCACTGATGCTGGATAGCCATAGGAGCCAGTGAACACCATCATGTTTCAACTTGTCAGGGAACCAAGCCCAGGCATTTAGAAGAACCTCTATGAATCAAGGTTCCTATTAAGTCAGCAGCTGTTTATTTCATGCTGTGGGTTGGGGGTAAAATCACCATGAAGAGGTAGTTAACTTTTTCATGCAAAGTCCACATGTCACAGCTGCCTAGCTGGTTGAGTTCTTGAATATACTATATCATTTCGATAAGAGAAACTTTTGAGATCTTTCCCACCTTATTAGTTATAAAGTCAAAGTTGTCCTACCTCAAAATCGGCTCATGAGGCCATGGAATCACAAGACTTCTGTTGATCAGTCATTCCGAGTAGCAGCAAACTAATAGCTGCTTTTTAAAAGGGGTTAACATGGTAACTATGTCTAAAAAGTGATTATTAGTACAGAATCTGAAGGAGAACTACAGGTACAGGAGAACAAAAGGCACATCATCACAGAAGGGTCCTTAGAGCCATGGGTCCCAAAAGTACTAGAACTTTTCTACCTGCAACTGTTTATGATTGGGAGGATCTTCTCTGAGCAAATTCCAGCAAATCCTCAGTTATCATCTTTTTAAATATACTTCCTTCCATTTTCTTCTGGAACTCCTACTAGAGACATGATGGAATTTTTCACCTAATCCTCCTCCATGCCTCTTAGCTCTACTTTTTTTTTTAATTTATTTTTTATTTATTTTCAGCATAACAGTATCATTATTTTTGCACCACACCCCATGCTCCATGCAATCCATGCCCTCTATAATACCCACCACCTGGTACCCTGACCTCCCACCCCCCCCCGCCCCTTCAAAACTCTCAGATTGTTTTTCAGAGTCCATAGTCTCTCCAATTTCCCCCAACTTCCTTCTCCTCTCTCTCCCCATGTCCTCCATGCTATTTGTTATACTCCGCAAATAAGTGAAACCATATGATAATTGATCAAGAGATCTGCTTGACTTATTTTCTTGTCTTTTTGTGCTGTGTGCTGATTAATCAGTATATTTTTTTCCATTTAACTTCCTCTTTAGTATATCTTATCTATTGATGTTTCTTTCTCTTTTTTTTAGAGAATAAAATAAATTACATCTCTGCATTTGAAAAAAATATCTTATTTTGATTGTTATAATCTTAAACAACTTAGTTACCCCAACTGATTCAGTAAATAAACATCCGTAACTCAACCTTACTTGAAGCTTCTTGACAATACTTGACCATAGAAAGTCCTTAAATTGTACTACTTACTAACGCAAAATGGTACCAAATTTGGAAAACCTACACATAAAACAATGAATTAAAAATTTTGTCCTATTAAAAAAAGAGATGGGAATTTCATTAAATATGTAGATTGCTTTGGGTAAAATAGACATTTTAACAATATTTGTTCTTTGTGAGCAGGGAATATCTTTCCATTTCTTTGTGTCCCCTTAAATTTCTTTCATCAGTGCTTTATAGTTATCAGAGTACAGGTTTTTCGCCTCTTTGGTTAACTTTATTTGTAAATATCTTATTGTTTTTGGTGCAATTGTAAATGGGATTGATTCCTTAATTTATTTTCTACTCCTTCATTATTGGTTTATAGAAATGCAAGGGATTCCCGTATGATGATTTTGTATCCTGTGACTTAACTAAATTTTACTAAATCATTTCTAGCAATTTTTTGAGGTTTCTATTTAATAACTTTTCATGATACTTTAAATTTTTTCATTATTTCATTATTTTTCAAACTTCTGTATTTCACTACTTTTATTACATAATTTTCTTTTTTTTACAAATATTTTATAGAATTTTAAACAATATTTTGCCTTTAGTTCTTATTTTAAAGTCTTTATCAGATATAGGATACTTGGATGGCTCAGTCAGTGACACATGCATTCTTGATCTCAGGGCTGTGGGTTCAGGCCTCATGTTGGGTTTAAGATTACTTAAAAAAAAATAAAAATTTTTAAAAACAAATAAATAAAAAATTAAATCTCAAATAGTTCTACAAAATGTGTTTCATTAGGATAAATTTGTGTTCAATTATATTTTTCCATACATGCTTGTTTTTCTTATTTTTCTCGACCTCTCTCTTCCTCTCTCTCTCATATATTCTTATAGGTACCTTTCTAGGGGTTTTGTTATTCCCCAGTCTTCCAATCCATAGCTTTGTTTTATATGGATGACTTCAGGTTCACATCTCCTGATGATATTGGTGGTATTTTCAATCTAATTCCTAAACAACTAGGTAGCTTAAGAGAGTTCCTAGTTACCTGGCTGAAACTGTGCCCTTACATTTGCCTAGGTCCACAAATCTCAAATAAACCAAAGCCTCAGACACCAGTATTTTCAGGCTGCTTTCTCAAGTGAGGAAACCACATTCAAGGCCCTAGTATCAAGCAATAAGCCTGTCTTCAGACTTGGATTTTACACAGAGCATTTTTAATCCATGGATAATTATAGACCAACATGCCCTGCTTTGGAATCAGAAGTCCTGAGTCCCATAGCTTTAGTCTGGCTTACTCTGCTTATTTTGCATGGATTTTTTTTTAATGGATATTAATCAAAGAGGGGTCTGTCAAAGCTTGATGTTATTACACCAACCAGACAAGAAATAAAGTACATTTTTAAAGTTTATTATAATATACACTCTTTCTAGCAGTGCTTAAAATTTAGTCAGAAGAGGTAAAAATAGCAAATAGAACTAGAAAGCTGTTACCTAAGAGAAGCAATTGGAAAAATGAAGAGAATGTTCTAAGGGCACCTGGGTGGCTCAGTCTGGTAAACACTGGACTCTTGGTTTCCTCAGGTTATGATTTATGGGTCATGAGATCTAGGCCTACCTCAGCCTCCATGTTCAGTAAGAAGTCTGAAGATTCTGTCCCCCTGTACTACCTCTCTCACTCCCTCTCTCTCGCCCTCCCTCTCTTTGTCTAAAATAAATAAAGAAATAAATCTAAAAAGAAAAAGAAAAAAAAAAGATAGAGGATGTTATGGAAGCCAGTAGAAAAGAGTGCTTCAAGAACAGAGTAGTAAGCTGAGAAAAGGAGCTTCTTACAGATCAAATAAGATAAAGCCTAACAAATATCCACTGTATTTAACAACTTGTAGACATTACTAAGAACAGTTTTTTGATGACATGTTACTTCAAAGATTAACATGGGTAAGATGTGAGGCAACAAGTCAGTAACACAGTAGGTAAAGGTAGTAAATTCAGAGGGTAAAATAAAACACTGAGTGGTGGTAGAAAGGGATTTTTTTTTAATTGAGAAATCATAATCTTTTAAAAATACAAACACAAATAAATCAGAAGAGAAAGGCTCAGATATATAGAGAAAGAAATTCCTGAATAGACAAGCTGGAATGGAAAAGAAAGGTGAAGAGAGTATCTTCAGGCAGGAGAAGAACAATTTCTCCATGAAATGAGGAAGAGAGGACAGGTGTTAATGAAGCAGTGCTTGTCAGTTTGATGATGGAGGTTGAGGTAAAACATTCTCATCTAGTAATTTTTACTTCCTGTAGAAGCAGGACACCATGTTTTGGCTCCAAGTTAAAGAGGGACTGTTAAACTGAAGAACTAGAAAGAAACATTTTAAAACAATTGTTGCACAATAGAAGAGTGTGGTGACCAGAATTTATAGCAGTTGTGGCAGTGTTGACAACTTATTTGGGATTACTGACAATGAGTTTACACTGGGGTCCATTCGTCATAATTGACTGATTTTCTCCAAATGAGTTTATTCTTCTAAATTAGGCACAGTGAAGAAGATGATGACATTAATACAGAAACAACTATTGAGGAGGTAAATGCTTAACAACAGAGAAAAAAATAACTTTGATACCAGAAAAGAATGGTTGTAAGACTAAATCATAGAATCTATGGTGGATATGGAGAAATGTGAGGAGAGAAGAGAATTAATATATGGAAATAAACAGATAATCAATTCTCAGATCCAGTAGAGTCAAAAACAAATGTAGTGAAGTCAAATGAATTTGTAAGCAAAAAGGAAAAGAACTGAATTTTGGAGTTTTTTATCTCAGAGTTAGTGTATGTTGGATCATGATAATGATTATGATGTAATTATAAGCATCTCTAAGTGTTATGTGGCTGAGAGACCCCTACAAATGAATAACTCAAGAAACTGAGAGCCCATGGTGATGGATAAGTCTTCTGTAAGGACAATGAATTTATCTAGGATCATGAAGTCAACCTTCTTAAAGAGCAAGACTATGATCTAGTGGCTAAAGTCAACATTGGAAGAGTAACTGTGATGTAGAAGTGAGTAGAGAACAACTTAAACAGAGAAAGAATATCCAGAGACATGAACCACAAAGAAGCATTTTTCCCCCCCAGGAGCTTTGAGAATTCATGAACTAAGAATAGCAGTGGGCAGTATAGTAGTAGGGCTATTCAACTACATTCCAGACTCTCCTTTTCTGAGCACATGGTTGGCTGCACCCTTCCTCTCCTTTGAAGTTGAGCACAGTCATATGATGTATTTTGGATAATAGAATATAAGCAGACATGGTATGCTTTCCTTTCTGGGAAGAAACTTCTAAAAGTGAAAGTCCAGGTCACCATGTTCCCCTCTCTTTCTCCAGGGTGATAATCAGCAGTGCTCCAGTGGGGCATCTCCATCAGCTTGGTTTCTTGAGTGAGAAAACATGGAGCAGAGCCCTCAAGAAAAATATCTGTAGGTATAAATTACTAAAATATTTGAACCTAGTTCATGTTGCATAATCCATGCAGCTAAGAAGATATGATCCATGCTCCTGAAGTAAGTGGAAGTGAAAGAGATAGAGTAGCCATCGTGGATTGAGAGGGAGAGCAATTTTGGTAGTAGAAAGGCCAATGAGAATAAAAAATAATCAAAGGAGAGATTAGAAATGAAAGGAGATCATCAATGATGGAGGGAGGAGGGATCCAGAAGGTGTAACGAATGGTTTGTAAGAAAGGGAAAGAGTGGCAACTTGGATCAGAGCAAAGACAACAGGATTTAACACATTTTGGAATTAGATACAAGTAGAATTACATGGACTGAATAGTCTTAAAATTTTTACATTGCCCAATAATAATAAGGTGTAAGATACAATTTGTTTAGATGAACTAAAATCTCATTTTCATGTTTAAAATACACTACTGAAGATACAAATTGCAATTTCATGGCTTTCCACTAAATTCTCAAACACATGGCGATTTTGTGAGAGTGGGTTCTGGTGTCAACCTACTTTTTCTTCTCTGTGGTCTCCTATACAAGTAGGCTAAGAAGAAAAAAGAATGTCTTTTGGATGTTCCCATCCCTACATTCTAAAGTGCAGACTTTTCCTTATTTGTTTATTCTCTTGATAATTTCAGTGAGAAGTAGGTGAGTGGAAGAGGAAGTGAGATGTCTGAGTTTGGGCTTTCATTCATTTCAGATATATTGCTGCTATTTCTATTGGGAAAAAAATACTAATGAGAACTAATATTTATTGAATGTTTATAATATACCTCATATTTTTCTAGAACTTCATGTGTTTTATGTTATATAATCTTCAGCATGAAGTGCATGCTTTTGTCGGCGCTCTTTATAGTTATGAAAAATGAGACTCAGGAACTTATAAGGTGCCCAAGATCACACTTCTGATTAAGAATGGAGGAGGATTTACAAATTTGGCTGAACTCCAAAATTAGACTACTGGTTATAATTATAAAGCTTTATTAATATCAAAATATACCAGTCGCCTGATTATCTTTCAACATAGAATAAAAATATATTAAGGAATAATGAATTAAAAGTAAATTTCAGTGAGAATAGCAAATAAATCTGTGATCAAGTCTTCACTAAATTATCCAAGTTTATACTGACATTTAAGCAAGAAGCACTGTCCTTGACAACATGACAAATCTCAGCTCTTTCAAGCAATACCTGTTTTTTACTCAGTTTTATTCTTTTAAAACTTCTTTAGTATACACATACACATCTGTATATGGTTTATATGCATTCATAGATATATTAATACAGTATGTGCATACATATGTGTGTACATGCACACACACATACACACACACACCATGAGTATATATAAACATGTATAAACATGTATTTGGGTGTGTACTTGTAATATTCTATCAATTGCTTTAAAAAATTGTGAAAGCCAAGTTTATTTACCTTTTAAGTGTACCATGATTTATATAGAGGCAATAAGAGAGTGTTAGCAGAACTATAGTATTATTTATATGCATATTACATATTCTATTTTAATTAAGAAATTCAACCTCACCTGTTATGACAAACCATAACATAAATAATTTATGTAAAGAGATGTATGGGAATGAATCCATCTATGAGGACATAGAAGTAACATCCTTTGCTTAAGGTTTTGGAATGACCTACAAATACTGACTGGCAGCAAGATTCATCATAATTCAAAAAATTCTTTACACAATGACAGACTGAATTGAAAACAGAAGGACACTGGTTGTTTTGTTACTATGGCTATTCCTGGCAGTTATCCAGGGATTACAACAACACAACCTTACAAACAGCATAGAAATGGACTGTTTAACAAAGGGTCTCAGCAGGGTAATGAGCGGTGCACATTAATTCTCACTGTGCATTGATGAGCTCTCTTTGAACTTTGCCAAGGTTTAGACAATGGTGACAGGGCTCTGGCACTGGTAGAAGATTTAGGCCTTGAAGAGTGCTTCAGGGGTGAGGTTTTTTGTTTGTTTGTTTGTTTTTGTTTTTGTAGGAAATGGCATTTTAATCATTTAGACTAGTTATTGGTTTTAATTAGATCTAGAGTTTTAAAAAGGCTTGTGAAATATCAGAAAAAAAAATCTTTGCTGTGACTGTCCTCTAAAGATAAGGATCTAGAAGTGATCTTAGATTAACCTTTAAGAATTATACATTTAAATTTTAAGGCAGGATAAGCCTCTGCAAACTTTTTAATGGTATCATGAATAGGAAAATGTATAGGATGGAGCATGGGAAATTTTTGATATTTCTCTTACTCTACAAAAATGAATTTTAAAAATCTTTCAGTCTAATATTATTATACATAATTAGCTGATTTGCCTACACATTTTCTTAAATTTTGACTTCTCAAAAACTGACTTCAGATTTCACATGTGTTTCAAATGATGTTTTTATTTGTAATGTTGATCCCAAGGTGAAAGATCATTACCTCATATTTTTAAACACGAATTTGCCTTTTTAAGCTAGACAAATTGAATATAATAAAATATTTGTGTGTGTGTGCATATATGTGTGCTTGTTCACACACATGCATATTCCTGCAATTGGTTCAGCACAGATGTTGACTGATACCTGTTCTGAACCACTGAATAATACTTTAGGAGAAAGTGATTAGAAAGCATTTACACTAATCTCAATGCAGTGCCTTCTTCTATGGCCTTGACTGGTTCTTATAAAAGAACAGCTCGCCTGAGCATATTTTTCTGATATACAAGTTTGTTCATGTTAGGTCAGCCTCTCAAGGTCTACTCAGTGTCACCTTCCCACAGAGCTTTTCACATGCCTCCAATCTACCTATATCCTCCCCTTGCTTGAGATTCACTCTCTGTCCCTCATGTGCGCATCATAATACTTCCATCAATCTGTTAGGGTGATTCTATATTCATATCTAGTTTCTGTACTGTATTAAATACACGGAAGGAGGAGTCCAAGTCTAAGTGGTCTTTATGTCATTGTCAGGGACTTGCTCAGAACAGTGCACGAAGTAGTCCTTTCAATAAATGAATGAAATAAATGTATTTTGGGCTTCTTGTTTAATTATTTATACTATGATATTAACCATACTGCTCCTTTTTATTCCTATGTTTTCATTTAATAAATTAAATACTAAATTTTTAATTTTCATGTCCTCCCACTTAAGGGTTGGGGCCGGGTAAATGTCATTTCCCTGAAAATGAAATTGGCAATACCAAAATCCAATATATAATGTGAAGAACTAAGTATTTGTAGAAACATCCCACCAGACACATTTCCAGAAAGATTAAATGACTAGAAAAACACTTTTAATTCATAACAACTCAAAAGAAGAAGATATAAATCCAGAGATTTTGAGCTGACATTTGCCCTGAGGGCATTTGAATTCCTGTAATCCTCACAGGCTTGAGTTTGACATGTGATGGGCCAAAAGCCTAAAAGAGGAGGTAAATCCTGGGTCTCAGGCAAAATGAATGATCAGATTCGAAACTTCATTATATAAATCCAAAACATCCTAGCACACCCATACTCACTGGTCAACAAGAATAAAGGACACCCCACAAAGATAGATGATGGGGATGCATTCCTGATTTTAGTCTTGGCTTTAATTAAATGTGAGTAAGAAGGAGGGAAAAATACCTGCTCTGGGAATTCTTAACTACTTATCCACACAGATGTGGCGATCTCCCAAATAAAAGCCAAATACAAAATTTCTTTTAATAGGTTCTGTTTGGTTGTGTCACTAAAGACCTAACAGAAACTCATATAAAATTTCTCTGAATAAATTCATATCAACAAAAGTCTCAAGTGTTTCAACAAACGATGTTTCAAGGATTATGTGTACTTCAATGATAAAATATCAGAAAATACCCAGTAAAACAAATTACTCTGGGCAAAGTCAGGAGAAATAATAAATTGCAGGATCAGATATTCAAGTATTCAGATATTAAAGTTACCTATATATGAGATAAACATAAAATAAATATTATATATCCCATATAAAGGATGAGAGGATATATGAAACACAACGAACAAAAGCAACAACAACAAAAACTATTAGAAATTACAAGGGGGGGGGGTTGCAGACAAAAAAACCAGTACGTCTTTTTAAAATAAAGATTATAATAAAATCAGAAATTCATGGATTAATTATATTACAAATTGGAAAATCTTTAGTATAAACTAGTGAAAAAGCAGGTATGTCAGAAGTAATTATTTGGAATCCAGTGTGGAGAGAAAGCAATGAGAGAAGAGAGTTGAAATGCCATGGAAGTTCTAAAATAAATCTAATCAGATTTCTAAAATGGGATAACATAAATGGTGAGTAATGGCTGAGAATCTTCCTGGAATTGATAGAGGCCATGAGTCCTCATGTGCTCAGTCAATGTAAATTAAGCAAGATAAATAAGTGGGAACTGAGATTCATCCAAATGAAGCTAAAAATACCAAAGTCAGGGAGAAAATTTTAAAAGAAGCCAGAAGAAAAAGATGGGGAAATATGATGGAATAAGAATCATATAGGAAACCTCACAAGAACAACAATGAAACTCAGAAAAGAGTGGGCTGATAAGCTCAAAACTCTGAGGAAAAAAATAACTTAGATTAAAATTGCATAGCAGCAATACCACATGTCAAGAAGGAGGGCGAAATGAAGACAGTTCCAATTAAAAAAAAAAAAAAAGAGTTGTTAAGAGAAGAATTTACTACCAACAGAAAGATATTACTCAAGTGTATTATTCTAGAAGAAAATGTGATCCCACAGAGAGAATATCTATATTGACACAGGGAAAAATTGGGAGTAAAGCAAATCATTATGTTAAAATATGTAATAGATGCCAGTGGGGAGTTGATCAGTTTAGTTTTCTAAGGTCCTTGTATTGTTTGGGAGAAAGACAAAGTATTGATTAATTGGTATCTTGTGAAGTATGCTTGTTAAAATAGCCACTTAGTTTAGTGAATAAAATAAATGAGTAAAATAAGTAAATAAGTAAAAGAAGAGAGAAAAAAATAGAAGGAAGTGAATTTAGATGAAAAAAATGAAACTGTTTTAAGACATTAATAACGTGTTACCACTTTCTTATTAATCTAATCAGACAAGCAGTTGTTTCTTTAAGAAATGACAGCCCACTTAATTGTATTGTAACATCCTTGAGATACGATATTTTATCCAAGCAGATGTGTGATGGTCTGCCTAGCCAAATGAGAGATAAAATAGTATGTCTAGATTTTTATCACCAAAAAAGGATGCTCTAATTCTCAAAGCCCTGCATTAGTAATTAGAAAGAGACATCACCAGAATACAGGACAAGAGATTTGATTACCAGGGCTCTGTCCTTTGTCTCTTTGTCCACTGGTTTGTAAGTTGGCTTCTAATTGCATCTCTGGAATAGGAGTAAGAACTCTGCAAAGCACTCACATGAAAACAAATAATTTATATTTAAAATCAGTTCTGGGACAACTGGGTGGCTCTGTCATTAAGCGGCTGCCTACGGCTCAGGCATGATCTCAGGGTCCTGGGACTGAGCCCCTCAGCAGGTTCCATGCTCAGCAGGAAGCCTGCTTCTCCCCCTCTCACTCCCCCTGCTTGTGTTCCCTCTCTGGTGTGTGTCTCTCTTTTTACAATATTTTTTTTAAATCAGTTATGTATGTATAGTTAGCTGAATAATTCCTGAATAACTATGTAATAAATACTGGGGACTTGGATAACTATGGTCCAGACCCAGAATCAAGAGATCTCTGCTATGGAATCCTTACCGTGTGTGGGTAGCCCTGCAGAGCCCTCAATGCCAGTTTTAAACATATTTAACCCAATCGTACCCTCAGTTCATAAGGCATAGCTCATTAATCAGTTTATTATCAACACATTTTTTAAAAGACTAACCTTCAGTTATTTACATGCTGGTTGAAAATAGACATAAAAGTTACCTAGTGTGTATAACGGTTTGTATAGGAAAGCAGATAAAGTGTATATGGAGAAGTTTGGAATAAATTTCATATTCATGGGAGATGAAAAAAATTGTCACAGAAGCACCAAGACAAATGTAAAGTTTTCAAGTGGAATTTGAAAAAGTGCACTGCAGTTTCAAAGAGTGAAATACTTGTAATGCAGTCAAAAAAGGATTCCATCAGAAAAGATTGAATTAAGGTGCTCAAAAGATAAACTTTTAGATGACCAGGATGACTTGTTTTCTTAGGTGCTAATAACTAAAATTGTGACTTTTTTATACTGATGACCCTTTGCTTACAGAATACACATTTCTCTTCTGTTCCTGCCCTAAA
This sequence comes from Mustela lutreola, assembly GCF_030435805.1. Taxonomy (NCBI): domain Eukaryota; kingdom Metazoa; phylum Chordata; class Mammalia; order Carnivora; family Mustelidae; genus Mustela; species Mustela lutreola. Next base: position 29,438,548 of record NC_081295.1, read on the forward strand.
GACAAGCTATCTTTCAATAGTGTCAGATGTAACCAAGGCTCATTTGAATTTTACAAATATAATTGTGACAATTTTGACCTTTGTGTACTATTATTTGGAGGAACTTAAGGACAAAGTCACTTTATGTGTCTTACCCTGAGTTTTTTCCATAACTCATGTTCTCCTGTTGTCTCATTGTTTACTGTTTGATATATCTGACATTATCTGTGTAAGAAACCTTGGAAAATGACTTTCGTAGGGGGTCTACATTAGGAATAGTAAGTGTTTCAGAATGCCTTAATCTTTTATTCCATAGGTATGAATCATTTCTCTACTTTAAAATTCAAACTTCTAGTAAGTTCAACAATCTTACTTGAATTTACTTTTTCAAGAAGGAATCTGTAATGATATCATATCTATGGTTTAGAGTAATCACAGGTATAATGTAAGTTTTATTGTACTTCCTTTCTGTGGAGAGTAGGAGAGCATGGGTGGATAACTTATACTCATCTATTTATTTTACAGACATTTACTAATCATCTCCACCGTGTGTGGGACCCTATAGTGGGTATTGTGAGAGATGCCAAGAATTTGAAATCATTTCTGCCTCAGTCAAGACACTGACATTTGCACAGAGGAGACAAGTCATGTGTGTTTATAGCTAGAATATAATGGTTGGGGATATTCATTTGAGATATATCCCTATTTATAAGTAGCTTTTTAACTGGAGTAGGCCAAATTGGCATAGATAAAAAAAAAATAGTTAATTTATTTAACAAACCCTCATTAAGTGTCTATCCTGTGTTAGCCCGTGTTAAGTCTTACTAGAGATGCAGTTTCCTGGAGAGTTTATACTCTGATTCAGAAAAAAGTCTGAAGATGTATGCTTTGAAAAACAAAAAATGACATTAGAGAGAATATTTTTTAATCTAAATGTTGGTAAAAATTAGTCTATGGTGAACAAAAGGAGCTTAGTGTATTATCAGGTATCAGAATTAATCTCTTCTGAAGAGAAGAAAATACAAGGGTATAAATGATAGTTTTGTATTGTCTAATACTAAGTTAAATACTGTCACATAAACAAGTAAATAAATTTGTACTCGAATAAATCCCACAGACAATACATTTGATCGTCCAATGGTCCAAGCTGGATAATGCTTAAAAACAAAACTTGATCAGAAATATCATCATAATTAAACATGTTAAAAAAGCAAAGACAAATGAAAAATCTCTGGTTCGGGGATTATATCTTTAGCAAAGACTAAATGTCTTAGAGGGCCAGGAAACCTTAAAATGTATTTAGAAATGATCAGGAAATTATATGGGTGAAGACACATGATTTTGGCATAAAACAAAAGTGCTTAATGTTAGTATAATGGTATACTGTCAAACAAATGCTTTTGTAATAGATTGTTCTTAGTTAATAAAAATAAATATTTTAGGAAAAAAAGATGTAGAAACTTTTTTGTCTTTACTTTGTGTTAATCTTGAACAATTTTCTGAATCAGATCAGAGTCTATCTTAAATTGAATTGTTTTTCAATATATTTAAATGAACCTGATCAAGTTATAGTTCGCTCCTTACTCACCTGTGATGTTATAGAAAATAATATCCTTCAGGTAAAACTTCAAGCTGAAATTAAATAAACTGCCACACTAAAAACAGTACATTGGAAAAAAAATCTGTCATTTTCTTAGAATTAAATCTTAATGACATTTTTGATTCTTTTCCTTCCAGCCAAGATTAGATATATAAACCTCAGGTTTCCCAAAATATTTTGGGAATATCTCTATTATTGTATGACTTTAAGTATATAAAAATTACTTAAGTGCCTATTTCACCTAGGATTCAAGTTTATATTTTCAGTGCCTAAATTTGAGGTAGGCAAAAAAATGCTGAACTAATAGTACTGAATTATACTTCCATAAGGAGACATCATAAAGAATATCTTATTTTAGAAATTACATGTTCCATTATTCAAATTTATTTTTATTTAATTTTTTAAGGATTTACTTATTTATTTGACACAGAGAGAGAGAGAGAGGGAATGAACAAGTAGACAGAGAGCAGGCAGAGAGAGGGGGGAAAGCAGGCTCCCTGACAAGCAGAGAGCCCAATGCCGGGCTCCATCCCAGACCCTGAGATCATAACCTGAACCAAAGGCAGAGGCTTAACCCAATGAGCCACCCAGGCATTCCTCAAATTTACTTTTATAAAAGAAACCTCACATTAATTTCATGTGATAGGAAAATTCAATCACAATTAACAAAGAAATGATATCTGTTCTATTAAGAAAATTCGTGCTATGGTTTGCCTTTTTAAAATTTTATTTTTTGTTTAGGAGTTGGTTTTGTTTCTGTTTTGATTTGTTTTATGTTCTAAAGCAAATGTCATTTTTGAAAAACCACATTTGTTTATATCTGTTTTCAATTCATTTATTTTGTTTTTCTGGTAATAATAGATGCAAATCAGTGTTTATTATTTAATAACACACAGATGTTCCATATACCACAGATAAACAAACTTTCCAGCCCACTGCTTCAATAGTGCCACTGCAAATTCACTCTCTGAATCAAATGCAAACTTTTTATTGTTGAACTCAAGTAATTCTAGATTTTAGATCTGCTTATGTGGGTAATTTTCTCCCAGAATACCCGTGCCCTTAATTTATATTTCTACTTTCATTTTCATGTAACAATTTGAGTTTTCAAATTCCCAACTCAAGCCTTCTCCATTCCACTCTGTTTCCTCTGTTCATTTACGAAACTTCTGAGAAGCTACTTTGGGGGGGGGGGTTTCAAAAAATTTTATTATTTTTTAAATATTTATTTATTTGAGATAGAGTATGTAGACACACGCAGGTGCACTTGAGCTTGCTGTTTAAATCTGCTTTGAGGCACTTGAGCACCTGGGGGAGGAGTAAAGTAAGTGGGAGAGAGAGTCTTAAGTAAACTCCATGCTCTGTGTGAACCCCTGGGGGGCTCAATCTTACTACATGAGATCATTATTTGAAAGGAAACCAAGAGTCCTATGCCTAATCAACTTTGCCACGCAGGTGCCCCTAAAAGATTTTAAGTAATCTCTACAACCAACGTAGGGCTCAGATTTACAATCCTGAGGTCAAGAGTTGCACGCTCTATGGATTGAACCAGTCAGGCACTAGCCCCATCCTCCATCCTATTTCTTTTTTAATAAATCTTGCCTAAGGGTTAGGGGAAAACTTAAGGAAAAGTTTCAATGCCTAGTAGTGTGAGATTGATCGGTCGTATACTTTTTGTAGGAGGTAAAATTATGCATAGGATGTACAGGAGTAGATAAGAATATCTCTATATCTATAGAAGTCTCTGTAATATCAACTTTAGCATCGAACTTCCTCTTAGTCTTTAAATTATGTTTTTGTACTATATTTCTCTGATAATATTTATGTCCAAAACATTTACTTTACTGATATTTTAAAGTATCATACATTCAGGAATCATATTTGAAAATGGAGTAGTATCCATGAGCGATGTTTATTTAGCAATTTATTATGTAATTACAAAAATAAAACAATCCTTAGCTCTGTTTGTTTTGCTAACAATTACAATTAAAGAAGAAATTAGCAAAAAGTTGTGATTAGGGAATAAATTCTTTTAAAAATCTTGAGACTATTGGGGAGCTTGGCGGGCTTAGTCAGTTAAGCATCTGACTATTGATTTCAGCTCAGGTCATGATCTCAGGGTCCCAGAATCGTGCCAGGCTCTGTGCTAACTATCTGCTCTCTCTCACTCTCCCTCCAAAGATAAATGAATGAATGAATGAATGAATAAAATTAAAAATCTTGAGAGTACATGTTAGAAAAAAATGTTAAAAAACTAAGTATTTCTCTCTGCCAAATAAATAAATAAAATCTTAAAAAAAAAAAAAAAAACTAAGTATTTCTCAACATAACCTCAATGTTACTATGCAATCACATAGGAAAAAAAATTCTTTTTACACTAGTATGAAAAGAATTATTTAACACTAATCATGTCTTATTTTCTTTTTAAAAAATATAATCAATATTTTTGAGAGATATTGCTAATACTATAGATAACAGTGTCTTTCTCAGAATAAGCCTTCAATAAATTGTTGTTGAGTATCATTTGTGGGATAATTTCCAAAGAATCATCATCTCTTATCTGGTACAAATCAGAATTATACTGGTCTGTGATATCCTACCTCTGTATTAACTCTCTCTTCTTTGCCTCTGAACTATCTGACGGTACATTTTAACTATGACAGCTTCCTGTTTAAATCTGTTTTGAAGAAAAAGTTCAGTCAGAAAGAAGGCATTAACCCTTCTTAATATGTCGTGCCTCTAATACCTGAGATAATAGTTACAAGATTTCTCATTAAAAGTAAAAATCATTTGCTTGCAAAGTACTTTGTCTTTTTTTTTTAATGAAGAAAGGAAAATTATTAACAAATATGTTGTGACTTTGAGTATTTAGGGCGGTCTCTCTTTCATGAAGGGAGCAGAAGAAATTGAGACTTTTACTTAAGTTGAAGTCCAAACCATGCGGACTTAATGAACAAATTGCAGGTGGACAGAATTGCTAAATTTGAAAGACAAAAACCTTAGGCACTTAAGTATTAAACAAACAAACAAACAAACAACATAATTTCATGAGCTCCAGTTAAGGAAGAATTTTTCCAACAATGCACAAAAACATCACAAGCCATAAGGAAAAATTAATAAATTTGAGAGACTCAAACTTTAAAACTTCGATACCCAAACACACACATGCATACCCATTTTAAACAAATCAAAAAACAAGATCCTAACTGGGATATTCAGAAAATATAACAAATTACTATGTAACATTCATAAAAGTCAAAGGAAATAAAAATGGGAAATTCAGAGGAGAAACTAGTCTATAAATGTAAGAGGAGGAGAAAGAGGCTAACAGGGAATTGCAAATTAAAGCAATGAGATTTCATTTGCATGCAGATTAACCAAATTAAGATAGTGAGAATCTGAAGTTAGTGATTTTGCAGACAAACAGAAACTTTATACTCTTGGTGGAAATGTAAATTAATAAAATAATTTGGAGAACAGTATTTTCAATATCTTATGAAATACATATAAACTCTAAACAATTTCTTTCTCAGTACGCCACATAGAGAAGCTCTACATAGGTGCTCTAGGAGACAAGACAGCAAGACTGGATCTTCATAAAAATATTGGTTTTTGTTAACATATGGAATTAACTTATGTTAACATATGTTAACAATGGAATTAACTTGAGTGTCTCTCAGTAGACTAGCTAAATAAAAGTGGCATATTCCTATTTTAGAGTACTACTGAGTGATTTAAGTAAAATGGGCAAGAAAAATACCAAACTTAAGATAGCTGTTATATGTGGAGACAGAAGAGCAAAATGTAATTCCACCTTTTGTGCTTGACTTAGGTTATTACTAGATTGAGAAACTAATTATGGTAAATAAGGGACTTCAAAATGGTCTGAAATATATTAAAAGAGAAACTTGAAACAAAGGAAACAGATATGCTAACAGTTGTCACTTTTGGGTCATGGGGAATTAAAAATAAATTTGCATGTTTATTTTTTAGTTCTTTCTCTTAAAATTAAAAAAAAATCATTATCATAATATCACTACTCTTCAATGTTTTTAACTGAAAATACTAGGATGCTTCCACTAGAGTGCAAAATTACAACAACATTACTATCAAAATTCAAAGCTACACTGCAAGTCAATTCCCATTTATTTGAAACTGTTTTTTGATTTAGGCTTTCCATTTTTGTGATAATACCTGGAGCAGTTTTAAGTTCCCTGAAAAACAAATATTTGATTTCCTCCCTAGAATATAATAAAAGAGCAATCAGGAGGCAAAGCAAAGTATAGAGAGGTCCTGTTAGGCTCATTTAGGAATCATAAAAGGCTTGATAATGTTAAATACCAATTGCAATGCTAGGGCAGCATGCTGGGAAGCACTCATGCAGTTGGAAATCCATAGCATCACTGGTCTTCTTCAAAATAATGTAAAATAAGGGTGAATTAGATCCCAACAGACTTTCCACTTCACTATTGTTGTGTTATAAACTGAAACTGAATCTCTCTTACTGTTTTTTATAAGAAATCTGCCAAATGGTCAAGCTTTTGTTTGTTTGTTTTTTAAAATTTCAACAGCACTTGAAGCTAGAAAAAGGAGCCTCATTAAAAAGAAAAAGCTTTTATTGACCAATACACTCTTACCAAACACAAATGGTTAATGATATCAAAATACAAGCCTCTTTAAGCGCAGAGAAGTTGTAACCTTTGGAAAATAAGTTGGCCCCTCTGGAAGATCTAAGTTTAAAATGTTATTTAAAAGAAAACATACACTTCTAATAGACTAAAACTTCAACCTACACAATTCTTTTTTTTTTTTTTAAGATTTTTATTTATTTATTTGAGAGAGAGAGCATGCAGGAGGAAAAGGCAGAGGGAAAGAGAGAAACTCAAGCAGACTCCCTACTGAGCACAGAGACCCCCTTGAGGCTCAATCTCACTACCCTGATACCGACTTCAGTAGAAACCAAGAGTCCGTTGCTCAACCAACCGCACACCCAGGTGCCCCTAATCTATACATTTCTAATGAGGTAAAGGGACTGTGAATATGGTTTTAAGACCTTCTCATTTTTTTAGCTGTAATTATAGAAAATAGATAGCATCCAAATCCCCCCCAAATTGCTCAGGTAAGAAATAACTGGATTTGCAGATATAATATTCCATCACACAGTTTATCAGCATTATGACACTGGGTCAGAAAGGCCCAGAAGATCACTGGTGTAAGAGTGTGCTGAAATTTGCCTCCAGCTGAGGCATATTCTGCTGGAATGATGAAAAAGCAAAGAATTTCAAATAACAAGGAGTGTCTCTGATCTCTGGTCCATTTTTAACCTGCACATACAGAGACTTTGCATACCAGTGTATTAACTTATGTATGGATGTTTACATGTATAAATTTTCCCAAAGTTTTCCACTGCCAAGGCAAACATCACCAGAGATTTGAAAATAATTTAACTGCCCTTGTCTCCTTTAAGTAGTCCCATAATAATATGTGCTGCTAGCTTATTGCAGCCTAGGTGTTTTCCCGCATGCTTATGAATAACTCTAGTTGGCTTTATGAATAACATACTAACAGCAGTAATCTCATGAGCCCATAAATGAGTTATTAGCCATAAAGAATACACTACCCAAAGCTACAAGTAAAATTTATGCCTAGCTTAATACAATGGTTGCATTAGCAAGTTGTGTTCTTACCTCTACTCAGGCTCCAACAGAGTCAGCAGTTACTTAGACATACGCTGGGGGGGGGGGGGGGGCGGTGATAAACAGGCTACACATTAGGAACCCGAGGACACAATATCCCCATTTTGTGCCTTTCAACATCCTGGCCTAGAGGCTTCCAATACCCTGGGTTGACAGATCAAGAGTCACAAGTGTAGAACATGTGTTCTGCTCTTCAGCCTCTGTCCCCTGGGTAACCTAGAGCTTCACAGTAATACTTTTACATTGGGGTTTCAACCCCTTCCCCTCAGGGAGGGAAGATGGTCAGGACAGTTTGGGCAAGAACTTTGTGGGGCAAAAACTACCCCTCCAGGCCAGGAGGTAGGAGGAGTCTCTTAGATGATTGGAAACAAACTCACTGGGAGACACCCCCCCCCCCAGCTATGACCCCAGCAGACAGAAAAAGAAAAGATGCCCCTGCTGCCTCTGCCACACTCCTGCTGCCACTGCCCCCACCCCCCTGCTCCCACACTTCCCACCTCCAGACCTGCCCACTCTCCCATCTTAAGCGTGTAGTGTCTTTAATAAACTGCTTTGTGCTTCCTACCTTCCTTATTGGCTGTATTTATTCAAGCATGGGTCCTCAGGTAAATGTTTTGTGGGGAATGCAAGAAACTGAGATCTCCATTCACAAAACACAGACTCTGCCACTTACAATAGCTCAATAGCTAACCTTGGTGTAAGACGGAAAAATTTTATACCATATTACATAGAATATTATATAAAAACTTAGAATGCTTTAATTTCAAAAAGGAAAGGACATCACAATGCATTTCTTTACTTGGCCCTTGAATAGAAACTTTCACTGGGGCCTTCAAAGGCAACATAAAAATAAACGCATTTGGAAAATATGTAGCCTTTTCTCTAAGAAGAGTGGTGCTTGAGTTTAACATTTGTTGTGGAACACTGTCCAACATTTGTGTCATTCTTTCAATAAATATTCTTTAATGCTGAACACTTTCTACAATTGTATCATTTGTGTCTCCTGATTATTTTCAGTATAGGAAGCAAATGAATACTACTAAGTATATAACACAATACAGAGGACTATATATGCAGGGAACTGATAAGGTAAAATAGTGCTCTTATTTAGATTTTAATTAGCCTGATGACTCACAAAAAATATCAACTTTTATAGCTGCCCAACAAACTTCAAATAGAATGGCCCATGGCACCAATCATCATTAAAACTCAATAGATAGCTTGATGGAAAGACCTAAAAAGGCAGGTTACCTATATAAAGGAAAACTACCTAGATTGCTCTTCTATTTCCTCTGTAGTAGGACATATGCTATCAACATTTTTGAAATTTACAAAATCATTTGTTTCTGAGTAAGTTTTATTTAAAAAATGTATTTAAGTAGTGCTAGGTTGAAATTTTAGGAGATTTAGGCAAGAACAATATAGCTCTTTACCTTCAGTTTTAATAGAATTCAAATTTGACACATTACCAAAGCATAAAATAAATCAAAGAGGTCCAAACATGTTTTGATTTTACTTCTAATGATTACTTTGATTTAAAAAATATACATATTAAATAGTAATTTTTTAAACTGGTTGTCTCTCCTTTGCTGGTATCCCAAGTATCATCCCTCCCCACCAATTTATCTTGCCTATTGCTAATCTCACACTGAATCTGACTTTCTATTAATTATTCCCTATATTTAATTCTAATATAAAATCACCAGACATAGATAATTTAAGTAGAATGAGATAGCTGAACATCAAAAGTTCTAACGAACAAACAGTTTTATTATTAAAACCTGAGGCCAATATTATGGACTCTGATACAAAATTAGTATCAATAGCAACCCTAATCCCTACATTTTTCACATTATAATAGTGTCTACATGTTTTACGTTTTAGTCCTCAGCAAGCATGCTCATTAACAATATAGTAGTAGAAAGAATAAGTATACATATTACTATGTATAATAAATTTCATACTTAATGCATCTGTATTGTTTATCAACTACATGTCAAGCACTGCATTAGGGAACTTATATATATATATCATACTAATTATTAATATGACATTATCCTTATTTTATTTTTGAGAACACTAAGGTTCAAAGAGTTTAAGGCAATGTGCCCAAGGCATAAAACATAGCAGAAGAATTAGAATTTGAACTCACATCTGCCTTAACAGGGACTTACTAGTGTGCAGTGTTGTGCAGGCTTACCATGGAGATGATGGAAGGGGAAGGTGCCTTGAAGGGAAGGCTTGTGACTTTTTAAGGACCAACTGCCTCAGGGGGCTGTGTTTTCCTAATATCTTTCTTGTATCCTCATGTTACATCACCAAGGAATCATCTCTCATTGGATCAAAATAAATTTGAGAGATTATACCAAGCGCTGTACTTTGAGGTTCTTCTCAAAAAAGAGACATGGAGGGGCTCCTGGATGGCTCAGTGGGTTAAAGCCTCTGCCTTCGGCTCCAGTCATGATTCCAGGGTCCTGGGATCGAGCCCCGCATGGGGCTCTCTGCTCAGCAGGAACTGCTTCCCTTCCTCTCTCTCTGTCTGCCTGCCTCTGCCTACTTGTGATCTCTGTCTGTCAAATAAATTGATAAAATCTTTTTTAAAAAAGTTAACAAAAAAAAGAGAGAGATGGAGAAGAAGGTGGTTAAGACAGGTTTTACTAAAATAACAAAGATTCGGAACTGTAAGGGCAAATACAAATTAAACACAGGAGGCTCAATTCTCCCTATTGAAAATCAAGGAATAAAGCCCCTCCCCTTTTCTTAGAACATTTACTTTAGAAAACTTGTAAGTCCTTTCTCTCTTTGAAATATATATAAATCTTCAAAAAGTTAATTAAGCCTCTTTCCAGCTTTATGACCTAGGAATATCTTTCCCAAGGATCTGGGGGGTATCTTTTTGAAATGTAATCACCATAGAAGATAACACCCTATTTCCAAATTTTTGTGGGAGAGGAGGAGCCTAATTTTGGTGGGTGGGAGCCTAAGACCTACCTTTTTCATCAAGACTTGAAAGTTTATTTTTCTATTATATAAAACCAATTAGTAAACACAGACATTCATCCCAGTTTCCAAATGAATTTAGGAGGAACCATATGTAATAAAGGGTGTTTTTTTAAGCCTTCTTACTTGAGGACTAGGTATTGTTTATCTTGAGAACATATATGCAATGGGTTGTGTCTTCCTGGCTATTAAAAAGGGTGAGATTTCTTTGTTTTTCAATCTCTTAGTGAATTGCTTTTGATGTGCATTCCATTCTTGTTTAATGCCTATTCATTAATAAAATTATTTTATTTTTCATCTACCTTTATGAAAAGGTTTTCTAGGTTGGAAGGAGGTTTTATTTTTAATTGTATTTCCCCATCACCACACTTGTGTAAATGCAGCCTCTTGATGGCTCTCTCCCTTCTACTTAACCTAGTAAAGCCTAAACAAAAACAAAAACAAAAACAAAACAAAATTGAAAATGATTTGGCACATAGTTCATATAAAAGAAATATTAGTTGCCTCTGCACCCAAACTTATATAAAAATAGGTAGTATAATTTAGATGGGCTCTAGCCCATAGTTTCAGGTATGGACACATGACCCAAGTCTGGCTACTCCAACTACCACTTCCCTAATTTTAGCCTTTTGGATTAGTTCAGAGAATGAGCACCTTATCCAAACTGACCCAACTGATACCCATCCCACCTTACCCTAAACCCCTACCATGGGTTTTGCGGAAACTTTGGCAAAAAAAGACCTTTATCGCTTTCAAAAGGAGGGCTTTAAGGACTAGGTCAGCCCAGAGTAGAGTTTCTTTAGTTCAGCATGACTGATGATTAGGGCCAAATAATTCTTTCTGTGTGTGAAGGGCTGTCTTGCACGTTGTTTAGAGGTTAGCGCCACTAGCTTCTACCTTTAGACGGTAAGTAGCAACCCCCACCCCCACCTCCTTAAGATAGTAAAAATGTCTTTGGGGGCAAAAACAAAACAAAACAAAAAACAAACGAACAACAACAAAAAAAAACCTCCGCAAGGTTGATAACCATTGGCCTAGAGCCACCATAGTTCACCTTTGTCACCACATGGAAGATAGCACTTAAGAATAAAACATATGGAGAGGAGAGTAAAGCCAAGAGACAATAATGTAGCAAAAGAGAGGTCAGTCATTAACGACAGACTTTAAGACCCTGAAGCCAACTATACTTGAATTGAGAACCACCACTGGAGGTTTTAGTGTCATGGGGCTTTTAAAAAACTATATTTGTATAAGCTATTTTAAGCCATGTTTCTGACATTTGCACTTAAAATAGTTCTGATTGATTGTATAACTATCATACAACTTACATTTAAACAAGTATGACAGATATTGAGCTGGTAATTAAAGTGTGACAGGTGTTATGCAAGAAGGTTAGTGTGAAAAGTCATAGCAGGTGGGTTTTGTGGGGTGGGATGGGGAAACCTCACTGGGGAAGAGTTTCTGAAGTTAAACAGAAATAATTCAGGTGAAGTGATTGAGGTGGAGGTTGAGGACAGTGGTACACAGAGAACTAACCTGAAAGCAAAAGAGAATAAGAGTGGGAAAAGTCCACATGGCTTTGGCTGGATAGGGCAGAATAGAATAAAATATAGAGAGGTGTGCCAATTAGAGTGGACATTGATTTTCAAATTTCAGAGAACATCAGAATCACCACTGAGGCTTGTTAAAAGAAAGACTACCAGTCCCCACTCCAGAGTTTTAGATCTAGTAATTCTAGGAAAATTTGCATTTCTAGCAGGTCTGCAGTTCTGTGGAACATACTTCAAAGACCTCTGGTGTCAGGAAATTTTAAGGGATAGTGCAGGATCCCAAGGCTAACAGTAGCTGAACTGTAACTACCCTAAGATCCGAAGAAATAAAGCTATGTAGGGTGTAAGTTGGAACTGAGAACAGGAGAGAGATTTGGGAAGAGCAGGATCATAATGAGAAAGTGAAGTGCCTTGTAAGGATGCAGCCAGCTCAAGGCAACAGCTCAGGGAGTGAGGAAGGAAATAAATATTCTGACTTCACTCTCTTTCCCTCCCTTGGATCTCTTTCTGGGAGCCCTATTGATTTACTCGAGGTAAGACAACCTTCCAATACAGAAAGCACGGTGGAGAAGATCTGAGACTAGTTCTGAATAGTAAAAAGAAAATTTCCATAACAAATAAACAATGACCAAATACGAAAGGTTTATGAATATATAGTCAGTCCTATATCCTTAGAATAATGGAAACTACTGGAGGATTTTATGCAAGAAAAGAGCAAAATAAGATTTTCCTTCTGAAACATGCCCTTTTCTTGCATAAAATCTTCCAGTAATACACACAGATACAACCCCTCACAGAGATAATGGATTAGACGGAAAAGGACCTCATATTGGGATATTATTCCAGATGACAGTGGAGATGGAGCTAAGTAGGAAGGTTTTGGAATTATTTAAGGAGCACACTCAATAGAACATGGTAGAGTGAGAAATGATTTTAAAATGACTACTAAAAAAATGACTACTAAATTTTGGCTTGGGAAGCCTATTGACTCATTGCTCCATGTACTGATATAGGAAACTCGTCAAAAAGGAAGACTCAAGAAAGAGAAATAACAAATTCAGTCTGGAATATGCTACCTTTGAGATGCTTATGAAAAATTTAAGCCAAAAATATAACAGAAGTGGGTTGATATATGGGTCTAAGGCTCAGGGCTGAAGATATAGAATGGTAAAATTTCAGCAGGAGAAATGTTATCAAGCTACAAGACAAGGTAAGCTTATCCAAGGAAAGCAAGAAGTCTAGGGTATTTATCTGGTTATCAGTAAGAGTTACTATTTTTTTTGTTGTTGTTGAAATTAGCATATTCATAAATGTGCAAACCGGGCTGAGTTTGTACAAAGAAAAATATATCAACTATAATCATCATTCTATTTTAATATGACTTGTGCTAAATATTAAAAACCAAGGCTATGTCGACAATATGAGACATGAGGAAGGTACCAAGAAAGGGAATACTAATAAGGGAAAAAAGGAAGGTGAAGTGACAGATTTAGCACCAAGAAGAATAAAATGACTCAATGACTTGAAGCCCTCATCAGTGGTCTCAACTCAATACCACAGGCAATTTTCTTGAGAAACAAGTATTAACTGATAATATCCCCCTTACTAGTCCCTTACTTGGTGTGTCATCTTTAAAGCCATAGTTGTAAATCATTATTTCCTAACCTCATTTTCTACTTTTCATTTCCTTGAAGAAACATGGATAATAAGTCAAAAAGAAACAAATTCTAGAAAACAAAAACTTCAATCCATTTTGAATCTCAAAAATCTTAATTAAAGGGCACTAATTGAGCACCTCTGACAAATATATACATAAAGACATCGATGATCTACAACTCCCGAGCTCTGTCTCAAATAAAAGCTTTATAATAAGCCACTTATTCCAAGGTCTGATAGTGGATATCCATTGTATTGAGCTGTGCAGCATCCATTCTTCTTTCTTCAGGTATAAAAATCCCAATTTTCCTTTAAAACTCCACAGTTCCTCAAATCTAAATCTACATTGTTTTAAAAGAGGTTGACCTCCAACTCCTACTTTCTTCAATGGATATATATGCTCCCAAGCTATCCAGTGACAACGGCACTTCCTGCTGAATGGGATAATTGGTCCAGGATTTAGTTTATGACCTACCTCAGGCCAATGAAAACAAATTTGGGGTCTCTTGATGAAACAACATCCAGGTGTTTTACTTCTACCTGGATGTTTGATCTAGAACTGCTGGTGGCAATTGTTCTTGACACTTGTTGGGAGGCACATGTCCAAGAGTAAAACAGATACAAGGAAGCAAGGACTAAACTGAGGCAAAATCCAGTCACACCACCTCTGGACTTGTCAAAGATGCAAACATACAAGTTAACATTTTTGCTAAACCAGCTGGAATTGGAGTTTTGATGGTTACTGCTATATTAATAGAAGTGAACATAAAGTTTAAAGTTTTATATTTGGTTCCAAATCATATATTGTCATCATCTTTAATGGATTTTACAAAGTTAAAATATAAATGGACCATTTAAGCAGAATTTTTAAAAAAAATTTTTTAAAAATAATTGATTGAGTCTGGAACTTTAGGACCTTATTGAGTAAATTTCAAGTCATTAAAAGAAGTATGTGGAAGATTTAAAGAAAAATATTTTTTAGGGGCGCCTGGGTGGCTCAGTGGATTAAGCGTCTGCCTCTGGCTCAGGTCATGGTCACAGGGTCCTGGGACTGAGCCCCACATCAGGCTCTCTGCCCAGCAGGGAGCCTACTTGCCCCTCTCTCTTTTTCTGCCTCTCATGCCTACTTGTGCTTTCTCTCTCTGTTAAATAAATTAGTAAAATCTTAAAAAAAGAAGAAACATATATTTTAAAAATGATTGTTTATTTGTATTGTTATTCTGCTTCTAACCAAAGCCTAATATCTCCTTCTTTTTTTTTTTTTTTTAAGATTTTATTTACTTGTCAGAGAGAGAAAGAGAGAGAGCACAAGCACAGGCAGACAGAATGGCAGGCAGAGGCGGAGGGAGAAGCAGGCTCCCTGATGAGCAAGGATGCTGGGATCATGACCTGAGCCAAAGGCAGCTGCTTAACCAACTGAGCCACCCAGGCATCCCTAATATCTCCTTCTTGATAGAAAGATGAAATATAGTTAGATACATGCATACATACAAACATATAGATAGATTCAGATCTCCTTTATTCCCTTACTCTTGATAATAAGTGTTGTAATTAATAGCAATGAAGTATTTCAAAATGCTGCAAAAGTTGCTTATATTTGCTACTTCCATTAATAAGAACTTTTATTTAGGGTATAATTCACACTGTATTTTAAAGGAATGTATATTTTGTTATTTTATAGAATATTTAGCAAGAACATCATGCCTTAATATTACGGAAAATGTCAAAATAAACTTAAATATTACAAAACACAAAACCAAATGCAAAGTTATTATTTTTTAAGATAAAAGAGCATATTTCAAAGGGATGAATTAATTGACACTACTGACTGAGAAATTATGAAATAATGCCTTCATTATAAATGAAAATCATCAATTATAAAATTATAAGTTATGAAATAATGCCAAAGAAGGAATGTCTGGCTTATTCAACTAACTAACTAACTAAATAAAATGTATCTTCCTGCTTCCATATGCTTAATACATTTGCATTATTTTTATACAGTATCATATTCTATTCTTTTGGATTGCTTTCATTTCTACTCTAAAGTAAGAACTATCCTATCCCCTAAAGATAAGAAGTATCAAAAATAAAAAATAAAAAAATAAAGATAAGAAGTATCCTATCCTAGTTTAGGAAATTTTTATCACAAAATTTAGAGTTTGCATCACTCATTCTTATTGTTGATTATGAACTTAGCATTATAAAGGTGAAAAAGAAATAAATAAATTGTTGGGAACCCACATTATAACTTGAAAATTAGGACTAAATTATTTTAAGGTATTAAATCACTACATACTAGTTAATTTATAACAGACACCTCTTTCTAATAGGACCAAACATCCCTCTTAGATTCTTTATATTTAAGAGCAAAAATATATCTACTTTATTATTTAAGAAAATACATACTTGAAATATATTATTGCTCTTTGTCATTAACCCCTGACCCTCAAAAAATTTTTAAAAAGTAAATCTTATAGCAAACTACCAGAGGTAATGACAATAATGAGAAAAGACACTTACATGATCAATTAGTTCACGGACCATTCCATTCCACTGTCCATTGGCATCATCCTGAGCTCCATATTTCCCATCCTCCACAAGTCTAATTTCATACGTAAATCCAAGGATTGTCGATAGCTCTCTGAGGAGGTCAATGCAGTAGCCCTCAAATCGATCATTCCCATAGAGAGGCTTGTCAGATTTCTTAAACAGAACATAGGGTTCCTCCTGGAAATAGTAAACATGAAGATAGGAGGTATTAATTAATCGTAAAACTATGAGAATTGTAGCTTTCCTTAAAAGACAGAATATTTCACATTAATTTAGAATAACAGTCAATTTTATTTTCTGTTAATTGTAATTAATATAAGGTGAAATCTTAAGAAGGCAAACTACTTTGGGAATATTTGTACTTCAAAAGAGAATATGTGACTATAATAATTTCACCATGACTATATAATAAAAATATGATATTATTTATCTTCTATCATATGTGAAAAATAACATATAATGTGATATATGCTATAAAATAAGCAAACATAAGATCCAATTTCACATGATTGCAATATCCCAACTTGATTCACATCATTCATTCAATATATGCTGTTCTATTTCAGGGGGCTGTATCAATGAAAGAATGATAAAAACTCACTAATTGCCTACTATGCTCTAAAATCTGGAGTAGGGACTCTTACATATTACCACATTTTGTCCTAACAAATATGAAAATTATGACTACTATATTTATAGGAAAAAAAAGTAACTTACTTTGGAATATGGAAAAATAAACAACATTTATCAAGGGTTTCTGCATTCATACAACATTTTAGGGAACACCTACTATGAGCCAGCCCTCTTCTATATAAAAGAGAAATTTCTGAGTCATGAAGTTCATGATATAGATGAAGAAATCAATAATAAATGTCTAAAGAAATAGAACACATAACTTCTGATGCTGATAAATGACATAAAAGCATAAGATAGGGCAATAGGATACAGAACAACTTCAAGGTACTTGGCAAGATAAAAGAGGACAAGACAAAATTGAGTAATATGTCTGGAAGTCTTTACTGAGGAGAGGAGAAATGAGGTAGAGCCTAAAAGATGAGAAACAGTTTAGCCATTTGAAAATTTGAAAGAAGAGAATTTCAGGTCAAGGACACAGCAAGTAAAAGCCCCGAGGCCAATATGATACTGGAGTGTTCCAGAAAGAGGACTACTGCCATCAGTGTGACTGAAGTCACATCCAGGAGGTAAGGAAATCAGTTGAATAAAGTCAGAATGAATAGAGAGAGGAGCCTTACAGGCTCTGCACAACAGGCCCTGTTAAAAACTCATATGTTTAATTAAGTACTAAGAGAATCCATGCGTTGACATATTTTTGTGGGGCAGGAAGAACATGGTATCCTGTGAATAAACCAGAGTGCAGCTGGCTCTGCTACTTACTATCTGACCATGGGTAAAGGCTCTGGAAGGCGCTCTCTTAGGGAAAGACACTGTGGAGTGGAAAATTTAGAGAAGGTTGCCATGCCGGTCTGTCTAGAAAGGTGATTACGCTCTTTCCAACCTCTGGAGAACAACAATCATCCCATGAGGGTCATTACACCTCATTTTGGATATGATGGTAATGTGCCCTCTTGCCCATACACATCTCAGAAACAAGACTAATTCCATCTTTCTTCCCAACCCTGTTGACCTGGCTTTTCCCTCTACTGTTTTCATATATGCTCTAGCCTGACCAGTTGCTGTTCTTCTCATGTTCCCCCACACTGTCACCATATGACAGAACTCCTGCTTAGAGATCAGCACATTGTTGTTCCACATTTTCAACTAATTTTTGGAATGCCCTTTCATCTTTCTGCTTTCTTGGACCATATCCCAATAACAGTGCTTGTCCTTCAGCTCTCTTTCATGGAGATCATCATCACCTCCCATCCTTCAGGTACAAAGGCACATTTGGTGTCCTCCCTGCCCCTCATTGCTACCCCATATCATTTCTTCCCTCCTTCAAGCTTCTGCTCCTCTATGGCTCATGCCATTTTACTATACCATGCTCTCTCTCTTTACAGTTGCTGTTATCCAATGAAATCTGAACCAAAATATGTACTAAGTGGGAAGGGAAGCCTTTACTTCCAAATGTTTACCTACTGGATGACAATTTTGCTTTCTTTACCAACTCTTATCATTATTCTTTATGTATACAAATCCACCTACATAAAGCATCCAACATGATGTTTCAGTCCTTTTACCCCCTCATTGCCAAATCCTTTCCCTCACTGGGATTAGCCTCCCTCTCCCATGACTACAGCTACACTACAGCAATGGTCAGAAAATGATCTATCTCTATGTTAAGATTTTTTAAAGCCCATTCATCTAGCTCATTGTTCAATCACACACATGCCTACCATTCTTTGGTCCTATAAAGATCTCTAACTCAGGGACCCCTATACTTTCCCAGTATCCATCAATCCCCTTTTAACCTCACTTCTGACTTCCAAACCTTGTCTGGCCTAGGTCCATTAGCATAATTTCTATATTATACACATCTTCAAGACTTTCACCACTTTTGTGCTGGAGTATCTCGCCTTACAAAAAATATGCTTTACATGACATTTCTTTTCCTCTATGCCTACTCCCAAAGAGCTAAACAATACTAACTGTTTATACTCACAATTAATACCCTCAAACATTTTATGATAGGATCTATTTCCAAACTCTACGAGATGAACATTTTATCCATTTTTCTTTAACCTCACAACCTTCTACTCTAATACTTAGTTGATCACTTCAGTAAGAAAACAAAAGCAATGACATGTCATACCCTTACATGCCCACAGCAAACCCCACCAAACTCATCTACTTGTATTCATTTTCTCTTTCTTTGTCTCCTGTTATAGAGGAACTAGAACTCTGCTTAATGGGCCAGTCCTAATAATTATATTCTGATTTTTGTATTAGTCAGGGTTCCAAAACAGGATGCCACTTTGAGCAGAGTAGTGGTTTCAGCTGAGAAATATAACCGGTCTAACCTAACTACAGAATGTTTCCATGGAGATAGAAACCATGACCTCAATTGTCTCCCTCCCTTTGATCTCTTGCTGGGGCTTCCCACTGGTTAAACTGAATCAAAAGCCAGGGGATACATGAGTCTATTGATGTAATCCACACAAATCAGACACCTGGGACAGACCATAGAGTGAAGAAAAATGGAAGATGGATCTGGGGACAAAAAGGATGATACATAGTATATTCCCACCACATTTCACTTGCTCCAAGTCCTGATTAGCTGAGTTATTTTGTATCTCCTTCATAACCAATCTGTCCCTTCACATGGAATCATTTTCTAAGTATGTATACTTGTTCCAATAGCCTTCACTTAGTCCTGTGACCCCTTCTGCCACAGCTTAATTTTTCTGTTTCTCTTTATAGACAACTATCCAGAAAGATTTGTCTACACTTGCTACCTTAATGTTTCAGTTATCTGTCCACCCAATGGAGTGACTTATAGACTAACTCCGCTTAACTAATCTTGACACAACACTAAGGACCTCCAATTTGCTGAATCCAAGAGATGTCGCTCTATTCTCTTTTTACTCAGCCTCTCAGCTGCATTTGCAAAATGAACTATCACCCTCCCTGCTCACACACACACACACTTTAACACTCTCCTCTCTAAGCACGTCATTCTTCCTTGGCATGCCCCCTACCACAATGGGAACTCCTCTCAGGATCTTTTGCTACTGTTTTTTGTTTTGGGTTTTTTTTTGTTTGTTTTTCTGCCTTATTTTAAATGTTGATGATTCTCTATGCTTATTTATAGCCCCTTTTCTGTTTTTTTTTTTTTTTAATTTGTCCCTAAATGAACTTACCCACACATATTAAATTCAATAACATCTTTTTTAAGGCTTTTATTTATTTGACAGAGAGAGAACAATCACAAGCAGAGAGGCAGGCAGAGGGGGAGGGGGAAGCAGTCTCCCCACTGAGCAGAGAGCCCGATGTGGGGCTCAATCCCAGGACCCTGAGATCATGATCGGAGCCGAAGGCAGAGGCTTAACCCACTGAGCCACCCAGGTGCCTCTAAATTTAATAACATCTTAAGCTGATGACTTCAAAATTTATATACCTGACCTAGACCTCTCCTAGTAAGCGTTAGGCACACATATTCAGCAAGCACTTGTCAGTACCACTTAATGTCTCATAGATATCTCACATTTAGTGTGCCTCAAACAGAATTCATCTTTTTCTTAAAACTTGTATACCTTTTCTCTGATTTCAAAAAAAAAAAAAAAATGACACCATCACCTACCCAGTTACTCAACCAGTTACTGAGGCATCATACTTGCTTCCCTTTATTCTAGTTCATTCACTAAAGAGCAACAAAAGATCTTAAAGTATATATTTAATTATATCCCCACCACTACTTCAAACAAACTAATAGATGACCCAGTGCATTTAGAATAATATTCAACTTCCTTGCCAAGACCCCTGAAATCTGTGTTACCGCTCGTTTTCACATTGGCAAATGAGTCCAGCACTCATAAAATTGATCAAGTCAAAAGCCAGGAAATCACTCTAACTCTCCATTCTATCCTTTGCAAATCCTGAAAACCTATCAAGTTCCTTCCATTTCCCCTGCTTTCAACATGGTTCATGTAAGCTTTATTTCCCCTGTAGGTTCCTATTGTAGTCTCTTACTTCTACTTTCCATTTCTATGTTCCCATACTCAATTTTCCATAGAAAGTCATAGTGATCTTTTAAAAATTAAACATTATTTCATCATGCATCTGCTTAAAACCCAATAATGGCTTTTTATTGAAACTTGGGGAAAGAAAAAAGGCAAAACTGCTTACCCTGGTGGTCACAGTGCTATACACTTTCCTCTCTGACCCTAGCTTTTCATTCCTCTCTCATTATATTCCAGATATATTAGTTTTCCTTCTGCTCCTCAAACTTGCCAAGCTCATTTCTGACTTGAAGTCTTTGCCTTGCCTTCCTTGCCCCCAATTTCTGACTGGAAAGATCTTTCCTAAGATCATTCTCATCATTCAGGTCTCTGCTCAAATATTGCTTCTTCAGCACTAGATATAAATAGTGTGTGTATATACATATACAGATATATAAAATATGCATATTTATAATATATAAATATATATATTTCCTTATAAGTTACTGCTTTGTTTGCAAATGTTTTGTTTTTCCCATTGCATTTACTTTAATATGAAGTTTTATTATTTATTTATCTATTTATTTATTATTATTTAAATTAACTTTTTGGGGAGTGTGTATTTCTTTCATGAGTGCAAGGATATCGGAGATTGCATTCATTAATATATATCATTAACCACACTCAGGAAATGTGTTCAATGAATAAATTTTTCATTATGAAGGCTTATAGTTTCCATTTCCCTCTTCAATCTCATCTTTTCCTTAAATTCTAAATATTTTGTTTTCTTTCAGTTTCTCAAATAAAAAGAAAGTTTCTGCCTCAGAGCTTTTTAACATACTGTACTATGTGCATATAATGTTCTTCAAATGGTGAGCTCCCTTCCTTCCTTTAAGGTTCAAATTAAATGTGAAACCTTTCCTGAAC
Source organism: Mustela lutreola (assembly GCF_030435805.1). Lineage (NCBI taxonomy): Eukaryota > Metazoa > Chordata > Mammalia > Carnivora > Mustelidae > Mustela > Mustela lutreola. The sequence continues at coordinate 29,460,125 of NC_081295.1, forward strand.
TAATTTAAAGAGTTCCTATTATTCCCTATCTCAACACTTTATCTCCTCAATTAATTCAGTTTTAAGTTATTTTATTTGTTGACTTACTTTTTGTTTGTCTCACTTCCTTGGAATATAATATCCATATTGATTCATTTTAGTTATCTCCCATGCTTAACACTGCCTGGCACATAGTAAATGCTAAGTAAATATTAGGGGAATAAATGATTTATAAATTAGTGAATTCTCTGACTCAATTTTCTCATCTCTAAGTAGATTTAACAATGCTTTTATAATTATTTTGAGAATTAAATCAATGGAAATTAATAAATAACATCTTCTTAATATTATATTATTTTTAGCTTCCCAATAATTTTCAATAGATTTTAATAGACTTTTTCTTTTTCATTTTTTTAGAGTGGGAGGATGGAGGGGCACAGGGAGAGGGAATCCCAAGTGGGTTCCATGCCCAGCACAGAGCCTGACAGAAGGTTCAAACCCACAACCCCAAGATCATGAGCAGAAATAAAAATTCGAACACTTAACCAACTGAGCCACAGTTACAGATTCACAGTAAGTTTCAGTGGAAAGGAATTCCCATATATCCCCGATGTGCAGGTATTTGTACAGATATAAATTTGGTAAAACTTGTTTGGAAAAATACCATGCATTCCATTATTAGGTCATATGATAAAAGTATGTTTACCTTTGTAAGAAATCACCAAATGTCTTACAAAGTGGCTGTACTGTTTTGTATTTCCATTGGCCATGAAGAAGAGTTCCTATTGCTCCACATCCTCACCAGCATTTGGTGTTGTCAGTGTTCTGGATTTTGGCCATTCTAATAGGTATGTAGTGTTTTTTCATTGTTGCTTTAATTAAAAAATCCTAAGGACATATGATATTGAGCATCTTTTCATATGCTTAAATGGAGTTTTATTAGAACTATTTTACTATTTCAACTGTTTTACTAGTTGGACTATTTTATTTACTGGTAGGACTATTTCACTAGCTTCTTTTATTAGCTGTCATTTTTCAGAGAGGCTACATAATTTTCCCAGGTCACATAGCTAACAAGAGATAAAAGGAAGCTAAAAAGAGGCTAAGCTAAGAACTCAGGTTTTCTAAATTTCAAAATACATACTTTCCCCATTATTTTATGTTGCTTTCTATACCTTAAGAGCATTTATAGAGAATCTACATATGCTAGATTTTTAAATGGAATTATGTCAAGCACATAGGTATCAGAAATTAGTTTTTAGCTGTAAGTTCACAGCTGGGTATTTGGGTTTATCTAAGTTAAAGGACAGTAGAATCCTGTCTTTTTTTTTTTTTTTTAAGATTTTATTTATTTATTTGACAGAGATCACAAGTAGGCTGAGAGGCAGGCAGAGAGAGAGGAAGGGAAGCAGAGAGAGAGGAAGGGAAGCAAGCTCCCTGCTGAGAAGAGAGCCCCATGCGGGGCTTGATCCCAGGACCCTGAGATCATGACCTGAGCGGAAGGCAGAGGCTTTTTTTTTTTTTTTTAAAGATTTTATTTATTTATTTGACAGAGATCACAAGTAGGCAGAAAGGCAGGCAGGCAGAGACAGAGGAGGAAGCAGGCTCCCTGCCGAGCAGAGAGCCTGATGTGGGACTTGATCCCAGGACCCTGGGATCATGACCCGAGCTGAAGGCAGAGGCTTTAACCCACTGAGCCACCCAGGTGCCCCAAGGCAGAGGCTTTTAATCCACTGAGCCACCCAGACACCCTCCTGTCTAATTTTTAAGTACTATATAATTACATACAAAATTAATTCTCTAGGGGCACAGAAAATATTATCAATGTGATAAATATGGTTTTCTTCCTCCCCTACAGTTGTTATTTGGATAATAATACTATCATTCCTCTTTACTCATGTGGCATGCTAGTCTTTTAAGTTAGATAACACATTTCCATGGATAACAATTTAAATGACCTTGTTATCTTGGAAGAGGAAGAAGCCTTGCAGTTAAACAGCTTTCTTTGCTAGGTATTTACATTTTAGGGATATTCAAGTGTTTCTTTTTCTGGTTTCTACATAGAAAATTTTTGAAAACTTTTGAATATTTTAATATTTATTTTATTAAGTAGTAATTGCTGATATATACATATATGTATAGTTCAGAAGATATTTTTTAAGCAATTTATATGGCATGGTAATTACTTAAATTTCCATCAAAATCACCAAAATCATCACCAGGCACAAAGCAGGCTTACAGAATGACTACTATACTGAACTGAGTGGAAATAGATTACTCTGTTCAACTGGAGAAGCCAAGGGAACTTGAACTTGAAACAAAATATGATAAAACAGGTACATTCTCCTATGAGGATTGGGTACAGGTGGTCACATATCCTCAGGTTCCTAACCCATGGGCAGAAAGTTAGAGATTTGAGAAGAACTTAGCATATGCCCCTACAGAAGAGGGGATAGCCTGAGTATTTGGAGCTAATGGAATGGCAATCAAAAGAAACACATTGGTGTAATACATTAATCCTTTTAAATTCATTCTTGATTTCATTTGGTTTCTGATTTTTAAGTAAATGGATATGTTTTTTTTTTTTAAGTCACAAAAACTGTCTTTTTATCAAGCTCTATACCCTAAGTAATAGAACTATCTAATATTTTCCAAGAACCAATTTTGTTCCAGACGCTGTTCTGGGTGCTTTCCTTGGATAAACTTGTGTATTTCTCACTATAACAATATGAAATCATTAATATTATTTCTATTTTACAGATGAAGAAACTGAGGGTAAAAGTGCTTGTGCCCAAGGTCAATAGCCAGCATACAACCCAGGGAGTCAGACTATTTTACTATTTACCACCACACTATACTTTCCACATTAAATTGCTTCTAGTGATCATTACCAAACTCCATGTGAATGCATAATTGCACATAGCTCATTAGGTAACTTGATATATATCCTATGACTTTATTATTTTATCAATCAATTGAGATTAGCTAATAGGTTAACATCATGCATGCAAATTGGTAATACACTTACTAATTGAACAATGCAGTCAAAACAATATTGCAGAAAAGAAGTAAATATATAATCCAAAAAATTCATTTTCTTCATAATAATGATCTCTTTTCTAAGTGAGAACATATTTCTAACATAAAAGTTCTTCAAGAATTTGTAAAAATAGCATATTTTAAGCCCAACAGATTTAGGTAGTAATACATGAGTATCTAAAAAAAAGCTTTCTCCTCATTTGCATTATCAAGTCATCATTGTGTCTATTTAAAATTTTGTCTCAAAATATTTATGGTATATTTTTCACATAAACTCACTTGAACATTAGAAAAAATATGATGGGAGTTAGTGATTACTGAAGTATATTTGAGGCACGTGAGGGATTTTGTGCAAAAGGTACAAAAGCAGAGCAAAATTTTTTTTTTAATTATGCTATTTAAATCTCATTAATTCGGGTTTTCCTAGTAACTAGCCAACCTATTAACTTGATTTTAATCACGTATAAGCCAATAGGAAAATTTCTGTCATGGGCAAATAAGTTTGTTGATCCCTGTGAGACTGAAGTGTATTTAGGTATATATTTTATACAGCTTTTCATACCACTAGAAAAAAAGCTGTGGTCTGAGTGCATCTTTCTAGTATTTATGGATCTCCACAATGTCAAATATCATTCTTCCCATATTTAATTCTGATAAGTAAGACACCATTTTCCAGTTGTGATTCCTATCTCCAGCTACACTGTGTCACAAAATAGTTTACATCGAGTTATGGCTCTCCTTTAGACTCTCTTTCTCTGCTTCATACAGCACAAGGATAAATAATAACCTCATGTAGGAAAAGAAAAATGGTACCAGAAGCAATTACTGTACCACATACTGAGTTCAATGAATAATATGATAAAACTCTCCTGGGCAACTTTACTGATTTCTCATATAGTCTTAAATCTCCACATCAGCATTTGCTAGAGGTAAAGGCACTTCATTCCACTGGCATCTGTAATAAGGATTTGTCAGCATTTCCACTATCAACCCCAGTTTTAAGGAACCCAATAACTCATGTATTTTTATCTGCATTAGACTGGGAGTTGGCAAAGAATATAACCAAAATGAAGTTCTAAAAACGTGAAATATGTCTTAAGGTTGAGGGGAAGAAAATGTTTTATTTAAATATAATAAAACTTCATAATTTTTAAGTTATAACTCACATATCCTTCAGCCTTTACCTAGAGCTAAATTATTTTTTCATATGTTAATCCCTGAACTATCACTGTCTTACAATATTCAAAAGATAGGGTCATGAAAATGCAATTTAATTTTAGAAATGTATAAAATATCCCTTGTCATTTCAAGGATAAGGCTAAGTTAACTAATTTGTTTATTTATTCCAACGTGTATTGAACTATTATGTGCCATTTTAGGCATGAGATATGGAGCAATGAGAAACAAAGCAACACAGAAAAGTTTCTTCTGTAACTCCCAATCTAGTGGTGAATTTGGATTTTCATCTATTTTACAGTATACTGTATTATTCACTTGGCTACTTTGTTTCATTAATTACCAGAAGGGAAATAATGCCATATAGTACATTTTTTAGACATATGATTATGTCTTATTTTAGAGCAGGACCTATGACATGGTGACCCTCAAATAATTTATTTGGGAAAACAGAAATGAATATTCAGTTAGCCTTAGTCTACTTCTGAATTTATCCTTATGACAAGAAAACTTTTAAATGGCACCAGCTGAAACTCCACTTGCTTTAGGTAACAATATTCTCAACTAAGAAGAGTATCAAAACCTTTAAAAGATATTTTTTAATGGTTCTTGATTTTTCCTTAATAAAGATAGTGTTCTCTCTCTCTCTCTCTCACACCCACACACACAAATATCCCTTTTAAAAAAAATAGCATTCCTATGGCTTAAATGAAAAAGGCACTATGGTCACAATAATATCAGATTAAAATGAAATTATGTAGATTAAGTATAAAACTGAGCAGTTCATGTGTTCCTGAGAATCACTTCTGTCCCTCAATGTTCTTAGTCTTGTGTACATACTCCATGTATCCTAACACTGTCTTCACACTGAAAGCATTAAAGCATAAATAATAGTATCATAGAGCAGTTTGGGTCTCAAGCAGATCAAGGTGGGTGCTATGAAGTTGATTGGAAGTGGAAGGCTAATGAAATGGGGGGCATGAATGGCAGGGGCTATGGTGCTGCTGACTTGGCTCCTGAAGAAGGGGAGTCAGCTCTGTAAAACTGTAGAACTTAACACATTAACATGAGAAGGAAAAAAAAAAAAAAAGACCTCAACATCTTGCCCCAGCATACTCAAAATAATGCAAAGTGCAGAATTATACTTTTAAAAGGAAGATTAAGGGTAAAAGGGCATTACCATGAAGAGCAATACTAAGATGGGTAGTTCTTCAGCAAACAAGTTAACTCACTGTATCTGACCATGGCCTATCTATTGTTCTAAAAGGCATACTTCTGGGTAGATAAAGAATACAGAATGCTTGATGTGATCTAGGAACAAAAGAAACAAGCTTACGGTAACAATCGGAATGCTTCCCCAATACTAATACATATTTCCAATTGGCATGTTTTAATTTTAAGAGGCCATCACCATTTCTGTATGGAACAGTGACCTATACGTAAAAACAGAAACTCTACAAATGGTCAATGAATTACCATTCTCTTAAGAGTATAATTCTAAATCTTAATCTGATGTTTCAGAAGCATCAAATAAAACTCTATAAATATCTATATTTGATAACTTCATGATAAAACATAAATGTAAAATATTTTTGTTTTCCAGTTAATATTTCATCCACCATTCCATCAATTCATGCATTCATTAAACAAATATTTTTATGTGAATTCTGTATAAAGCAAATTTTCTCTTAAAGACTAGACAGTGAATATTTTTGTCTTTGCAAAAGTTGCAAATACCCAACTGCCACTGTAGAGCAAAAGCAAACCCAGAAACAGTGAAGAGGCTGAAAAGACTGTTAGAGCTTAGGAATGTACTTTTTAGGAACTCTGGAATTTAATAAAAAACAACAACAACAACAACAACAACAACAACAACAACAACAAAAACAACTTACAAGAACCAGCGAGATGCTTTATGAAAAGAAAAACTGTAGGATTTTGATCAGAGAGCTCTGTGTCATATCAATTTACCCTGTTAGGACTATCTTCCACTCCCCGTTCAGCAGCAGCTTTTAAGATGGCAGCCTGCATTCCTGGTGCAGATTGTGGGTATCGGGGAACAGTACGGGCTGAATTCTCAAAGAAAGTAATTCTGGTTTTTTTGACCTGTGTCATGATTCCCTGAAGATACTGGCTCAAGGGTTTGCCTTTGTTTCACTTACATAGGTGCTTCCTCAGGGTGGAAGCTGCTTTACAGGTGCAAGATACAGCAGAGACAAGAAAGAGACCAAAATGCCTGGACAGAAGAGGCTGGGGAACAAAATACTTACCATTAGGGCTACAAAATGCTCTGCAAATTCAAGGGATTAGAAGCCCATGCACAGGCCTATGGCAAGAAGTCTGCTCAGAGAAGACCCGGGAGGACCCTAAGCACTTACCTCAGGTGGGACTTCAGGCTCTACGCAAGCAGGAAAGGAGGGATGGAGCATAAGTATAAACTGCCTGCCTAAACAGTGGAAACTAAAAACATCAATGAAAAAAGCTAAAGAAGACACAAATAAATAGAAAGATATTCTATGCTCATGGCCTGGAAGAATTAATATTGTTAAAATGTTTATACTCCGCAAAGCAAGCCACAGATTCAGTGTAATCTCTACCAAAATTCCTATGACACTTTTCACAGAAGTAGAATGAATACTTCTCAGATTTGTGTGGAACCAAAAATTACCCCCCAAAAGCCCCATAATCTTGAGAAAGAACAAGGCCAGAAGTATCACAGTCCCTGATTTAAGATGATATTACAAAGCTATAGTGATTAAAACAGTATGGTATTAGCATAAAACCAAACACCTAGGTCACTGGGACAGAATAGAGTTCAGAAATAAACTCCTCCATGTAAGGTCTATTAATTTATGACAAAGGAGGAAAGAATATACAATGGAGAGGATAGGGCTTAACAGTGTGAGGGAAGCCTTGCTAGGTTGAGTACTGTGCTAGTGTCCTTTTGACATTCTTAAAAACTTTTTAACAAGAGATGCTTATTTTCATTTCACACTGGGGGCAGAAATTATGGAGCCGGTCCCATATGCCGTTGGGAATGAGAACTACTGACTTAAACAAAAGGTAGAGTAAATGAAAACACCCTAGAGAGAGAACATGATTCATATGGATGCTGGAAGGAATGAATAGCTCTGTGTGATTTAAATGAAAAGAAACTGTGGAACAAAAAGAAGATAGGGATAATATCATGGGGATCTAAGGTAGGAAACAAACTTTATTCCTATTAAAGTCTGAGGAAACGATCTAGATGTAATCACTGTGGGTCATCAGTGCTTGAGTTAATATCCTGCTTAGAATGACATTCTCTTTCCTAAGATTATTTTTAAGCATCTACCTAAAAATCAGTTTTGGTGTAGGAAATGAGGTTTAGCGTTTCTTTCTCCAATATTCTCCCTTTAGGTATTTTCTCATGACTTATACATTAGATAAATCCGAATGCAAGCTTGAGAGAGTGAGGAAGCAAGCCAGAAGGAGGAGGACGTGTTTTGTCACGTGAGTGTAAAATGAAGTTTTTAATCATTAGGATTCTGTTTCTTATTATTACATGCAAAAATCTGAGTTTGAACTTTCTTTGGCTTAGAAAGGACCCAATATTACCTGTCCTCAAGCTCTATTTACATTTCTCCAAAAGGAGGGGAAATATGATGATTAAAAAAGGGATTAGAACCCTAACTTGTAGGGCACTTGGGTGGCTCAGTCGATTAAGCGTCTACTTTAGGCTCAGGTCATGATCCCGGGGTCCTGGAATTGAGCCCTGCAGCAGGCTCATCTGCTTCTCCCTCTCTGCCCCTGCTCCTGTTCTCTCTCTCCCTAGCTCTTTCTCTCAAATAAATAAATAAACCTTAAAAAAAAAAAAAAAGAATACTAACTGACTTTCTATCCTCATGCCTCCCCCAAACTGAACAGATACTGGCAACTTCTTCAAGACTTCTGAATATGCTTGTAAAGCAGTCATAAGAGAAAGTCCTTGTACAGTGAGAATTATCTGTCAATGGTTAGTGGTAGATAGCAGCATGTGTCTGCTGAAGATTCTTTTTTACATAATTGATGGTGAGCTTTTAGCTGCTGCCCTTTCATAATCAATAGAATCAACAGAACCAACCAATGTTTATTGAGTACCTTTCTTTAAAATACCTACTGTAAAACAGAGCTGCATCTCCTAAACATCTTTTAATCTAGTTGAAAATAGAGAATTTACACAAAAAATGCAAACTAATGATACAAGTTTTCATGTAAGTGCCCAAGGAATAAATGGCATAGGTAAAAGGACCATTAGATGCCAGCAAAAGTAAAGATGTCCCAAGGAAGTTAGATAAATCATCCTAGAGAAAAGGCCATTCAAAAAACGGATTGTAGAATGAGTACAAATTAGATAAACGGGGAGAAGTAAGAGTTGCTCAGGCAAGAGAAACGAAGTGAGAAAAGAAGAATCTTACTGGTGCATGGCCTGAAGAAGGAGAATGATGATTCATAAGAAGAAGATGTTATAAAGCCTTGGGGAAAAATAGTAAATGTGAGCACCGTTCATTGCTTCTTATTTTTTAGATTACTTTGTACCCATTTAATATTATCATTTGTTGATAATTTTGTACCAGGAACTATGTTATATATTTTTCAAGTTTTTATTCTAATACCTCAAGTTGCACAACATTATTACCCTTATTATAAAGTTATGGTAATTTGCCCAAGGTAAATCATTCCTAAGTAGTAGACTCAAGATTCAAACCCAGATTTTCTGACTTCCGTTTTATCCCTTCAAACTGCAGAGAAGCCCTTTCTCAATTAGGTATTAAATTCAGATATGAATTTCACATATGAACTCAATGTAGAAACAGTCTGCTCCTCTGATGTTCATTAGTAGGTTAAGCACAGTATATTGTTCTGGGAAATTATTCCACAAGTTTTATTTACAAGAAAACATTCTGCAATTAAAAATATTTGGAAATTCTACATATTTTCATTCCTTTGAGATATCCACAATACATATGGATTTACTAAAGACTCAGTGATAAAGAAACCCAATGGATTTATCTTAACTCAACATTTTCCAAAAGCCATTTAACCACACAATCGTTGTAGTGTGTTCCTCATTACATACCTATCAGAACAGTGGAGCATACTATGAAATTCTGATGTAACCCAATGATGAACGCTATTACAGAGCATAGAAAGCACTCACTGTATTATGTATTTTGTCTGTAATGTTAGAAAACATCATCTTTGCCGAAAATTGCAAATTTAGAAGTTCAAAAAGCAAGATATAAATTTGATTTTTTAAGAATGCAAAGCCGTGACATATTATAAGCAAATATTTTCTGGTCAGTGGTTCTAGTCACATTTGAATGAAGTATAAAATATTCTGCATATAATATGAAATGTTGTCCAAACAGGCATGTGGCAAAGACATTTCTTTTCTATTAGTTCTCAGATGAAATGGTTTGTCCAATATTGGTTTATTCTAACAAGATGGTGAAGACAAACTCATGAGTTTTTTTTTTAATCGATTCCCACATAGACCCAAAACTGAGAACTCAGAACATAAAATTTATAGGACTCAACTCAATAAGTTCTCATTTAGACATCTAATTAATGATGTAAATAAATGGCATAAATGTCTTATGAGAAATGCACTTAATGACATATATTGACTGATGAATGGATAAGGACCTGGGGTCTCACCTGTTATTCTGAATTTCTAGAGGAAATCACTTTAGTGATGCAGTAAAGAAAAACATGTATACATTTTCTACCAGGACAAGAGTTCTGTACCTTCCTTTTTGAATCACTGTGGTGAGGTTAAGATAAAGTCTGCCATTAAAGGTACCAGTTAAATCTCTAACAAAAAGAAGCAATTAGGAATCAATGTTCAGTAATCAAGTTGTGACTGAAAATGCAAAGATCAGAACCTGATAACCAGATATTGATCAGAAAGTAAAATTAGGTTGGGGGCACCTGACGTAATTCAGGTCTTGAAAATCTCACAATTGTCCCCCTTACTAATATGGACAAAGGACTCTTGAGCCTCACTCGAAAGACAGTGTGTTTTTGTGGGATTTTTTGCCCCTTTTTTTTTTTCCCCCTATCCCAGACTCTTTATCTTGCTGGGAAGCTCTAAATGTATAGCTGTTTGTTTAGCCAAATAGAATAGAACAAGTTTTAGGAGATAATCCACAGAAATATCAGGAAGGAAAAGAAAGGTGCAGTGGTGTAGAATCACTGATAATCATCAAGTGCTCCCTAAGTGAACAGTATCTCCTCTATTCATGATGTCAACCATGATCTATCTTGATAACTCCAAATCTCATCTCCAGTCTAGATCATTCTCTTCAGCTATGGAACTATATGTCTAACTGCCAACCCAATAGATACACCACAGGAAATTTAAATGTAACCTGTTCATCTTTTATTACCCCCTTACTGCTTTTTTACACCGATTATGTTTCCGGCAATGTTTATTAGGAAAATAAAATCTTCCTAACCTCTCATCTCCTTTTAAACTTCAATTTGTAAACTGTTACTATATCCCCATTCTCCACCCTATATATCTTGTGACCCTGATGTCAGTCCCTTCCAACCCTTCAGGTATTGCCATAGTTTGGACCTTATCAGCTCTCACTCTTGCAAAATTATCTTGGTTAGCCTCACCAAATCGTATCTCATAAACTACAATTTTATCTCTAATTCTAAGGGAGATTTTTTAAAGTCCTGACTTGATCATATTGTTTAGGTACTTAAAATCTTTCAAAATTGCCCCATTCTGAATAGATTAAAATCTCAGCTTCTTTATAAGAGCTATAAAACTTCCACACTTCTATGCTGTTGTCTGTCTGCTCACCCGCATCCATCATTTCTCTTCCACATTCTCTGCTCTCCATCTTTAGTGGACTACTGACAGTTGTTCTACAGCTCGAAGATTTGTGAGCAGCAAGCCCTGACTCCGTCTCTCCTAACTCCTTACCAAAGTAGTTCTAAGGCTATGGGCAAATACAAAAACTCACAACAGTGAACAGTAAGAATAACAGAGTCTTGCCAAAAGTTGAAGGCATGGAATCATGTATGTACAATTATATGTGGAGGATAACCGGTAGTGTAGGAATGTTGTCAAAACAACGGAACAAAGGTATAACCACGTCATCAAAAATGGCTCCACTGTACTTAAGAGAGAAAGCTTCTTATATTCAGGTCTTAAGAAATCTGTTGTCAAGCGAAGTGAAAAAGGAGGGCTGAATGTTGTAATGAATTCTATTCAAAAAAGAAGAATGGTGTCTTCTAATAGAAAACTACAGATACAGAATTCAGTCTGCTTTCTTGTTAGATGTGAGTGGGACCACTGTTCCCTCATTGAAATAGTGTACTGACAATGGCAGGGAAGGGTAGTCAAGTTGGTCTACTCATCTAGCTGGAATTTATGACCTGCTTAATTTTAATTCTTGAGAATATACGGAGTTATAATGCAGTTGATGAAAAAACTTCACCTGTCATTTTGAAAGAATTGACATTAAATATAAGACAACAGGAAACCAAGAAGTCTTGCTCTCCTGGAGGCACATGAAAAAATATTTTATTCATTTCTCCATAAAAAGTCCTTGCTCAGAGATCCATACCCTATATCAACTAGAAAACTAGGTGAATTCTCCAATACACTTCAGAAACCATTCACCTTCCCATACCCTACCCCTTGCAGGAACTGAAGGAGAAATTGAGTCCAAGTGATTCCAGATTCAGAGAGAATAGGTACCATGTTAAAATTTAGAGGAATAAATTAAAGATTGCATCAGTCAAAAGTAAGTTTTCCAGCCTGTTTTTCCTTCTTCATTGAGAATGTTAGCTGCCAATCTGTAGGATTTCTTTCAGAAATTATGCAACACAGAGAAGAGATACATGGATTTATGTATCTGTTGGACCCTCCAGATAGAAGGCCAGATGCCTCCCAAAACACTCCTTGGTGTAATTCACCTATGACACAGAGCTCCCATTCCCATTTATAGTGCCTTACTCTAAAGTGTGAATTGACATCTGAAAAAATTTGAGTAGAGCCTCTAACATCAAGACAGAAATAAAACAGAAAAATAAAAACACAAATAAAGGAACAAAATAATAATAAAAAAACTTCAAAAAAAAAAAAGGAAATGTAATGAATCAATGTTACTAAAAGATCAGAATGTCTAAAAGCTCTTCAAAATTGAAAATAGAGGTAAACAGGGGCGCCTCGGTGGCTCAGATGGTTAAGCATCTGCCTTCAGCCCAGGTCATGGTCTCAGGGTCCTGGGATCGAGCCCCGCATCGGGCTCCCTGCTCAGCGGGAAGCTTGCTTCCCCTTCTCTCTCTGCCTGCCTCTCTGCCTACTTGTGATCTCTCTCTCCCTCTCTATCTCTCTCGGTCAAATAAACAAATAAAATCTTTTTTTTTTTTTTAAAGATTTTATTTATTTATTTGACAGAGAGAGATCACAAGTAGGCAGAGAGGCAGGCAGAGAGAGAGGAAGGGAAGCAGGCTCCCTGCTGAGCAGAGAGCCCGATGCGGGACTCGATCCCAGCACCCTGAGATCATGACCTGAGCCGAAGGCAGCGGCTTAACCCACTGAGCCACCCAGGCGCCCAACAAATAAAATCTTTAAAAAAAAAAAAAAATAGAGGTAAACATAAATAAAGTGCACTAAAAAGAAATTAGGTACCGAGCTCTGAAAGACATGGAAGAATAATAAATGGAATATCAGTAAGTGAAAGAAGCCAACCTGAAAAGACCACATACTGCATGATTCTACTTATACGACATTCTGGAAAAGACAGAACTATGGGGACAATAAAAAGATCAGTGATTGCCAGGAGTTAGGTAAAGGGGTTAACAAGAAAAGCATTATTTTCAGGACAGTGAAAACACTCCATATGATACTCATAATGGTGGATACATGTCATTATACATTTGTCCAGACCCACAGACTGTGCAACACCAAGAAAGAATTGAAATTTAAGCTATGTACTTGGGTGATGGTGATGTGTCAGTGAAAGTTCATCAACTGCAACAAATATACCGCTGTGGTGGGGGATGTTGATAATGGGAGAGGTGGTGCATGTGTCGGGGCAGGAAGTATATGGGAAATCTCTGTACCTTTCTCTCAATTTTGCTATGAACCTAAAACTGCTCTAAAAAATTGTCTTAAAAATATAAACAGGGACGCCTGGGTGGCTCAGTCGGTTAAGCATCTGATTCTTGGTTTGGCTCTGGATTGTGAGATTGAGACCCACAAGGAGCTCTGCTCTGGGTGTGCAGCCTGTTTAAGATTCTCTCTCTCCTTCTGCTCCACTCATGCTCTAACTAACTAACTAAATAAATAAATATTGATTAGTTGATTAAAATTCACATATACATACTACATATACAGTATGTTATATATATAGTATGTATTATCTATTTTTTATATATTTATATATGTTTTACATATATTTATATGCATATGTTTTTATTTATATATATAAACAGTTGAAGGGCTAAAGTTGAGGAACTCTTTCAGAAAATAGAATTGAAAAAAAAAAGATAAAACAAGATGAAATTATAAGATAAAATCAGAGGATTATTATAATCTGGGGAGATTTCAAACAATACCGATGTTTGATGAGCTCAACAATTAAGTTAGAATGTCCAGGCATGGAACCTATGCACCAACATTTAAAACAAAAAATGGGGACGCCTGGGCAGCTCAGTTGGCTTAGCGCCTGAGAGGATCAGGGTCTGGGACTGAGTGCCACATCTGGCTTTCTGCTCAGCTGGGGGTCTGAGTCTCCCTCTGCCCTGCTGATCCTCCTACTTGTGCTCTCTGACAAATAAATTTTTTAAAAAATCTTTAAAAAAATAAATAAATAAAACAAAAAACCAGAAACTGTCATTTACATGGTGCTAAAATGTGTAATACTCAGCCCAAACCGGAGGGAGAGAAAAGAAAAAAAGGCAAAGAGGAAATTATTAAATAAATAATATTTTTAAAAATATCCGAGAGCTGAAGAATATGTGTTTCCAGATTGAATTATCCCAACAAGATACTGGACCAGCGCTGTTGAATAGAAATATAATGTAAGTCATAAATAGGAGTCACGTGTCTAATTTAAAATTTTCTAGTAGACACATTAAAAAAAATTAAACTAACAAGCAAAGTTAATTTTAATAGTATATGTTGTTTACCTTAATGTATCCAAAGTATTAGATTTCAACATATAATCAATATAAAATTGGGATATTTTCCTTCTTTTTTAAATATCAAATCTTTGAAAGCCAGTGTTTATTCTGTACTAACAGCACATCTTTATCCAATCTAGCTAAATTTCAAATGTTCAACATCCACGTGTGACTCTTCGCTACTATACTTGGACAGCATGGATCTAAACTCTAGACAATGTTCAAATATTAATTTTAAAAAGTTCCACACACCAGAGCATATCATTCATGACGTTAATTTCAGGAATAAAAAGATGATCCTAAATTACCCACAGGATAGAAAAATGCAGTGCACATCCAAAGGATCGGGAATCAGAATGACCATGCACGTCTGACTGACTGCAAAAGGAAGAGAAGACAAATGGAGCAATGCCTTCCACAGAATTTGACTTGTGATTCTACCCAGGAGGCAGTATTTTTCAGTATACAAATGTCTAAAATGTTTGTCTTTCATATGACCTTTCTCAGAATGCTATTACAGCTCATACTCTAACAAAATTTAAAAATAATTTTTTTTTTAAAATAAGAATCCTAGAATCCAGGAAGTGGGGCTCTAGTACAGAAGAAAGGCAAATAGAATTTTCAGGATGGTGGTGAAATGAAGTCCAGGATGACAAGTGAGTAAGAGGCCTAATGCAGAAGGAGACCAGTTCGCAGCAGAGCCCATGGCTTCAAAGTATGCCTCCAAACACAAAGAAGAAACTCACTGGTAATCTGATACTTCTGCCTATGCTGAGAAGTTTTTTAAAGCTTGGTAAGAGCATCTGAAGATGAATTAGTGATATTTTCATAGAAAGTTGCAAATTGATTTTTAAAAAATTTAAAGGTTTTATTTATTTATTTGACAGTGAGAGAGAGAGAAAGAGTAAAAGCAGGGGTAGGCGCAGAGGAGAAGCCGACTCCCCACTGAGCTGGGAACCTAATGCAGGGCTCAGTCCCAGGACCCTGAGATCATGACCTGAGCTGAAGGCAGACACTTAACTGACTGAGCCAGACAGGTGCCCCTAAAAATATTTTTTTTTTACTGTGGCCCACCCTGGCCAAAATAAATATATAAACATCAGTCACAAAGATAAAGGAAAAAATAGTTTCACAAGCATTAATTAGTGGAAAATAAAACTGGCTAAACAGAAAAGGAGAACTATACCAATGAAAAAAATATCAAAAATGTTTCAAGAAAAAAGTCATGAAAATTTAAGAATTTTATATTCTAGCCATTTTGCCCTGTAATTTACGAAAGGAATGAAAATTAGTAAACATACACTCTTCATCAAAACAGGGAAAAAGTATTTTCTGGCACCAATCAAATAACAAACCCTAAGAATGGCAAGGTTGACATTTTAAAAGACCATAAAAACTACATTTAGTAGAACTAAGTTAAGTCTAAATTTTTCTCAAGATATTTAAATGTGTAGAATTTAAAAAGAATTTTCAGAAAACGCATATTATTTAAATGCATTGTTTAATGACTATTCCCTGAATTTCAAAGCCTGGTGCAGTTTGAGAGATGAAAGTTCTGCCTGACTCCATAGCACTCTGCTAACTATAAAGCTAGGCTACTTTCATTTAATAAAAAAGGAGGAGGGGCGCCTGGGTGCTCAGTGGGTTAAGCCTCTCCGCCCGGGGCATGATCCCGGGGTCCTGGGATCGATCAGTGGGGAGCCTGCTTCCCCCCCTCTCTCTGCCTGCCTCTCTGCCTACTTGTGATCTCTCTCTGTCAAATAAATAAATAAATAAATAAATAAATAAATAAATAAAAGGAGGAGGAGGAGGAGGAGAAGGAGAAAAATCTTCAAAGCACTTTTCAGAGAAAAATTAGCCCTAATATGTAATTATCACTAAATAATTAAAAATGAAATAAATAAATGGAACATTTAGGTAATAAATAGCTAGAAATTTGACAGCTAAACACACACACACACACACACACACACGAAAAGATGGGCGCCTGGGTGGCTCAGTGGGTTAAGCCGCTGCCTTCGGCGCAGGTCATGATCTCAGGGTCCTGGAATCGAGTCCCGCATCGGGTTCTCTGCTCAGCAAGGAGCCTGCTTCCTCCTCTCTCTCTCTCTGCCTGCCTCTCTGCCTACTTGTGATCTCTCTCTATCAAATAACTAAATAAAATCTTAAAAAAAAAAAAAAAGAAAAGCAGAGAGAAGAAAAAGCAATAGAAAAAGTCAGTAAAGTGGTAAATAGAAAAGAAAGAAATGACTAAATTATAGACATCTTTTAGTAAAAGTAACAATAATAAAATAAGTTCTCTTACTTAACAACTCTAAGGAAAAAGAAAAACCTTAAAAACACAGAGTTTCACATGAGAAAGGGACTCAGCAGAGATTATAAAACTTGTATAACATTGATTCGAACAGAAGTCATAAAATGAATAGGTCAATGGCTATAAAAGAAATTCCAGTATTTCAGAAATCTTTTCAGAAAATATGTAAATAGTGTGGAATTTTCATTTTTAAACTAATATGAAACAAATGATCTCATGATACCCAGTCTGCTTCAGAGCATAGGAAATGCTGTGAAACCTGTACAGTCCTCCTAAATGAGGTTAGTGTAACGTTGACATAACAAGCTAACAAAATAGTCAGATGCTGTTAGCTATGGAGCAGTTACTACCAAACAGTACCTAAAAACAATATAGTATATAAAACATAGCTATCCACTGAAATATGTTTCAATCACAACCAATAATAGTTTATTTCTGGAATACAACTGTGATTACCATTTAGAAATTGATTAATATATTCATCAGAATAATAAGTACAACTAGAAAAATTCATGATAACCTGTATAGATGACCCATGTATTCAATAATTCCTGAAAAATAATGAATTTGAAAACTAGGTATGGAGTCTTCTTGAGAATAAATCTATTATCATAAAATAAAAAGGAAAAATACCACTAAAATGAGGAAAAAACAGGCTCAGAGAATGAAGTTCTCATCAAATGCAAATAAAAATAAAACAGACAAAAGCAATAAAAATTAGTAAAGGGAGAGATGAAATTTAGGTATCTATAAAAGGTGTGATTAAATTCCTAAACAATCAAAGACAATTAATTATAGATCTCTAAATAAATATTTTCACAAAGTGAATCGAGGTAAAGGAAATGTAAAATAAATTATTTTCCTATATATTTGGCATAAAAACATAAAATCACATCATTTGAACTCATAAGTAGGATCCACAAACATGCTATTTTAAAAAATGATCAACAATCTGTCCCCATAAACTCTATGTGATGGATGTTCTACTGGACTTATGGCAGGTCTCCTTTTAAATTTAGCTTATGTATCACTATGTTTTTGCTTTAATGCTTTAATGTTGTTGTTTTTTTTCCTGAATCTTCCTGAAACTTTTATTGGAAAGTTAAGAGAAGGTTTATCTTTTACAATGGTGACAAAGATAGCTTCCATTATAAACATGTAGTGTGTACTTCGATTACAAATCAGCAGACAATTCTAATAATTTACACTGTAAAAGCAACACTGGAATTTAGAAAATGAACTCTGGTACCGACAGAGTAAATTAAAGATGAAAAAATAGAGGACAAGTTTATACAGAAAACAAGGTACTTAATGAAGGGAAAGGTTACGCTTTGTTCCTTCTGCTTCTGTTTTGCTTTATTTAGATCTGAGCTAGGAACATTGTAAGTAGCTCTTCTGAAGTAACTGTCCAGCCCTTGTGTCCTGCGACAGCTGGCATAGGGATGCCTGGCCATCTGCCAGGTAAGAAGCCAGACATAGTCAAACACCTCAAGCAGAATAAAGAAGCAATATTCCCATGTTCTAACTTTAAACGGTTCGCATGTTTTTCCTCTGAAAATGGTTGTTATTTTATTTACCCTAAATTGCTTCATATATATATATATATATATATATTTATAATATAATATATACAGTTATTATTTAAGAAAATTTCACAGAAACATTTATTATGATGGTGAAAAATAATAGAAATTTTTGGAACCTTATTTTCAATTAGCTAACTTTTGGTTAATGAGGATAAAGGAAACTGAATCTTATAATTGGAAGATAATTAAAAATAAAAGAATTCTCTATCAAACTTATGGAATAAAATTTAAGTGCTCATTTAGTAGATCATGTTTTATAAAGTACTTTTTAAAGAATCAGAAGTGAAAATTGTTATACATAAATCATTCCTTTATAAGGTATTCATTTGCATTAATTTAAAATGGTATTTTTAAGCCTGATGACATTTAACAAGCATCTAGTGTCATTAACATTTGTAAAGATCAATGACTATTTGGTTTTATATCTTCTTAGACTATCCAAGGTCTGCAGACAATTCAAGCTTTTAATTTTACTTCCTCACCATCCCTGTCCAAACTACATTTTAATCATTCTAAAATAGTCTTACGATTTTTTTCTTAGCTATATTAAGGAAGTTTCATAAAATCTAGGTAGTAAACTTTGATCTTAAAGATGGAAAGGGATCATAGATTTAAGAGAATTCGTTGAAGTATTAGCATTTCAATACATGTTAATGATTTATACTGCTGTAAATATTGGGAAAATATGTAGACATTTAACTGGACAGGCCAACAATATTTTCCAATTCACAGTCACAAGAAATGACCAACAAAAATAAGCAAAAGATTAGCAGAAATAACAGCACAGTTGATTGTTATTACATAGACAGGACAGTGTTATTTATTTCTTCCCTGAGCCTCTGCCATTCCAACCGTTGTGCTTTTATGCTGTAGGGTTAAGAAAGGACTTGCCATTGTCTGAATCCTGGTCTTTCAAATTCCTTCTATTCACTATGGCTCTTAAAGTCTGAGTTCTGCCATCCCTAATTAACATTCATGTCAGAAGCCTAGGGTGCACTCTAGGTTATCACAGTGGGAAGTGAGAATACCAGGAGGAAAAAGTGGAAATAAACCTAGCAGCTACCATCAGAACAACTTAATATTTTCAAGAAAAGGCAATATTAAGAATGACTGGTTTGTTAGGATCAAAAACTACCGAGAAGAGAATCTCCACATGTGCTTATCTATTGTTCTTTTGACTGGAAAACAAACCCCATTTCAATACCTCAAGACTTTATTACAAAGAGATTTTCATATGAACTTCCTGGATAGAAAATGAATAACTCTTAGAATCTGGAACTTGGGTTTTAAAGCACCAACAAAATAGTGTAGAAGACCTGTAGAGCAAAGTTGTACCTTAATAACTTTTTAATACACTGTGTTTATTATTTACCTCTTACTTTTTTTTTTTTTTTTCAGGATTTAGGTGCAATCTGAGGCAATCTACAAAGTTTCATTCCTTTTCTTTGTTTTGCAAGATTATCAAGCAAAGACATTCTTCTGAATACCTGATTCACACACGCGCGCGCGCGCGCGCACACACACACACACACACACAGATCCTTTAGTACGCTACTGACGTAACTACCGCATTCTTAGTTGCAGCAAACTGTGTTTACCTACTTTCAGAAGTATAACTACAGAGAATTTTCATGACATACAAGTATAAATAAATCTAAGCCCTTATTGGCCATAATTATTGTTCCAAGAAAAGTTTCTGTTTTTACTCTGTATCTACAGAAAATCTGCTGGGGGGGCGCCTGGGTGGCTCAGTGGGTTAAAGCCTCTGCCTTCAGCTCAGGTCATGATCCCAGAGTCCTGGGATGGAGGCCCTCATCGGGCTCTCTGCTCGGCGGGGAGCCTGCTTCCTCCTCTCTCTCTCTGCCTGCCTCTCTGCCTACTTGTAATCTCTGCCTATCAAATAAATAAATAAAATCTTTAAAAAGAAAAAAAAAAGAAAATATGCTGGGATTTGGGAAGGTAAAAGGACATCTTTCTCCCTGAAATGTAATATAATCATTTAAAATTACAGCAAATCATATAAAAATAATAATTCTATAGAAATAATAGTAATATGTTGAATTAACTTTTAAGGAAAGGGTTAGAATTTTACTAGATGTGCTGTTCACCAATATTTCAGGAAAGATACTGATGTCAGAGCAATAGGGTTTAAGGGAAGAGTTGGATTATGATTATCATTCATATGTTTGTAAATACAGATCTGCGATTTAATCCTGCCACTTCCCTGAATTACCTGTTTAGATCAGAGATTTTGGTTGTCCCTGTCTTTATACTGGTATTTGTAGTTTGGCCATTAAATATTTCATTAACTTAATTCCTAAGTGAAAGTAGAAAGAGGAAAAGAAAAGAGAAGAAAAAAAAAAAAAAACCCGCAAATACAAATCAATCAAATGTGCCATTTCGCTGCTCTTCCAGTAAAAGGTTTGATGGGAAAGGAGACTGTACCTATTAGCTAATCTCTAAACTGCATCTCATTTCTGAATCTAATTTATTAGCTCCTTACATGAATAATCAAGGTTTGACTACACCAAAGTTATTGCCAACACCTCCATTCATTGATGACTAAATAGAGCTCACTATCTCCCTTTTCAACATCCTTATCCTGCTCTGTGACAAGGTTAATGCCCCACCCCTTAGCTTTTAACCTGAAGTCCTCATCTACATTCCTCAGTTGGTTTTGCCCCTCATGTAACCCACCCCCAATAAATCTCATACTAGAGTTTACAATGTTGTCAACTCTTCATCTTCCCCATAGGTACAACGTCTCTCAAATCAGACTCTACAAATCTCCCATTCCATACTGTCCATGAATAGACCATATCTCATGAGTTCAAAATGTTCCTTGATTCACTTTTTTGTTGAACGGTCTCAGAATAATCCATCTTTTTAAATTTATAATAATAAATAATAATTTATTATAATATTTATGTATTATAGTCATTTATTTTTATATTTTTATAAATATATATTTACATGCATTAAATATATTTATTATTATATTGTATTATAATAATAACCATCTTTTATTATTATTATTATTGATATCTAAATTGTGAATATGGGGTTTAAAGAGACTGAGGTATCTAAGAAGCAAATCACTGGTTTGAGTGAATAGAAAAGTACTGGAAACATAAACAGTTTGGAAATAGAGGAGGAGGAGGTATGGTAAAGCCTGAATTGAAGAAGGAGGTTTGATGCATGCTGAGTTTGATATTGGACATCCACTCAGATCAAAGCTGCTGCTAAAATTGAGATTGTATAATTTTACGTGGCTCTATCAGGATAGTATCTTTAACAATGGGAAAACTAGAGCAAAAATACTGCATTTCCATGTAGTTTGCTGTAGTTAAGCTGAACCAAAGATTCAGATTTCTTTATTCATTCTTCCATATCAAACTTAATACATTGTTCATAATAAAATAAGCTTTGACAAAATTACAGTATTGACAACAATGTTGGCAATGAAAAAGAAGATAACAAAAAATAAAAATAACTTGAGAATCTTTATTATGGTGACATTTGTAAAGCAGATTTAATAAAGAAGGATTAAAGAAGCACGTATGTGAGTGTATTGGATATTATGTGGTTAAAAAAAAAAAGGAGAAGCTGGTCCTTTATAAAACCTTTAAAGACTAAGACCCTAAGTTTTAAGCATTATGCTTTGGGGTGTCTGGCCCCAGTTGGTAGAGCATGCAACTCTTAATCTCAGGGCTGTGAGTTCGAGCTCTACGTTTGTTGTTTACTTTAAAATAAAGTCTTTTTAAAAAATCACATCTAATTTCATAGAACATAACTTTCTTTCTCTATGGCAGCACCAGGAGTAGTCTTATGTTTATCTAGCTGATGTGGACGTCTAAGAGAATATTAATAGTGATTTGAAATAAAGTGCATTGAGCTATTAAAGGAAGAATGAGAGAGAGAAATGTGATGCCAGCAGGATCCCTGAAACAGAAAAAAAATACGGTGAGAAAAGGTTCAGTAGCCTTTCAACAAACCAGTTGCAGGAGTAGGGTCAGAGGAGTCTGAGTTTGAATGAAGCACTCTCATCTCAGACGCTAACACTTAAGTAGTTCTTGCAAGTGGATATTTACTATATCTTTCTTAAATTATTTTGATCTTATTATCTCCACAATACATGTTTAAAACGGCTTAGAAATGGTGGAAAGGTTGCTACAAATGAAAATCTTTGTGAAGCTGCAGTGTTGGGGTTCCCAAGCCCTGATGCTAGCAACTTAAAGAAGAACTACGTGCTTGACAGTCCTTCTGTAACAATGGACAGAGAAGACTCCAAGGGAAAATGTATTGCAGTGGCAGATAGAAGCCCTAGAAATCTGCTTTTGTTGCTATTAAAGAAGAAGCTGCAGAACCATTTAGGGGATGATTCGGTCACTTCATCTTTTGTATCGTAAAACCTTCCCATTGTCCTTGGAAGCTTGCTCTCCGATAAGCCTCCTGTATCTGTGGGCTGCGACAATGAAGCTTTACAAGCCTAAGCAAGTAAACTAGATACTGAACTATATAACCCTCCAGGAAGTACTAGGAACATTTAAAAAATAAAATTTAGAAAAATAAGACTAAGTGGCAGAGGCAAGCGCTTTTTTTTTTTAATTCATTGAGTAACCAGGCAGAAAGCACCCATGATAAAATAAGTGATTTTCCTAAAAAAAAAAAAAAAAAAAAAAAGAAAAAAAAGAAAGAAAGAAAGAAAAATCAAATTTATAGTATTTGTACACTGAAGGGCTACTAGCCATCCTGGTAAAGAACACGTACAGTGACATTTAAGTGCTGGTAATTTTTGATGGACAAAAATCAATTGCTATACAGGGATAGCACAGTGGGAAGCCCTCAACTTATTTAGACAGGCCCCCCAAAAATCTGCTGCAAACCAAGAACTCCTAGGGAAAACAGGCCCTCCCTGTCTGAACTTAAATACCCAGGCACCTGATACAGCCCCCAGCTAACAGTAAGGACAATAGGATCAGATTATAAACTTAAGATAAGAGTACATACTATTCTTTAAAAGCACTCTATGTAAAAATAGATAATTTTAAAAAATAAATAAGAGCACTCTTTGTGCTGTTCAGAATCAGTATTTTTGTGTATTACTTTTGGCAATAGGAATTTATATATTAACATTGTTATGAAATAAATAAAATCCTCATAAATGAAAAGATGATTCTAGGATTAAATTTTTAGTTCCATTAATAAAAACAAACACAAAAAGCAAGAGAATTTTAATAGCAACTGAACTTATTTCACTTAGCACAATCTCCTCCAGTCACATCCACATTGATGTAAAAGTTGGGTATTCTGTATGGTGACTAACATAATGTAATTTAAAAAAAAAAAAAAAAAACCAGTAGCAACTGAACTTGAAATCTGAAGATCAGAGAGATAATATGAAGTATACTAAGGAGAGGACATAAGAAGACTGAAAATTTAGGTCCAGATCTGCAGGTAAAGTTACATAAATTTCTAAATTATATGATATCATAAATCTTGATTCAAAATTAAAAAAAATAAACATTTTTAAAATGTTTAAGGCTTCGCAAAATGAGTTATTCCATGATAGAACTATATGCTGCACTCATACAAAGTATTGTGCACAGGTTTTGTTGTGAAGAGGAGTAAAAGATATTTATAAACAAGGTCCTTAATCTCAAGTCTAAAGAGAAAAAAAAATAAGACGGGTCCCCATATTATTTTGAGTGTCTGGAAAAATCTGAAATCATGGTTTAAAAAGGCTGGAAGAAAAACAAGTGCTACATTAAAAGAGGAGAGAAGTGAGAGGTCCAAAATATCCAACGAAGCATAGTCTAATCTTGACCTCTACAGAGGGAAATGTCTAACTGGAGACACCTGTGACAGCAATCGTGCTCTAACATATGTGGGATTTTTGGATGAGAAGTGTTGTTTTAGGGGAACAACTCTCAATCAAGATATTATTTTGGTCATTAACTATAGTTGCTAAACTTTTTCAAGGTTGGTCAATGGAGTTTTCATTTCATAGTACTGGTTGTCCAAATTGACTAAACACATTGGTTGAAGTCCCACTACTATATTTTTTGGCTGTGTGCCCATTAGAGGTTCTTTCAGCAATCAGGACATGAGCCTTATCAATTGTAATAGTATTAATAATGGTATCTACCTCCAAAGTTTACTGTGACAATTAACCAAGTAAATACATGAGTAGTGCTTTGAATAGGGTCTAGCACATAGCAGGCATTCAATAAATGTCTGCCATATGTATGTATGTAAGTGTCTGTGTGTGTGTGTGTGTGTGTGTGTGTGTTTGTAATGGTCTATGTAATCTTATGCTGTAAAGCTGAGAAACAGACCAAGGCACCAGCCCCAGTCATCCAGGTCTTCTTTCCATTTTGCAAATTTTCCAAGATCCTTCCTGCTTTAGGACTCTTCTTACCCCATTCTCCCTGCCAAGAACACTCTTCTTCTCTTTCTTCACCTTGCTAATTCCTTCTCAAGCTTTAGGTATCCTGTTGTCTACTCCTCTACAGGGAGGCTTACCTGACTTGTCCTTTCCCTTCTGACTCCCAGTTTAACTCAGGATTATCCTGTAAAAAGCATTAACTCATTTATCTTTTTCTTCTATCCTAATCACAAGGTTTGGGGTGTGTGTGTGTGTGTGTGTGTGTGTGCACACGCGTGCGCATGTGCACATGTGTGTAAATTTGTGTGTAATCCTCCCTATGAATCCTTATCATTTTCTAAGCTCCCTGAGGATAGACACTGTGTCTATTTTGTTCATCAAACAAAGCTGGTATATATATATATATATATAATTTATATATATATAAATTATACGACATAGCATGTCGTCATCTTCCAATACATATTTGTTAAATAAAAGAATGAATAAAAATAAATTCAAGAGAAATGGAACTGATTATGATTAGCACACTGATAATGTCACATACTAGAATACTTCACTGTTTTTTCTTAAGACACACAATAAATATATTGAACAAGAAGCATAAGTGAAGTTCTCTTTGGTATCTCCACGACTTCTCTTTGTTGAGATATCATTATTCACAACACAGGCAGAATCTCCTCTGAGATTTTTCCAAGAAAGAAAAGAACAAAATAACCAAATATAAATCAAATGATCATAGCCTCCTTATAAAATATCAACATCAGTAAATTACATCAAGAAGAACACTTAGTAAGGTAACTAATTTCTTAAACTCTGTTCTTTTCTCAAGTGTGGATATTTTATAATCAGAGTATCCAGAAGAAGATGTTTTTCACTAAGTGATATAAAAATAAAATGACTTTCCTTTTAATAAATATCAAATTCACTTAATGACCAAGAGAAGGACATACTCTAAAACAGAAATAATTTATCTTTCAAAATGTAAGCCTAGTGTATGGCTCCATAGTTGATCTTACGTCTTAGTATACACAGTCATGATCTGAGCAGTTGTTCTCAATCATTGTAATGGACCAGAATTAACTGTGGAATTTTTTTTTTTAAATGACGATTTCCAAAGTCCAAAGCTCAGAAATACTGTATCAAAAGATATGAAATGTGTTTTGGGTACAAGTGTATTTTTAAAAGCTTTATGCCTGGCTTTAATATGAAAATAAGGTTAAATACCACTTGTTTATCAATAGATGCAAAATTGTACATGATTGAGAAAAATATCTGAATACTTCTTATAAAACAACCCTGAGTCATTAAGATTGAGAAATTATATGCGTTAGTCTTAATCACCTGTTTTGTTTGGACAAGAAGTTTGCACTAACCTTCACAGATGAAAATATTTAAATATAATCATTCAAAAGTTGCTTACTTCTTCTAATTTTCCATTTAATTAAATACTGTTTATCTAATTTAATTTGACAAATATTTGAGTATTTGTTATGTCTAGGGCACTTTTCTCTGACATTGAAATATCAAAAAAGTGCAAAATTTGATCATTGGCCCTATATAGATTCATGTCAAATGGTCACACAGATATATATATAGATATATATATATATCTATATATATACACATACACAAATATATATATACACACACATACATTTTCTAAGATAAAAAAACAGTGCATAGGAATCATAGTAAGTGCCATAATAGAGTATTATGATACATAACATGTACATCTCCCACCCTTGACAGTCCCCATGACAACACACAACTTAATGGAGAGATCAGGGAGTTTCATGGAGTGGTTGTCATTTGAGATGGGTCTGGAAGGATGAATAGGATTCTCACAAGGAAATGGAAAGAACAAGCAAAGTTTTGGAGCCATAAGAAAAGTGATGTGTCTGGGAGTTTGGCTGGATCAGGGAGAACACAGAAAGAAGTGCCAACTATTGAAGACTACGGATGTCTCTTATATAGCACTCATTATGAGCTTTGTAGAGACACATATGAGGTAAAAAATAGGAGACATAATCAGTTCCTATTCCTCAAAGAAATGTTCAGTGGTGTTTGGCAAAATATTGCCACAGGAAATAAGCAAAGAATAGTGTAATATTAATTCTAAATAATATAAAATACTGACAAGTACAAAACTATCTCAGAAATGGAGAGAAACATATTACAGGCAAAAGGAACAGGGTAAACACAATCATGGGAGTGGGTTAACTGAAAGGGAATAATAGGAAACAAGGAAGGAAAGGTGGGAGAAGACAAGATTATAGAAGATCTTGAACATCAAGGTCAAAATTGGGGGCATTTTTAAATAGTAGGGATTCACTATACTTAAAAAACGGAAACAGGAAAACAACCAATAATTATAATGAAGAGTGGGGGTGCATTGTTGAGGGAGAAGGATGTCAGCAGTAGAGATGGTTGTATGGTTACTGCAATAGTCCTAACAAGAGGAAATGCGACTCAGGACATACAGGCAGAAAAAAAGATGTCTTAGCAACTTGTGTGAGCATTTCAACTTAAGAACAAGGCCAATAAATTGGTGGGTATGAGAGTACCTTTGAAAAAAGAGGGATATATAAAAAGAATTTAGGAAGTTTGAATACGATGGATAGGGAGCAAGTATTTGCTGGGGTTCTTAGCAAGGGAGTGATTAAAAAATCTCAAAAACTTCCAACACTGTCATTTCATGATTACCAGCTTTGCTTCATTATCAAGAGTCTTTAACCCAAGCTATTTTATTTTGACATGCCTAAAGATCTGACATCCCTCATTGTTAATAAAAGGACTAGATTATGAATTCCTCCTGGCTTGATATGGCATCATAAATCAAATTTAGATTTTATACAAATGCTAAGTGTGTGGTGGTTTGTTCTGAACATCAATCTCACATTCCTATTGACTACCTGGAAAGACACAAGAACTAGCATTGATAAGTTTATTCTGTCGGAAGAAAGCACTGACTTAATAATATAAGAGCTCCTTGATTATTTTAAAATTAAAATTCTCATTTCAAATGGTATTGTAGTAGTACATAAATATTACTACATGATCTAAAGAAAATATAGAATTATAAGAGGCATATAAATATCCAGTGCGTCAGTATTAAGTCTGTTACTGGTGAAAATTTTTCTGGCTTAGAAAAGCACTTGTTATATATAATTTTATTAAGGAGATAAATAAACTAAAAGTGATTTTCTATGATGAAAACAATTGAAAGCAAGGTTAAAATACAGCTATAATAGAAAAAAAATCCTGAAAATAAATGGCATGCCCTCTAAAGTATATCTGCAGGAGATGAAAGCAGAAGAAAAGTTCACATGCTGTCCCTCATATAACTTATTTATAATCTGCATCTCAATACATTTTTCAAATCTTAACCCTGAAAATTCTTGCATGGAGTTTCCTCAGAAAGTTGAAAATAGAGCTATCCTATGACCCAGCAATTGCACTACTGAGCATTTACCCTTAAGATACAAATGTAGTGATCTGAAGGGTCACATGCACCTGAATGTTTATAGCAGCAATGTCCACAATAGCCAAACTATGGAACAAACCTAAATGTCCATCAAGAGATGACTGGATAAAGAAGATGTGGTATATATACACAATGGAATACTATGCAGCCATCAAAAGAAATGAAATCTTGACATTTGCGACGACGCGGATGGAACGAGAGGGTATTATGCTTAGCAAAATAAGTCAATCAGAGAAAGGCAATTATCATATGATCTCCCTGATATGAGGAAGTGGAGATGTAATGTGTGGGGCTTGAGGGTAGGAAAAGAATAAATGAAACAAGATGGGATCTGAGGGAGACAAACCATAAGAGACTCTTAATTTCACAAAACAAACTGAGGGTGGCCAGAGGGAGGGGGTTAGAAAGAGGGTGGTTGGGTTATGTACATTGGGAAGGGTATGTGCTATGGTAAGTTCTCGGAAGTGTGTAAACCTGGCAATTCACAGACCTGTACCCCTGGGGCTAATAATATAATATATATTAATTTAAAAATTTAAAAAATTAATTAAAAAAACACATACTGAAAATTCTTCAATGATACCTAATTTTGTAGACATGTCATTATATTATGTTTCAAGTGATACACAAAGCTGTATTATTAATCAATATAAACAGCCCAAACATTAATACATCATTAAAAACTAATGTCATAAAACTGTGGCTAGATTAATCTTGACTCCTTTGTTACACAGGAGTTGCTAAATAACTACAAAATACATTCCATTTTATTCTTCACTGTTCAAATTATAATGTTCTTCTTAATCCACTTCCATGTTTATCTACATTTATCTGAAAAAAAAAATGGAAAAACAAATACTTACCAAAATGGTGGTAACGATCAAAGAACGATTGGATAACGAATCTGTGATGTTGGCTGGCTTTCCCTTTTGACTTTCTGTCATATTCAGGCCACTGGCTGGATCCCAAGTTCCAATCTATAAAACAGCATATGGACTTTGTAAATTGTCCATCAGGCACTTGGGAGAAAGTACTGCAGGAGAAAGTTAAGACGGCTAACATTTATTATTCACCTCTGCTGCATTATCTGCTGTCGTTAAAGTAAAGGCTGCTTGTTTTAAGCATGATTCACTGCTCTGTGAAGTGTGTCCAGTGAAGTGTGACATTAAAGAACAAAATGATCCACCGCACTTCTACAGTCAGTATGGGAGCTTAATTTTCCATTCAAACTTTCATTCACCAAGATAAACCACATTTGATGATACCTTGATAGCTGGCTAGAAACTCATTAATAGTGCATATCTTTTATTGTAATGGATCTATCTCATCCTCTCATTACAAAGATAACATGCCATGCTAAACAGATGAAGCTGAAAGACAGAGCAAAATCTGGGGATCCAGGATAAATTAATAGGTGAAGGCAAACTCTTAAGAGCTGCATTGATTTTGGTTTTTTTTTTTTTGGTTTTTCTTTTTTTTTTTTTTTTTATATGACCTCTGCTAGGGAAAATTCATAACCTTTGGAGCCTTTATAAATACACCTTTGAGCATTCAAAATACTCCAAGGAACGATGACAGCACAATCTCATCTGAGCAACGCATTCCAATACTTCCACTTGTATGCTATTTAATATGTACTTTAATTTAACTAATACTCTCTAATAATTCAGCCATATACTCGCAGTGTTCAGACATTTCATACCCCCTTGAACATAGCCTATGAGACGAGACAGCACACCTCTGGAAGACATATCTAAGCAAAGGATGTCACTGAATGCATACCCTGGGTGGTTTATGTGCTCTGACACCACTGCCCTGTCATATAATGGTGGTCAGCACTGAAGAAGGACAGAGGCAAAAGCAGATTGGAGCCAGTAGTTCTTTTCTCCACCCTCTCAAACCTAGGAGTGATGGATAATAAACTTTGTTTTCCATATCCCTCTAGCCAATTACCCACTATGTTCATTCAAAGGGAAGAACTATCAATTATCTGTTTATCTTTAAAATAAAGCTTTTAAAATAAAGCTTTTATCAATTAAATAATTTTAAAGTGACATTAATTTAGCAGGTAATATTTACCCTGGTCTACCTAAATATGCTAACAAAGGTCTAATCCAACTTAAATATTATGATTCTTTTGATTTTTACTTTTTTATATTTCATCACATTTACTCTTTTTGATCCTTTTTTTTTCATTTGCATAGTTTTCTTAGTAACCTATTAAGATGTCTCTTTCCCTCTGATTGGAGAAGCATAAAAGTAGAAACATTAATAATTTCTGTACTTCATAAGGATAATAGATATGCCATTCTAATGTAATGCACTTACATTCTAATGTAAGTGCAAACCCAAGTATATTTTTTTTCAAAAATGCATTAACTATATCGGGGATTCCAGATAATGTTTTTTTAGTGATGTCTATAAAAAAACCTCTTGGGGCACCTGGGTGGCTCAGTCGGTTAAGCATCTACCTTTAGCTCAGGTCATGATCTCAGGGTACTGGGATCAAGCCCTACAGTCAGGATCCCTGCTTATTGAGGAATTTTTTTCAATATTCTATTTATTTATTTATTTATTTAACAGACAAAGATCACAAGCAGGCAGAGAGGCAGGCAGAGAGAGAAGGGGAAGCAGGCTCCCTGCTGAGCAGAGAGCCTGATGCAGGGCTCAATCCCAGGACCCTGAAATCATGACCTGAGCTGAAGGCAGAGGCTTTAACTCACTGAGCCACCCAGGTGCCCCAATAAAGAAAATATTAAAAAAAAATAAATCCCTTGTCATATTTTCTTATATTGAGTTTATTTTCCTCTTACCATTAAAAGCTATATACTCTTAATGTTTGTGTCAATACAGGAAAAAGTCAGATAATATAGTAGAAAAAAAATACTGATTTTAGCATTCTCTCCAAAGTAAATTATTTACTTTCAATTAAACTTCTTTACTTTAGACAATGACTACCATGATGTCATAAAGACAGAGTCTAATTGTAATTTAGCGCCAATAATGAAAGGCCTTCGGCCGCCAGAGAGGTAACTAACATCCATGCGTGAAGAAAAAGGGCATAAGCCAGAAGTAAGAATTTCTAGGCAAAGGTATGCAGGTTGTAAATTTTACAAAATTTCAAGGCAGAATAGCAAGTAATTGCTACAATCCAGACCCTGCTCTTCTCACAGCTGTGTGCCTTGGGGCTGCAGGCTCCCAGAGCAGATGATTTTTTCAAGTTCTTAGTAAGGCATCACTAGGGCTAATAGAGGCCACATTAGGAACCTGGACAGGGAAGGGCAGAGAGGATATTTTAAAATCTAGAATGCCTGCTGACCTGCTTAAAGTGTTTCAAATGCAAAATCATTAAAAAAAAAACACTGTTGGCTAAACAAGATACATCTGCAGATCGGAGTTTTCAGTGACTGTCACTTTTCTGCTCCCAGCCTATAATTAATACCTATTACACAATTGTCCCCTTAGATTTTCTTTATTTCTTTTTTTTTTTTTTTCGCCATTAGCTAAATAGCTAGATTTTTTCAGATGCGTAATTCTACCAGCCAAAGCCCTGGCAAACATCATTGCCCACAGTCATCTGCCTAATGACATCCTCAAGCTTGATCGATTAGTTTTCAACTTTCTACCCAAATCACTAATATAAAAATTTGCCAATTTCATTTACCATCATCCTCCATGATTACTTTTATAAAAAATAACTTAGGTAAATATCCACTCATCTAAATATATTTATCTGGTTTCATTCTCTGTCAGTTGCTTTTCTAGTATTATTTGGCTGGAGGGGTTCCATTTCATAGTATATGAATCAATAATTTTCCATAATCATAAATATTAAATATCCCCTTTTATAACTTAGATTTCTAAATAGAATATTGTAAAATTTCAGAAATCTTAGTGACATGAAATTTTAAATAAAAAAATTTGTATGATCCCTAGATTTTATGTCTACAGGAAATGTGTAATTCAAAACTTTTTAGCGATTGAGGGAGTCAGAAGTGGGTCTTTTGGTTTGTTTTGTTTTAATCATAAGAGTACCATAAGCTAAGTCAAGACAATCTTTTTTTCTTTTAACCTATTTTCAGAACCATAATTTTTTCATGATATGATTTAATCAAAAATTTACAATACTTTTTTCAGCTCTAAAATGGAATAAAGATATCTAAGTACCCTTGACCTCACAGAGTTGTTTTAAGTAGAGTTATAACTCGCAACAAGATGGTATAAAGGGAATATATCTCAATATTTAAAAAAAGGTCATATATGACAAGCTTACAGCTAATGCTATACTAAATGCTGAAAAGCTAAAAGCCTTTCTTCTAGGTGAGGAACAAAGCAAGGATGACCACTCTTGCCCCTTTTATTCAACACAGCATTGGAAGTCCTCATCATGGCAATTAGGTAAGAAAAAGAAAATAATCTGGATTGGAAAGGAAGAAGTAAAACTCTATTTGCAAATGACATGATATTATATACAGAAAACTCTAAAGATACACACACACACACACACACACACACACACACATATTACACAGCCATAAAAAAAGACATCTTGCCATTTGCAACAACACAGATGGACCTAGAAGGTATAAGTGAAATAAGTTAGACTGAAAAAGACAAATATCATATGATTTCACTCACATGTGGAATCTTAAAAACAAAATAAATGAATAAAGAAACAAAAAGTAGAATCTGACCGATAAATATTGGGGACAAACTGATGGTTGCCAGAAGTAGAGGGGTAGCAAAATGGGTGAAAGGTACTGGCAGAAACAGGCTTCCAGTTATAGAGTGAATAGGTCATAGGTATAAAAGGCACAACATAGAGAATATAATCAATGATATTGTAAGAGTGTTGATGATGACAGGTGGTGGCTACACTTGTGGTGAGCATAACAGAATGTATACAGAAGTTGAAGCACTGTGTTGTACACCTGAAACTAATGTAACATTGAACACCAAGTATACTCAACCCCTCTCTACCCCCCCCAAAAGAAACCTACAAGGCATTAATGAAAGAAATTAAAGAAAACACAGGGAAATGACATGATATTCCATGATCATAGCTTAGAAGAATCAATATTGTTAAAATCCCTATCCTTAATCAATATTCTTAAAATCCCTACTACTTCAAAGGTATTAATAGATTTAATGCAATCCCTATCACAATTCCAATGACACTTTGCAAAGAAATAGAACAAATAACCCTCAAATTTGTATGGAGCCAGAGATACACACACACATACACACACACACACACACAGGTGCAAATAGCCAAAGCAATCTTGAGAAAAAAGAACAAGGCTGGAGTCATCACACTCCCTGAATTCAAACTATACTACAAAGTTATAATAATTAAAACAGTATTGTATTGGCATAAAAACAGACACATGGATCAATGGAACAAAACAAAGAGTCTAGAAATAAGTCTCTCTCTATATATACACACATATATATATATAATTAAAACAGTGTTGTATTGGCATAAAAACAGACACATGGATCAATGAAACAAAACAGAGAGTCCAGGAATAAGTATATATAGATCTATATCGATATAGCAAACTAGAAACTTAGGTATCTATAGATATATCGATATAGATCTATATATCAATATAGATATCAATATTGATATCTATAGATCTATATTGATAGATATATCAATATAGATCTATAGATATATCATAGATATAATATATATTATCTATAGATATATAGATATATATCCAATTAATTTATGACAAAGGGGCTAAGAATATACAACAGGGAAAGTACAGTCTCTTCAATAAGAACTGGAGAACCACATGCAAAAGAACAAAACTGAGCCACTATCTTACTTCATACATATAAATTAACTCAAAATGGACTAAAGATTGAATTTAAAACCTCAAACCCTAAAACTCCAAGAAGAAAACTTAAGCAATAAGATGCCTGACACAAGACTAGGTGATTTTTTTTTTTAATCTGATGCCAAAAGCAAAAGCAACAGAAGTAAAATTAATAGATGGGACTAAATCATTTTTAAAAACTTCTGCAAGGCCAAGGAAATCATCAATAAAATTAAAAGGCAACCTACTGACCGAGAGAAGTTATTTTGAAATCATACATCTGATAAGAGGTTAATATCCAAAATATACAAAAAACTCATCAACTCAACAGTGAAAAGTAGCCCTATAAACAATTCAAATAAAAATGGGCAGAAAATCTGAATAGTCATTTTTCTAAAGAAGATAGAGAAATGCCAACAGGTACATGAGAGTATTCTCAACATCATTAATCACCAGCGATATACAAGTCACAACCACAGTGAGCTATCTTACACCTGTTAGAGTAGTTATTGTGGAAAAGATGAGAAATTACAAGTATTGGTAAGGATGTGGAGAAAAGGGAAGACTTGTGCACTATCGGTAGGAATATAAATTAGTGTAAAAACTATAGAAAACAGTATGGGGTTCCTCAAAAAATAAAAAATAGGACTACTATAGCATCCAGCAATTCCACTTCTGGTTTTTACCGAAAAACAAACATGAAAACAAAACAACAAATATGACTTGAGAAGATATATATGCCCACATGTTCCCTGCAGCATTATTTATAATATCTAAAATACAAAAACAATCTAAGTGTCCATCAATGTATGATAAAGTAATTGTGGCATAGATCCGTCTTGATTAAAGAGCCTCAGTGTACTTTTCTAAAGATCTGCATGGCGATCACAAGAAACCACTCTGTATATTATGTTTAAAACAATCTTAGCGCAATATGGAGTCTCCTTCATAAGTATTCAAGAAAATATTCCCAATAATTAGTTACCTCCAATCATATGACACATTAAGTATAGTTTGTTTGAAGGGTATTTACCTTTTAGAAGAGAGGACATCCCTGATAGCACTATTTGAAGGTATTGAGAAATGGAAATCATATGGAAGGTATTGACGTTAAATGCTAACTCATATTTGGGAGATGAGTTAACTCACCAATTGATCAAATGTACACTGGTGGAATGTATCTTTTTCCATTAACTAGTATACCCATTCTTTCTAGATAATTTACAAAGTCAGGTTTCAAGCCTATATAGTGTGATGTATAAAAACAGAACCTTTTCAACTCCATAGTTGTTTTGCTAAATGTTGCAAGCAAACTAGAAACTTCCTTCTCCCCTTCCAATGATCAATTTTTAAATGAAAAGTAGAGATATTTACATTGCTGTCCAATGACAGTATTGTCTAATAATAATTAATTGTTGTTCATTTCCACTGGATCACATTAACAGATCACTTTAGAAGGAATTTACACGCAATGCCCCAGAGATAAGCATGAATCATTTCCTAGTAATTCTTACCTGCTAGGTATTGCTACCTGAAAGGAAGAATTCATAGTAAAGAACAATTGCCTGTGAACTGAGCTACCTTCATGTGTTAAGTAATTTGGCCTGGGAGGACCATGCAGAAACCCCTTAGTTAATTACTTTCCTAAAACTAGCTATCCACCAATTTCCACAGGATCTGGAATTTCACCATTTGAGAACTCTAGCGTTAATATAAGAACAATAAATCAGCAAGTATATAATGATCTAACAAGAAGGGATGACCAATCCAAACATAAATTTTTTACCTTTAGGATTTTTATTTTTGTCTAGGATAAAGTCAACTCTAAATATTAGGAAAGAGTTAGAAACAGGTGGTAATTTTGATTTTTTAAATAAAATTTGAATCATTGAATTAACTGTTCTCAAATATAACAACGTGGCAACATTCAATTAATTAAGGGTCATTTTT
Organism: Mustela lutreola; assembly: GCF_030435805.1. Classification (NCBI taxonomy): domain Eukaryota; kingdom Metazoa; phylum Chordata; class Mammalia; order Carnivora; family Mustelidae; genus Mustela; species Mustela lutreola. The sequence goes on from NC_081295.1 coordinate 29,496,039, forward strand.
CCAAGATTAAAAATTAGTTCAGATATTACTTTAAAATCAAGGCAATGCTGGGTGCCTGGGTGGCTCAGGCTTTAAGCGGCTGCCTTTGTCTCAGGTCATGATCTCAGGGTCCTCGGATGGATTGAGTCCCACATCGGGCTCCTTGCTCCCTGCTCCCTACTCCCTGCTCTGCGAGAAGCCTGCTTCTCCCTCTCCCACTTCTGTTCATGTTCCCTCTCTAGCTGTCTCTTTCTGTCATATAAATAAATAAAATCTTAAAAATAAACTAAAAGCAATGCTTTAAAAGTTATATTTAGTATACACATTTAATTCAAATTCAGGAGTCAAAAGGAAAAAGGCAATATTTGGTATTCTCTGATGGGCCAAAATAGGAAATTGTATGCTCTCAAATTTACTGATTTCAAAACATAATGTCATCTGTAAAGAGCTTTCTTAACTATTTCATCATTGTGAAGGTTAAAAATTATCAAGCAAAATCACAATTATAAACATACTGACACACAACCCAAAAATGTCAGTGCAGTTGTAAGACAGGGCATATAACGAATTCTATGTAAGAGTTAGACAAATTAAATGGTTAATATCTCTAAAGAAAAACACTAGGCTTGGATCTGGACTAGGATGCATTTTTGCTTTTTAAAAAGGAAATAACACATTTCTGACTAGTCAACATGACCATTAGCATTGCTTTCCTACAGAGAAGCAAAAGAAATCTCAGTTCCTGGGAAAGTTGGGGGTCATTGTTGTCATGGGGACCAGAATACACGTATCAAATGCCATCAAAGAGAGAAAGATTTAAAACTGCTATTCATCTGGTATCTAGAAATCTATCAAAGAAATAGTTCTCACCTATCTAGTGTGGATTTTCACACTTAGATAAATTTTGAAGACTGTAAATTCCATTCAGACACCTTTTTCCTAGGGAGTTAATGAGTGCAGGATTCTACAAGCTAGAGAAAGGTCAATAGTAAAGACTTTTATAGAAATTACCACTTGTTCTAAAAATATGTATGGTCTACAAAAAGTTTTTCAAAAAGCAATTTGAAACATGTTCTGATCCTAGAACATCTATGCTTGTAAACTCAGGCAGGCAGGATTTCACCACTAATTCTCACCCTCTCCATATATTATAAAAATATTTGAGTTTTCTGTAAGAAGCTTATGGATTATTGGTATCAGTTTCTACTAGTGGGTCCAAATGCCAGCAGTAAATACTCAGAAAAAAAATGACATCAAAAGTTGAAAGGAAGCTTCATTTGAAAGTAAACTATGACAAAGTTACACTTTAGAAAAGTTTGCGAATATGAATTATCTTGCTTTATATTGTATATATAATTTCTTAACTTTGTAGGAATTGGCAAACATGTATTCCATAAAATTGTTTTTTGTAGTCACTTTTCTTGTTCAAAACTTCCCCTAAGGATATGTAAGTTAGAAGCGGATTTTATTATAAAAACATCCCAAGGCGTGTACAGAGAAATATACTGGTTTTATCCTTCCTTTTTTTTTTTCAAAATTAATATAATATTAACACACAAAGTCAATTTGTATAAAGACTAATTAGATAATTTCCATTGAGGAGACAGAGAATTCTATTCTCCAAGTTCTATTTTAATATAGGTCACACATTCGAAAAAACTACCAACAAAGTAACCAAAACAAATAGTTAACTTTGTGGCTAGAAAAAAGATAGGAGAGGTACACAAGAATGATTTCAGTTTAATACCTCTACTTAGAAGTTAATATTCCTAATACAGTAGAAATCCATTTGAGCAGAGACTTTTGTTGTTATTGCTTTTGGAAAGCACATGACATATATAAGTGGTTGCAAAACATTTGGTAAGAAAACTCAATCATGTGGTAGGAATATGTGATTTTATTATTATTTTATCTATTTTTATTCAGGTATAATTAATATATAATGTCATATTAGTTTCAGATGTATAAGTGATTTTATTATTGCATTATAGTTTCTTTTAAAAAATTATTTTTTAAGTATAAAGTGTTATTTTCCCAAAAATGACCTCTAGATAATTCACCTTGCAATGGAAATACACCATTATCATGGAGTGTCATTACTCAATTCAAACCTCTCTTATGTAAAGGGTTCCAACTGTTTTTGCTTTACTCAGAATCCTTATGAAGTTACATTCTGAGCATCTTCTCAATGTTTCTTAACATCTTATGCCATTTAATCAAGTGTTTATGTCCAACTGAAGCTGGTCTTTCCTAAGCACATAGTTAAGCTTCAGAGGACTAGGTAAGTAAGGTTAAACCACTTCCAGTGGTAAGTCATATCCTAGTTACATATTCAAAGAAAAAAATATAAACTAAAAAATTTCATTTTATTGTCAGTTATGATGACATTTTCACTTTTCTCGTGTCAATTTTTCCTGGCCTTATTATTTGTGCTCTTTCTTTCTCTCCCTCCAAGTGACTTCAGTAATTCCATTGACAGACTGAGTATACAAACAGACAACAGTCTGACCATGTATGAAATAGAACTTGACCCAGAGCCTCTGGAGCAAACTATCTGGGAAGCCAAACCACAATCTCTGTGGCAATCTGCCCCAAATGGTCAAGATCTGTTCAATTACACACAGCTTCCCTATTTTTTGCCAGCGGTCCATGTTTCCTCCTGCCAAGATTCTCCAATCAGAGTGCATAGGAGGCCTTTCCTTTTTTCCACTGTAAAGCTTTTCCACTGACCTGCCCGCCTTCCCATTCTTCCAAATGCCAAGTGCTATGGCAAGCTCTGAATAATAACTTATGTGTCCTCATTTAAGTGGTCTATGCTTATTTCCATACCATAAACTTAGATGATGAAAAAGAGGGAACTTTTATAAATAGAAGAATTATTTTTCCTCTTTAATGCAGAATTGGGACCTCAGAGATTACAGTGCTCCATAGGGTGCATTGGGTCTTCTTGCAAGTTCAGACTTCAGTGTTGCCTTTGCGGGCACTCTAAAATCCTATTCCCCTTGAAGCCTTGACTCACAACCCCAGCCCACTGACTAACCACTGGAGTTCTCTGTTCCCATTGTGTAAGTAGGGGGCAAACTGAGGAAAAAAAAATGCTGCATCATAGGAAAATAAATTTATACCAGACACATGAATAAGCATTCTATTTCTTGTGATTCTTATGAACTATTTCTTATGGTTCTTATGGTGATCCTTCCTTCATTCGATAGTCAATAACTATTTCTTGAGGATACACTTGTGCCAGTAACTTTTCTAGGCCTTGAATACACATTGTGGTAAGTGCCAGGAAGGAAAAGCACAGGGCACTATGAGGTTAAATTTGGTCAAGGTTACAGGACACCGAAGGAAGAAAGACTTAATTTGTGACACCCCCCCCCCACCCAGGGTGAGTAAGAGTTATCTGGGCAAAGGATTAGTGGTGAATTTTCCAGGCTGGGAAAACTACAGGCAAAGTAATAGAAAAAGCTTTGTGTCTATGAAAAAATGAACAAAAGCCAGTGTTATTAAAGCATAGAAAACATCTGAGATGGTAGTGAGAGTTGAGGGGGAAGGTAGACAATATTTTGTAAACCATGTTTGGATTTTAATGAAAATACACTGGGAATAAGTGAAAGGATTTAAACAGAGCAATAACATGGATTGATTTTTTTTAAAAGACACTGGTCTGGCTGCTGACATCTGGGGAATGAATTGTAAGGGGGAATAAATCAGACAGGTTTTGTTGGGGCTCCAATACAGATGTTCAGGTGAAAGGTACCCTCGCTACAATTACAACAATGGACGTGGAGAGATATTTTGGAAGTAGAATACACAATATGGTCTTTGAACTTAACAGAAGAATTGAAGCTGGGAAAAACACTTATTCTTATTTTCTTATTCCTAGACTGGACTACTGAAAAACAAACTGTCCTATTGCCTAAGGAAGACAAAATCTGGAATGGCACCTACAGTTCATCCCACCCCATTATTTCTCCCCCTCTGCTCCAGAGAAAGTGCTGCCACAGCCTGGAGGGCTTTTTTGGACAGATGTGACTGGCTGTGTCTGCAGTATGAGTGACCCTTCTTGGACAATGGCTAAATGGGCTGCATTCCAATGAAGGTTCTCGTCAAGATAGAATGGAAAAGATTCAATATAATCTCTGGGTGTTAAGTGGGACAGATGGGTTCATAGTCTCATTCCAACCCCAAACTCCTTCCCCTGAACATATAAACAAGTCATCTTTCTTTTTAGCACTTACTATTGTCTAATTCTATATTGTACATTTGTGCATCCATTCACTATTGGCAGGTTTCCTTCAAAAGAGTATAACTTTCCTAAGGGCACAAAATAGAGGCTCACTCTATATTTGTTAGAGGATCAAGTGAATAAACAAAGTGTGCTGGACAAAGTTGACCATGATAAAGCAAGGAAAAGGTAGTAGGCATGAGAAGTAATGGATAAAACTATCATTTTACACATTTTTTTTCATTTTCCTCACCTTGTCATGATAAAATAGAATTGAGGATAATCAAATTCTTAGCCTTGACAGCTATAAAGATTGTATCTCTAGGTTCTCTTAAAGGCCATGATATTCTCACTTTTGCCTGTTCCAGAGGAAAGACCTTTGCACTCTACATTTTTTGAGACGAGGAATTTGGCACAGAGAACTTGGGTGGAAGGGTGAAGTTCACACACTTGTGACAGATTTGGAATTGTAATTTAAGTCTCTTGGATCACTATTGGTTGAGCCTTCTAAACTGTGAACTCTATCAAGGTCGGAGTTCTGTCTTTACATCTATGGGTTGGTAACTACATTTTTGAAGACAAAGTAAAAGTAAAGTTGGCAAGACTCATTAGTCTTCATGAATTAGATACTGCTATCACTGCCTGATGCAGCTGAATACACTGTGTGTTAGAGAAGGTAGGAAAGTTGTCCATAAATAGTAAATGGCAGAGCAAGGATTTGAGCCTAGTTTGGCCTGAATCCATACCTGGATCTCCTAACCCTTCTACTGTATAAAAAAAAAAAAAAAAAGAATACATTTTGCTACTTAGAAGCACTTTATTCCTACTACTCAAAGTCAAATCTGTCACAATGGCATTGCCAAAAAATTCCCATTACTCTTAAGATCTGACGAAACTAAATTCAACTGCCCTCTTTTAGTTAATGACTTACATACTTTTTTTTTTTTTAGAAAGAGAGAGAATGCAATGAGGGGTAGGGAGGAACATAGGAAGAGGGAGGGAGAGAGAGAGAATCTGAAGTAGACTTGCTGCCCAGCACAGAGCGCCATGTGGGGTTGGATCTCACAATGCTGAGATCATGGCCTGAGAAGAAATTAAGAGTTGGACGCTTAACTGACTGAGCCACCCAGGCATTCCCTTATATACTAATTTCTGAAGATTCTTAAAGCATTTGATTTGAGCTTTTAATTCCCCTTCTTTTCTAATTTACATTCACCCAACCTCAGTACTTTATGTGCCTCTATATATTTGTTCCAATTTACTTCCTTCCTTACTTACTTTCTTTCCTTCTTTCTTTCTTTTTTAAGATTTTATGTATTTATTTGACAGAGAAAGAATGTACAACAGGGGAGCAGTAGAGGGAGAGGAAGAACCTGGCATCCTGTTGAGCAGGGAGTTGGATGCAGGTCTTGATCCCAGGCTTCTGGGCTCATGACCTGAGCTGAAGGAAGACACTTAACAGACTGAGCTACCCAGGAACCCCTCCAATTTCTTTCTGATGATAATTTTCCTCACTAATTTCTTCAACAATCTTTGACTGATGCTTTTATCACTGACTTCTACTTTTATCACCTGGTTCCTCCATTACTCCTTAAAAGCACAATCCCAATGCTCTGCTATTCCTTGAACTAACAACGCTGCTGCCTCTGTCACCGTTTAGTCATCTCTCACTCCCAACCAGAATAGTTTGATATTCATGACTCCATATTAAAATTATTTCAAACTATAATATCTTTACACACATAGCATAGACCTCCAGGCTATTCTCTCTTTGAATTCATATTATGTACTAATACATTGCAAACATCTCATTATGGTGCTCACTTTATGACTTAAATCTAGCACTTTAGCTCTGTCTCCTACTTTCGTGAGTGTGTATGTGTGTGTGTGTGTGTAAAATGATCAAATCAAACAGTAGCTATGTCTTTCCCCATATTGTTACCTTTTTCTGCAGTGACTCAATCTCTACCAATCAATACTTCTCCATTATTCAAAGGCTAATTCTAGGCACCTCATATACCGTGACTCTACTTAATTATATCATTTTTCAGAAATACTCTGTTATAGCTCTTTTAAAAATTGAAGCAGTTTTCCATTAGTGTGTTATCTGATCACTCTCTATAAAAAGCCCCTTGAAGATAAAGATCATGTGTAATTAATTTATCAAAGCAAAATTTCAAATTTAAGAGGAGTATACAAACTATTTTCGAAATCTCAAGGCAACAGTATAACTCACATTGTTGTACCTTGCTTATCATTCTGGTTATCACCCCATGTACTTTGTAACCATTATATTCAGGGTCTTTCTATAATCCCCACTATTGCTTAGAGAAAGATTTTCTATTGTTTCCTTTACAGGGGCCATAGTAACAAGAAAGACATTGCCATTTCTCTATTGATGTGTTGAAATACTAACAATAGCCAGAGTTTATCCTAGTGTCTCGCAAACTTCCAAAAAAAAAAAAAAGATAACAGTATCTCCAGTAAATATTGGAATAAAACCCATAAGAGCTGATGAAACCACACCATTATCAATTCCAGTCTTGGGTATAGAATAATATTCTCATTGTGGGAGCAAGGCAGTTAGAAAGTGACTGCCTCATGAATATTTGTTTCACAGTTTGTTATGAAAGATTCCTGACTTTGCATGGTCTTTTAAAGGGTACAATCTCAAACTCTCAGTGGGCAGAGGTAATATTCCTGTCAACTTTAGTCATCAGGTGGTTATGATATATTTCTTCCTATCTTGGTAACATTATCAAAAATGTTTTCTGTTTCTAAAATTATTTGAATCAACATTCAAATACGTTACTGTTTTTTTAGGTTAAAAGAGCCCTTCTGATTCAATTTCCTTCTTCAGTTTCCATTTGTAAGTAATGTTTCATGTTTAATAGCTAAATGAAACACAAGACACCTTACTATCTTGAAAACAATATTATCTCAAATATAATTTTTTCTTAAGTTCTTTCTTTTTTAAAGAGTTTTTTTTTTTAAGATTTTTATTTTATTATTTATCTGAGAGAGATAGCAAGAGAGAGAGAGAGAGCACGAGCTGAGTAAAGGGCAGAGTGAGAAGCAGACTCTCAGTGGGATCCCCATGTGAGACTCAATCCCTGGACTCTGGGATCATGATCTGAGCTGAAGGCAGATGTCTAACCAATTGAGTCACTCAGGCACCCTTCTTAAAGGATTTTATTTATTGATTGATTTAAATTAGAGAGAGTGAAAGCGAGAGAGATCACAGAAGGACAGGGAGAAGTAGACTTGCTGCTGAGTGGAGAGCCTGACGTGGACCTTGATCCCAGGACTTCAGGATCATGACCTGAGCAGAAGGCAGTCACTTAACCAACTGAGCCACCCAGGTGCCCCAATTTTTTTCTTAAGTTCTTACCAAAATATCTTTTCAATAAACCTTCAATGAATCTATCAGAAAAAATACTTTAATGCATATATTACAAATATAAACAACTTACACTAAAATATTTCTAAAGTAAGCATATACCCAAATTCTATAATCATTGTCTGACTTTACCCTAGGAATAGAATCAAATAAGATAGACCAGTGTAATGTATTTATGTATATACCTAATTTACTCTGTGTACATTAAAGTGAGACATTTCATTTGAATATGACCCAGCAAAGGAAATAATCCTTCTGTATTTAATCTTTCTTTATGACCTGTTCCAAACAGGAAAGTCTATGCAAACATAAAGTATAAATATTTTTAATTACTATATTAAATCTCAAGGCTAATAAAGATTACATGCATTTCAAAGCATAAGAAAAACTTGGTGAGAAAATAAAATACTTATTTGTCTTAGGACACATTTTATCCTTGAATACTAATCCTCAATTATTATATTCAACATAAGGTATCAAATGTGTATTTTAAGAGTTATTCAGAAAAGTTAAATGTTAATGAAATGTGGCTACAAGAGGAACTATTTCCCTATTTCATTAGGATCTGTTGTATTTAATAATTAAAGTAAGTAAGTTGAATGACTCAAGTACCTTTTCCAAACCTTCTTCTTTGAGGCTGATCACATCCAAATCAAAATCTGTTCGTAAACCATTGGTTTTGTTGAAAGTTATTCTGCCTGTGAGACCTTCCCAATGTGCCTACAGGAAAATAAATAAATAAATAGGATTCACAAACAAGTAAAGGAAGATAAAACATTTTTTCACACAAAAAATTATTTTCATTACTTCTCATAAATTTATCACTATTGATTTTTAAGACGTTTTTTTCCTCTTTTACACTTTGGAAGATTTTTGTCTATAGTTGTTGCTTTAGTCTCAGTATAAAACTTATTATAAATTTTCATTTTAAATAATGCATTTTCTATGAATAATTTTTATGAGAAATTCGAAGATTGTTTTAAATAGTAAAGCTCTTTTGCAAACTGAGAATAATTTAGTCACTTATTATAATACATGAGCTAGTGAATATCTCACTAGAGATTGCAAATAGAATTACTGTTATAAAGTATCACTCCTAACTTCATATTAATATGAACATAAACTTACTTCATTACAGAGAAAGAAACTGAATTTAGGAAAAACCTATGTTCTACAACTTCAATTATACACATTTCTCTTAGAATAATTAACTTATTACTTTATTTTCCCTTAAGTGGGATTGGGAGAAATATATCAAAATTATTCATGTCAAGCTATACTTCCTGTAAAAGGAGCTTTCCATGTAGAAGGAAGTGAAAAATGTAATAATCTAATTACATAATGAGTTAAACCCGTCATAGGTGAGCAGATTTCTTAGTTTTTTTGTTTTTGTTTTTGTTTGTTTGTTTTTGTTTTTGTTTTAAATACAGAGAGTTTTCTCATTCTGCTGGCTACATAGAAAAAAATGTTTTCCATTATTTGTCATTTGGAAATAGCTTGGGAAAAAAATTACATATGAAAAATTTCAAGTAATGTTACATATACTCACAGCTATAATGTTTCAAAGAATATATACCAAGATCCAAAGAAATGAAACCAAAGAGATTATGGGTAACCTTTCAATAAGGACTACAAATGGATATCATTATTAGTACACTATAGGCTCCATGTATTTCTATACTTATGTATAGGGATTCTAAAATAGTTTTAGGCTAATAAATTACAAATAAAACAGAAATAATTATAATACATGTCTATATACATATTGTAACATGTCATCACTGAATTTAAACATGTGATAACTGGTCTCCAATAAGGAATAAAAAGATATTTAACCTATCCTTTTCCAAAGAAAATACTTTCAGGTGTTTAACAAAAATGCATCTTAGTACAAAAATAGTCAATCTGATCAAGAAGTACAGAAGTAGAAGTAGAAAATAGTTAAAGACAACAATCTGGGATAGAGGCAGCATAAAGAAATGGTTATCGGGTAAGAATGTACAACTAATAAAATACAATCACAAATCTAATTCTGAACTACCTCGCAACCAAAGCAAGGAGGAAAGTGTGATATAAACACAATATACAGGGTCCATAATGTCAGACATACCAACTATGCAGGAGAAGCTCAGCTCTTCCTGGCACTGAAACTTTAGAGGAATGTCTCTTGTTGGTCCTCATAAAGAGGCTCACCATGTGATTTAGTGGACAAGGGCCTTGACAGCACTTACAATAAATACAATAGTGAGTTTCATACAACTGTTTGTTATAGGACCGTGTGACACACACCTGAACGGTCAGGTGCTGCATTCAGAAAGCAATTCTTTAACCACCCAAACCTATGCAATATGTCCGCAGCTCTCTGATGCTCAGTTTTAAACCAGACATAAACATAGAATGCGAAACAAATAAAGAACTACATATGCCTCAGGGAGTGTCATTTCACCCAACTGAGAGTACATTAAAAATCACAAAAGGAAAATTCATGGGTATTCTTTGCCAAGGAACTGGCATATTCTTAAATATGACCCTATTCTCACTTTTATTTTTGAGATGAATAATTTATTATATGTTGAATTAATGATTTCTTTAAAGCACATTAAGAAAAATCTTATGTGGGGATAATTCCTGTGATTTTCCTAGCAAAGACTAAATTTTCATAGTTACACTTTCATATAAAAACTCCTGTTATACTCAAATGAAATGTATCCCAAGCTGACAGTCATAATGGGACAACTAGGAAGTGTGTGTGTGTGTGTTTGTGTGTGTGTGTGATCTTCAGAATTTTGCCTTTTTTTTTCCTCACTGTGGGCATTCTTGGTCTATAACCATAACAGTTGTAATCAGAAATGGTATGTGACCATAAAAATGATTGTATTACACAATATGAAGCAAATTTTGCACTTTTCCGAATGCAGATATTCTGTTTTATGTTAACTGCTAATATAATGACAATAACTAGACATTATATTTAGGAACCATAGATCTAAGTAACAATTCTTTAAGACGTGGGACTTAGTGGAGTGCAAAAAAAAATGTTGCCTAAAATACATTCTTTAAACTGTATATCCACATAAATGAAAAGCAATACCTATAAAGACTCAGAGAGATCAAAACTAACAATGTCATAAATCATAGGTCACAGATTTTTATCTGTTTACACAATCATAGGTATCTTGAAAGATATTTATTTACTTGTCATGTAATTTTTCCCCTTTTCTTCCGTATCTTTTAGTAAAAGTGTTAATTTTGCCTGTATGGAGAAGAAAGAAAGTTGAATTCAAAATATAAAAGTAAAAGGCCACCTGTGAGGAAAACTAAAATAATCTCAGTGCATTCACCTTGAGGACAAAAGAGACTAGGCAGATGTGCTTCTCCCGACATACCCGACATACCTCTTTAATTAGGCTCATAAAACGGGTCCCGAAGCGCCAGGGTTTGTGTCTATTACACTGTAAGGAACTGACTGTCATCTGAGGAAACTGCTGGACGCCCACAGACACCACGTGCACGGCATCATACATTAGAGCAGCATCCGTCTGAAAGCCAAGAACAAGGAAATATGGAGTCAGTACAACCAGTGAAACCCACGGGAGGAGGTTTGGAAGGGGACTGAAGGAGTGAGAGAAATATATACTCATTTTACCTTCACCTAAGGGAGACAACAGTTCTTCTGATGCTCTGGTTCTCTTAAATAAGATGCTGTGTTCAAATTACTACATCAGCTCCATTAGAACATTTGACCTAAGGTCCCTTTCCTGAAGTGGTAACTCAGTTTCATATTGTCCTAGTATCTCTGTTAAAGTAGGAAATGTGTGAAGACATTCATTGTTTTATTTTTTTGTCATCCCCTCTGGCTCTGTTTGATTGTCTCAGTACACAGACCTAGACACACATCATATGCACACACACAAGATGAATGCAATTGAGAACATTTTGAATGGTTACATAAATGACATGTTATATATGAAATAAATAAATAATTTCCTTGCATAGGAAGAATGAAAGAAATTTGAAAGGAGAGTCACTTAAAAAGCTTAAATATAATCCCCAATCTTTTCTTCAACTTAATTTTTCAAAAGGTTCAACCTCAGAAATGATGCTACAGTTTTTGAATCTCAATACATGTAGTAATCCCTTTTTAAGAAACTAAACTTAATCCTCTGTACAGTTTTCTTTTCCCCAAATTTCCATATGAAAAAAAATTCCTTTTGTCTTCGCAAGTAAAACGGATATGAATTCTACTGTGTTTGCACCTGCTCAGATGACTGACCACTTTAGAAGTTGATGATAAAAAACAAATTGTTTGTAAGTCATAACAAACCAGAGGCTCAGTGACGTTCAAATGCTGTGTTAAATGAAGACTCGCATTGTGTCTGACGGATCGATGCCAGGCTCACTACCTACGGACGAGGGCCACACTGACTGTAATGCTAGCAATGAACTTTGGGCCATCTGCTTGGCAGGCCTCAGAATAAAAGCATATATTTCCTCTTCTCATTCACACAATTAGTGAGCTGTGAAATGAATTCCAAAATGAATAGGAACCCTGTAGATTATAGCGTTTGCCACAATACAATACAAAATGAGTACACACAGTCACTTTCATGCAAATGGATCCTAAGGAGCTTTACCACATAAAATGGAAGACAGCTAAAGAGACAATGCAATGACAGAACATAATAATAATGCCATTTTATAGCTCATAAATCTTTGGGGAATATAGCTTGCATTCCTAACCTTCACTTTGTAAATACCAGCTGACTACTTCCGCATCCTCTGATAGCTGCGGCATAAAACTAGGATCATGGAGTTGATACAGGCATACGTCATGAGCCTGAGGATTAGACTGATATTTGTCTTTGGCCTGAGGTAACATTTAGGAGACTGATCTCAGATACCACAAAGGTGATCGTAAAAACAGTTACCAAGATATGAAAGACAGATTTGATTCCAAAATAAAATGCATTTTTAAAAAAATATCACTGTGAACAAAGGTATGGAATCATGAACACTTTTACACACTACACGAGAGAAAAGAAAGGACAATTTTGCAATCTGCACCACAAAACAGCCTTAAAAAAAAAATCTACATTCTTTTTAACCCTTCTTCTAACCAAGTTAGAGATAAGAACAAATGCTACATACATGATTTATTTTTTTTAAAAGAGTGGAAACCTACCAAATGTTCGAATGAAGGAAATACAGTAAAATCACAATGGTATTTTATATAACCACTAAAAAAGATGTTTTGAAAAATAATCAGTTAGATGAGAAATTGCATGTGATATGATCCTAAATGTAAAAATAGACTATGCAGAGCTGGATGTCTAGCATTAGCCATTATATAACTTTATGGGTACTTCAAACGTACTACGTAATTTATTTAACTCTCACAATAAGGGTTTAATAAATGTGCTACTATTGTTCTCATTTTGCAAATGATGAAATCAAGTTTGAGAGACATTAAGTAACTAAGCAACGTCACACAGTTAACAAGTGGAGAGGCCCCAGACTCAGCCTCTCTGCTCATAGCTAGTATTCTTAACCACCATATAACGTGTTATATGAATAATAACAGTAGGTTAAAAAGAAAAAAAAAACACTAAAATGAAACCAATGATCACTCCTGAAAGTTGATAATTAAAGGAATTTAAACTTTTTCTTTTTATTTATTTTCTACATTTTCTTTAAGATAGAAGTTTGCTAAATACCATTTGATAATTTTCAAGATGAAAATTTTTATCTATTTCCACAAAAAAACTAAATAATATAAATATGATATTGCTGCTATATGCCATGATTTACTTACATAAGACTTACATGAAAATTCTAGAATAGCAATCTTATCTAAAATGATAATGTTAAGAAGGAATTTTGCCAAATTAAGAGTTTGAAAAATTGTTTTTGGTACATAGTTTCAGCAATCAGAGGACACACTAGTTGCTAATAAAACTATTTGAGGGGCAACTGGGTGACTTGTTGGTTAAACCCTCTGCCTTCCGCTTGGGTCATGATCCCAGGGTCCTGGGATTGAGCCCCCGAGTCCCGAGCCCCACATCATGCTCTCTGCTCAGCAGGGAGCCTGCTTCCCCACCACCCCCCTTCTCTCTGCCTGCCTCTCTGCCTACTTGTGATCTCTGTCTGTCAAATAAATAAATAAAATCTTTAAAAAAAAACAACTATTTGAGATCTTGTGATTTTAAATATAATCATAAAAGAAAGATAGTATTTATTAAATAGAAGATAAATACTAGAAAAAAATTATAAGTAGATAAAAAGTTGCTGATCAAATTGCTTCTGGAATTTCCAGTTTAAAATATGTTGATTTATGATAAAGAGATACACAGAACTTCTGAAACTACTCTGTATGATATTTTCATCAGTTTAGAGTGTTATTTTTATTCTACTTTTAGACTGGTTGTTTTATGTAATAATATGGAGTTATTTTCCATTTATACTCGCTATCCTGTCAGACTCAACTTTACTGTCTTCTTCGCAAAATCATGCATATGCAAATTCTTCCACCTTTGAAAAGTTGTGAGAAAACTAGTGTTTCAAAAGTGTTTTTCTTATTTTCACAAGAATGCATATGCTTGAAAATCTGTCTTATACTAGTAATAGTATTACTTAACACTCATTTAGTATTTACTACAGATAAGACATTCTCTCTAAATCATTCCATTTAAATTCTCACAACCAATCTGCAGTGGAAAATCCACTGAATTTGTACCAAGTAGAAAACTGAGGCAGAGAACAGTTCAGTAACTGGCATGTAGAGGTGGGGCTGGATTTGAAGCCAGACAACCTATGCAGAGTTCACAGTTCATTCTCCGGTTTTTGCTCGGAGTTCCACGTTTAATAAAGCAAGACAGTTTGAATGATTTTAAAGTTACAAAATATAAGAAATATCAATAAGTACTTGAATGTATGACTCTAGATCATGTTTTGATAAGTGGTCAATACATAACAAAAATGGGCTGCCAGGTAAGGAACTGTGTGGTTATGGAGAATGGATACATACAACCTCACAAACAAAGGAAGACATCAATGTATGGGGTTAGGTCATTAATAGGTTAGTCAGGAAGTAACATTAACCAGGAATGACTTCATGAAAGTAGATTTCTTCGATGCAGTTGCTGCTCAGAGTGTTCTCAAAAAGGAAAGGCCCTAGAATGTCTTTCAAGATCAGGCTTAAGCGGCATCTCTTACTCCTGACTCTAAATTGTACAGATTTGAAAGAGCTGCTCTTGCTAAGTCTTTCACTCTCTCATATTGACTTATAATCCCTTGCCAAGACTTTTCTCTTGATAGAAAATAGGAGGGAAAAAAAAAGAGAGAGGTGGAAGAGAGGAGGAAAAAAGTCCAGGAGACACACAAGTTAATTACTTTATCATTTTTATAATATTATTATTACTGTCCAGTTATATTGCATGCTTACACTATACTACACAACTGTGTCAATTTCTTTACCTGCGTTGGCTCACTTAATTCCACTAAGACCATATATTTTAGGTGATATTACTTTTGTGATTTTAGAAAGAAGGAAACTGAAGCTTAGTAAGGTTAAAGTAATTTTCTCAAGGTTTTGTCACCTTGAGAAAGAAGACTCAGAAAACAAGGCTCATGCAAAGCTTAGGTCTTTGAACTACTGTCCGAACTATCACAACATGACTGGCAGAAATAAGACTTAGAAACAAGACTCGGGCAAGACCTAATTCTTCGACGCACTATCTGAACTATCATACCCAACAACATCTCTTCAGCTTATTCCTACCAAAACCATGAAAGGCAATGGAAGATAAAGGATGGCAGCAAGTCTCACTTTTTGGAGGCTCTGCTGAACACCAGATAATTACGTCCCCAGGTCCCAAAAAGAGTACGTCTCTGAATTGAGATACAGATAAAAGTTCCTTTGGCTCCCAAGTCACATTTTTTTTTCATTTACAGCATAGCTACCTCTAAAGAAAGCTTCAGGATTAAACATAACTATAATTTAACCAGTTACATTAAAATGGAATATGTGTACAATTTGGTCATTAAAATCTGTATGGGAGGTTTAGATAAAATTGAAGTCACTCACATCCTAAATTACAAAAGACAAAAGTTAAGCAGAGGAAAAAAAAAACTTAAAAAAAAAAAAAAGATCTGTCCCATTTTTCTCTCTTTTAAGAATAATTACTCTCGGGGCACCTGGGTGGCTCAGTGGGTTAAAACCTCTGCCTTTGGCTCAGGTCATGATCTCAGGGTCCTGGGATCGAACCCCACATTGGGCTCTCTATTCAGCAGGGAACCTGCATCCTCCTCTCTCTCTGCCTGCCTCTCTGCCTACTTGTGATCCCTGCCTGTCAAATAAATTAAAAAAAAAAATCTAAAAAGAAAAAAGAATAATTACTTTCTCATATGTAAATAGATCATTCTTATTGGAAAGCTAAACTATTTATTTGCCCTGGGAATAGAGTTCAGAAGGAAGTGCAGACCAGGTAGGTATAGACAGACCTAAATGCTAACTTCCATGCTTCACTGCTAGGTCAAGAATCTATCGATAGTAATAGGGGCACACTTGAGAGACTACCTCAGGCTAGATTGGAGTTGGAACTCTTTTTTTCTTTCCAAAATAAGTTAGTTAACCTACAAAGAATGTCTGTCAGCCAAAAACTTCCTTTGCGAACCTTTACAATTATGTGATATAGTCCTATACATTTCAATAAAACTGTAGTGACCTAAACTGGTGGCTTGAAAAGATCATGAGAAGTGTCTTCACATACATTTTAAATATGCAATAACCATCTCCCTAACTTATTGCTGTGTTTATCTGATACCTAGTCTAATTACTTTTAGGCATGGAATGTGTACAGGGAGCGGAGGTGGAAGAGTGACAAATGCTAATTTCTATGGTTGAATTATTGCCACAGAAATTAGTTTAGTCACCCAGTATGATTTCATCTATCTCAAGTAACCTCCAGTCTGATGAGACTTTTAAGTATTGAACAGTTTACATTTCTTTTATGCTCTAGAAAAGTCCACTATGCATTTTTGAATAATTGAAGATTCAGGGGAATTAGATACTCTCAACAGTTTCAAATGACAAAAAATACCGTTGTTTAATACTTTTGATTTGGTAAGTATAATTGAAACATTTCACAACATATAAAAGCAGGAATAATCATAGATGCTGTGAATGGTCAAAAGGTTTCTATATATTTAGATTTCATTCACAGAAGCGTTTAATACGAAGTATTGTTCCCAAGCATGTCCATCCTGACTGCATATGTTATTTCTGGTTTTGATCACTATAATCATCATCATTAAACATCTCCTCTGTAAAGTTCTGAGAGAGACAGGCACTACAACAAATTTAAACATTGGTTTTATTTATGTGATGTATGAAGCAAATAGATAGAAATGAACAATCCTGAACTCCTTATAGACATACAAGAGAATATTGGTACATAAAATCCCTCAGAAATACTAAAGACTTCTCTTAGAAAAAAAAGAAAAGGAAAGAAAAAAGCTATCAAAAGTATTTATTTTTCTTTCCAATGAGAAGAACATTCTTATGTTCCCCAAGTAGTGTGGGTTTTGGGTATCCCCACTGAATTTTCACAGGGGGAACATGGAGCATAACCTTTCACAATTTATTTTCTCTGTTATGCTGAGTGGAGTTATATTTGTGGCAGTGTCATTCTGCTTAAACACTTTTTGCATATTTGGGCTCTTGGCCTGGGTTCCAAACACACCCAATGTTGTATGCAATAATTTACATTTAAATGTAATCACTTTTTTTTTTTTAAGATTTTATTTATTTATTCATGAGAGTCAGAGAGAGAGGTAAAGGGAGAAGCAAGCACCCCACTGAGCAGGGAGCCTGATGAGGGACTTGATCCCAGGACCCCAGGATCAAGACTTGAGCCAAAGGCAGATGCTTAACCATATGAGCCAAACAGGCACCCGAAATCTAATTACTCTTAAGAGTGATGTGATATATGTTTTTATCTTGATTTACTGATGTTTTTGTGGGTACAAACATATGTCAAAACATATAAAATTATACAATTCAAATATGGGAAATTTATAGTATATTGATTTTACTCCAGCAGAGATATTTAAAATTGAAGAATGATCATGCGTTTTTCTAAAAAGATGGTTCTTAGATTTCATTTTGTTCTAGAAGTCTCTAGAATCTTCTCAAACTAAGCACCACTGATCTGTATCTTCTTTCTTCATTCAATAAAACCGTTTATGCTTCCTCACTTCTTTTCTTTCCTTCTAGACCGCAAGCATCTTTTGGTCTAGATGCTTGGTATATGGTACGCATCTTACCATATCTATCTTTGTAATACCCTGCACAGTACTCCAAACATCGCCATGCCCATAGTAAGTACATAAAAGCATTTTTCAACAAATTGAAAAAGTCAAACCAAAAGTTCGTTTGAACTGTAAAAGAAATAGGTATTAGGAAGCTCTGAATAACAATCACACTTTGTCACCTAGCTCGAATGTATTACCTCCCAGAGGTACCGTGAACCAAATCTGCCAGTAGCTCAGACCTGGGAGGAATGTGAGTGCAGCCTCTGTCCCGTTTCTAAATGAATTTATAGTAACAGTTCCGTGAACACATTTATCTTTCCATTAAATAAGTGCAGGCAGGTCCCCTCTGAGATCTGAATGCTAGCTGGCAGGTGGCAGATCCATTCTGGAACCCCTATGTCTCAGACTTTGCTCATTTCCTGAATTCCCATCTGAAGTATAGTGCACAGCACACAGAGCAGCATGGTCCAACAAACGGAATTTGAGTTTATGAATTCTGGCCCTTTCATTGACTCGATCCTTTATCTAAAACAAATAGTAAAAAAAAAACCTAAATCCCCCTTGCCTTGTTTCCACATTTTATAATTGGACATAAAAATGAGGATCTGCCCTATTTCGTCCTTGTTGGAAATTCACTTTTAAAAACCAGATAGTTCCAAGAGAAAAACAATTACAAAGATGATTCTTCAATTAGAAGATATTAAGGACATTAAGGGCAGGGGAGAAAGGGTGGATTCTGACCTCTGGAGCTCTCTGGTGCAGTCAGCACAAGCCAAAACGGGACAGAGAATCAGCCACCCCTCTGAGCAAGGGTGAGGATCACACATGGAAGGGAGGCTGGTGTTCAGTCGTTCAGCTGGCACACTGCACCCAGCACTCTGCCCGGCTCAGAGCAGGTGCGCAGTGCTGCTAACTGAACGGAGGGGACTGAAGAAGAAATGCCCTCAGACCCAGTCGGGAGCCAATTGTCAGAGACAATTCACCCAGTTACACTGCAGCTGCCATCATGCTTTCTCTGTTGCCGGCTCTTTGTACTGAAACAGAGTTCTTTACCAGCAGCTGCGTGGACCGCACAGACTGCATGAGCTAATACATTAAAGCAGTGTGCACGGTCTCTGGCACATGGTGCATAGGCAGGTGTTAGACGATGATGATGATGATCACCAGAAGAGCCGTAATCTCTTCGAGATGGCCACGAGCCAAAACAAGGAACTGGTTTAGAAAGTATAATGTTTCAACCCTTCTGCACCCACTGTTACCCTAAATGAGGGAACAGAACTCATGCTGTTCAGGAAAGCAGACCAAGTTCTGAAAGGGAATGGAGCAAGAAGGAAATCATCATACAACAACAACAACAGCAACGTGATCCCTTTAAAATGTGGTGTGCACACAATGCCACAATTCAAACCTAAAAAAAGACACACAAAGAAACCTACATACACACATGTTGCCAGACAAATTTGGAATTTAAGAATAAATATAAGTGGTAAAGTATTATGGTGTCTTCCATTTGTTACTAAAGGAAGAGCTGCTGTTGGACAGATACTTACACAGCAGACGAATCTGCCTCATATTTTTTCTCCTCTCTGGGTTCTTCATCTGTAAGAAAAGTGGCTGGAGCCAGCTGGATTTTAAGGTGTTTTGTGGCTTACATTCCTCTTCCTAGGAATCTCACATTTCACTCCAAATGTATTTTGGCCTTTTTAATACAATCATAATCTTAATTTATCTATCTTCTTCCCATAATTATTTATGTGCTTGTTTGATAAACTTTGGTATCAATACTTCATAGGAATTAATAAACAAGGGAAATCAAAAGTCACTTTTCTGTGCTCCATACTCTACCCAATTCCTGTGTGGTCCATTAAAGTCTTCTAATATTTGTATTATATTTTCTTTGTTGATTTAACTTCAGTTAAAGTATCCACCCACACTAAAGCCCACCCTGGCTTCCCAATAATCTGAAGAGGACAACTAAAACCCTTTCTCTCTTACCCAGATTCATTCACTAAGATCCCAGGATCTTATCTTCTTTTGTGTCCTCTGAGACCCTGAGAATATAGATATGCCTATACCTCACATGTTTTAGCTGACCAGAGAGATTCTTCCATTGTGGATTAGCTGAGTAAGAGGAGATGCCAAGAACTGCATGATGAGAGATCTTTAAAAGGAATATGAATTTTTGTAGCTACCCGTATGGCATTCAGCACCTATGAAGGCTAAAAAGGATAAGAGTTTATGGGGAAGATATAAAAAAGAGAAGAGTAAAGAATAGAATGGGTTTCAGCTTCACAGCCAAACTGATGAGTTACAAAATTCAAGTTTCAGCAATGTTCTGAAGCTGAAGTATGAAGATCGCACCGGATGACAGTGTTGCTGGGATTCTGCAAAGAAATGGGTCTGGGCCAGGAGTAATGCCCTGAGGGATTAAACAGATTCATTTGCTTGATGTCCCTGCGAATCTGCGAATTCAAATAAATGTCTATGTCTCTTCAAACCAGTGCTCTCTAGCTTAAGCTAAAAGCTACCAGAAAGTAACGACAGTTAATTAACCTATTTTGAATAGCAACTGGTAAAATACAATCTAAAATGGGATCTATGCTAATTCTGACAGTAAGAGTTTTCATTGGCCCTTGATGTTTATATTATTCAATTTTTGGCCATTAATTTTGCAAGAACTCTTGCTCGATGACATTTTCCTTAACAACATGGAACAAAATAATTTTACAAACAATATTTTTCTGTGAGCTTTTAGAGCATTATAAGGTTTGAAATTCTGTCCATGGAGTTTTAACATTACAATTGTGAAAGCTTTAGGAGATGACTATTTTGCATTATTTCCAATAATTATATGTATTTACCATGAACATTTCTATATAATTTTCTTTCTGTCCTACATATATCCTTAAAATGCACTACTTCCCAAGCAGAAAATCCTTTTTTTTTTTTTTTTTTTTTTTTTTTTTTTTACTGCTACACTTTCTAAATTCCTTTAAACTTTTATATACAATTCCAGGATGTTTAGATGTTTCTCAAATGCCATGTAGAGAAACTCTTTACGTCTTAAATATAAATGATTAGGGAAAGCTGTGAAGCAGGTTAGAAAATGCCAACAAGTTTTCAATTAAAAGTTTCATTTAGGGCGCCTGGGTGGCTCAGTGGGTTAAGCTGCTGCCTTCGGCTCAAGTCATGATCTCAGGGTCCTGGGATCAAGTCCCGCATCGGGCTCTCTGCTCAGTAGGGAGCCTGCTTCGCCCTCTCTCTCTCTCTGCCTGCCTCTCCATCTACTTGTGATTTCTCTCTGTCAAACAAATAAATAAATAAAATCTTAAAAAAAAAAAAAAAAGTTTCATTTAACTAATGTAATTATTCTTACCTAATTAAATTTTTTCAACTAAGATCAGTCCTTTGAGATATCTCATTCTCTTTTAAAATGTTCCATGAAGCTCTTACTAACGTCCATGAAGAACACTGTATTGATGGGATTGTTAATGAACTCTCTAGCAACAAGGCACTAGGCTTAATAATTTAGGCCCTGTTGAATCTCGTCTGCTTTTTACTACATTTGGAACTACTATTGATCTAGAGAAGAGTCAATATCAAGGGGAAGTATTCTTTGTCCTTCCAGCTGGTCTCCAGTATATCCAATTATTTTGATATTCAGAGCTCAGATTAGTTTCTTGCACTTAAAAATTTATATTCATCAATATTGTTTATATTTTCTCCTTTCAATATGATGAAGTAAAATTGATTTCTATGTTAATAGATTAATTATTTCTAATTTGAGATCTAGAAATATGCAAACCAAAAATACAACAGAAATTTGGGTTCATGAGTTTAAATGTTCACATAAAAACTAAATCCCAATGCCTATAAAAATTGAGAACCTAAAACTTTACATATTATTACTCAAACCAAAAATCAAATTATAGTAATGATCTATTTTAAGCATGACTTGAAGGATAGGGAAGAAATTAATAAAGACATTTCTGGAAAAATAAAACAATAGATATGCACATAAATTATATTCATATATACCCTTTATAACTTTATGTGTTCTTATTGTATTTTTTTGTATTGTTACTCTATAAAATTTGTAATAGTAACTTCTCACAGAAATGTGAAAAAATAAAATTTTAATAGAAAGCTAATGGGACTTAGTACTTTAATTCTATAACTTATTAGCCATTATAGGAAGTCATGTTATCTTTCTTAGTATCATTTCTTCATCTTTAAAATAAATAGAATAATAACCTACCTCATAGAGTTGTGAGGATTGAATTGGATAAATTTACAAAAGTGTAAAAAACTGTAAAGCTCTTTATTTCATTATTTATAGAGAAAAGTGAGACTCTCAAGTATGTTAGCAATTCATATAAGTTTAGATGAGGCAAAAATCTTTGAGGAAAATAGTAAGGATTGATTTGCATACTCATATTTTACAGTATACCCTAGGTCCCTAATTTGAAGACTTCCCATCTCTTCACTGTTTTAGTTAACATGATTATTTTCTACATTGGAAAATACATTGATTTAACTAATTATTGTTTTAGTACTTGAAGAAATGCCTCTGTTTACTCCTTCTCAGGTCTCTTGAATCTCTTCTCCATATGAATATATACTCTTCAAACTCTCTTTTCATTTGTCTCTAAGTGCTTTACAGTTTGATTCACTCATTCAACAGCATTGATTCATGGTATTATTGTGTTATTGACAGCAAACACAATTATAAGCTTGAGCAATAAAACTGAGAAATCAAAGATGATTTAGACCCTTGGGGTATTTGTCATAGGTGAGTGGAACAAACAAGTAAACCAAAATTCTTAATAATGGCATATGCAGGTCAATATGGATGTATTTAGTTTTGTCTGCAGTACTACCAACTATGTTCAAAATTAGCCATCATTTGAAAGAATTTTCTATTAATATCCATAGCTTCAAAATATAAAGGAGTGGAGAAAAGCTAAGAAAACAAAAGTTGCAAGGAATGGTGAGATCAGGGGAAAGGTTAATCAGAATTCTCATAATTTTTTTTTAAGATTATCTTTGTTCACATTCTGAGACCCTAACATCTCCTTTCAGACATTAGAATATGTTTGTCCTTTTACTGGATAAATATTAAAGGATTTCCCTAATGTTGAGTATATATCATTTTATCTTAGAACTGATCTAAGTGGAAGACTAAAAGAATAACATGGAGCTGAAGACCAAAAATAGGATTCCAATTAAGTCATGCAACATCTTTGAGGGAATCTATGGTTTCTCTTCCTTGGCATCTCTTCTACTGAAGCAGAACCTCTTCCCCGGAGTCCATTTCCTGACCCAGTATCTTAGTGCCAAGTGTTCCAGACCTGGTAACAAGCACTGTTTCAGGCATAGCCAAGTGACAAAGCTTCTTGAGGGAGCCATTTGGGAAAAAGGTACATTCTTTCTTTTGGAGTTTTGTACTTGTGGTTATAAACCTTGATGCCACCTCTGCACTGCTGCCTGAGAATGAAGCCAATATAAACAAAAGAGGGTGTGAGAGATGGAGAGGAACCTGTTTATGACTCTCTTTGTGCACCTGAATCCAAAGGTACCTGAAGACGGTTATCCTGGACGTTACAAGCTAGAAGACCAATGTGCCTCCTTTTTGCTATCAACTAAAGGAATTTTAGACAACTGTAATTAGAAGAATCATGAATAATACAGCCTTGGGCTTTGGTTTGCCTCTGGGCAAAATAAGATTATGGTTTTTTATCTCCCCACAGAGTTGTGATACACATTTAAAAAAAATCTGAAAATATGTGTAAAAACATGTGATATACAATTATACATAAGAAAACACTAAAAAGATCTGTTATATTAAATAAATTCACCAAATATATCATTATTATTTCTAAATATTAAGACTTAATTCTCTGCAGAAAGACATTTAATACAGTAGGAAATTTTTAGATAACTGCTAAGATATCTGTATAGTATTGTCAATTGGTTCCACTTACAAAAGCACAAAATGGGGCAACTGTGACATGACACAGAAGTATATACAACGCCTGCCAAAATGCATGGATCAAAATTTTGTCTGAATCAACACTACCTTTCCCACTGTGAATTACACAGGTTGAGGGACAATCAGAATGTGAGCTGAAGCAAAAAAACTGTAATGGTACACTGCTGTGAACATTATTAAGGAAGAAATCATAGAGGACTCTAAAACCAAATGCAAACTAATACTCTACAATGCCCTTTTAGTCAGCAGGTTAATAGACTGACATCAAAATTGGAAATGACTGATTAAGCGGTATCTGTTAACTCTTGACATTTACACTTTTGAGTTTTATACTTGATCAAACAAATTATAAATCACTAACCAGGACATAAAAAACTTTCATTACAACATTTGTTTTTTTGTTTTTTTTTTGTTTTTTTGTTTTTTTAACTGAATCCCCCTGCCATTCAGGAAATTAACTCAAAGGAGACAAAGAACAGGAAGTGAGGGTGATGTAACTTTACTCAGGAGAGAAAATAGTTGGATAATCTTCACCTACTGGATTTGACAACTGAACAGCTGCAGCCAAAGGAAGAATGGAAGGTGATATATGGCAGGAGCTCAGGGAAAAGCCAGAAGGATTAACAATTCCACAGAGAAATTAGATGCAAGAGGATGTTAAAAATGCTTTAAAAGACATTTTTTAAAAATCACCAGAAGAAACAAAAAACAGTTTAAGGAATGATGAGACAGTATTCTTTCCTTGTTTGTTAAAACACAGACATTTGATAAAATTTGTAACAAAAGAAAAAAAAAAGAAAGAAAGGAAGGAAGGAAAGAAATTCAAATTAAAACACATTCAGAATGTGTTCAACTTGATCCTTGAGCTTTTTGCTTATGAGCTAGATTTGGGGGTCTTGTGGAAAGGAATCTTATAAATTATGCATTGACTCAAATCCTACTAATGACGCCTGAGTATGTCCAAGGAACCTCAGTACAAGGCTATAAACTTGAGTAGACACCAGTGTTTCCAGAGTTTGGGGCATCAGGTGATAGTTGTTCTGCTACTTTGCATTCCAGATCCTAACTCTCTCCATTTCTCTCTTACACAGCTGTATATCCTTTACCGTCTTCTTTTTCCTTTCTCTCCATTTCAGTATGGGCCTTAAGGAAGATTTACATTTGGTTGCATTTTGAAGGAAAAATAACTGCAAATATAAGAATCATTTTATGTTAAGTGCTGAACAGAAATTCAGCACATTTTATACATAGGCATTTGCACCTACTTCTGCTCCCAAGGAAACCAGTACAAAGGTTTTGCACATACCCACCATGTAAAGAATAGTGAAGTTTACTTTAATTTCATCATTCTTTGAAATTAGCTGAATCACAAGGACTATCCTTGATCAAAAGTTAACAGTGAAGTTTCAAAACAGATATCAAAAACCAGAGTAATAAGCACATCAGCTATAACTTTAGCTAGTCAGATCTGTTTTTAACTTTATGGATAATTTTGCCTCCCTTTTCTTAAATCAGAAAGAAAATGAATATTTCACAAAGAAGCTATTTGATCAAAGGATTGGTTTCTATAACAACTACCAAATGGCATGGTGGTAGAAACTTTACAGATACTATTTAATTTAATTTTCTTTATAATCTAGTAATATAAGTAATAGATCCCAAGGAGCTGAGGTTTAAATCAACCCAGTAAAGAACAAACCTGAGGTCTGAATCTAAGATTATCAAATTTCAAAGATTCTATTTTTTTCTACTAACCATGATAATTTATGCTAACATAAATTGCTGCTACATACAACATGCTTAAAAACATAAATTAGGCATCTATTTTAGAGATTACCTCCACCTATGTTATGATAATGGAGTAGTCTATAAAATAAAGATCACTGAGGGATACCTGAGGGGCTCAGTCAGTTAAGTGTTTGCTTTTGGCTCAGGTCATGATCCCAGGGTTCTGTGATCAAGTCCTGAGTTGGGCTCCCTACTCAGTGGATTCTCCCTACTCAGTCCGATTCTTGCTCTCCAGTGCCTTTCCCCCTGCTTATGCTCTCTCTCAAATAAATAATTAATTTTTTCAATATTGAAAAAACAACCTTCATTTTTTAATGACATGCATTAACTTTCCTGATCCAGAGGTGAGAGAGAATCAGTAAAATTTCTATGTAAGAAAATTCCTAATTTCCTCACCAGATGTAGGTCAGTAATGGCATGTTAACATCCACAGTTGGGTACTAGAAATAATTGGTACAATTATTCTGGAGAACATTCTGGAAATATGTGGCAAGCACAAACTGGGACACTCTAATTTTACTTGGAGAATTTACTTCATGGAAATAAAAAGACAAGTGCACATAGATTTATATACAAATATGTGCATTATAATGTAGTTTATATTTTTACAACAATACAGCAACCTAAAGGTTCCTCGAAGTTAAGTAAATTACATTATATTTATATTACTGAATATATTGTAACACTATCAAAATTATTGTCCAGAGGTATATTTATTGACATGTAAAGATGGATATCAAAATTTACATATTCACATTACTAAATAATATATTCCTATTATAATAGTTCAGCATTACATCCAGTAAAATATTTTAGAGTGCACCATCTGTGCTCCAAACTTCCTAAGAGGTAATTATTCTCAACAACGTATATCTAAAAAGATACATACACACAGATATTGTGTTTATTTTTATATAGATCTAAAAGGACACATATAGATACTGTGTTTATTTTTATTCTTTTAATCAAAAATGTGATCTATTACAATTTGCTTAAAAAAAACACAGCAAACCTTAGGAATATGCCCTTTCAAGTTAATATTAATAGACCCACCTTAGTTTTAACAACTGAATAAATTTTAATTATGAACCTTCTTAAGATACACGTTGTTTCAGTATAAAACAGAATGTAGCTTATGTCCCTAGTTTTAATTTTACTGTATCTATAGCTGTCTAACTTCATAAATACTTACAGAGAGAAATAATCATAGAAAAGTTTACCTTTCTTCTTTATATTTTTATATTGTATGAAAATACTCTGTTAGGTAGAAAAGAAGTTACAATTACTATTGTTTGGCATGACATAAAAATAAATGAAGCACAGTTTTATTCATGCTTGATATCTAAATATTATGTGTTGTGCTTATAAACAACAGAGTTAATGGACCAAAGGCAAATTTGAATTTCGAATTAAAAGTAGCAGGTATTTGTTTTGAATTCTAGGTAATACTCATGTTCACCTGAGTCATTTCTAATTTCTGAGGTTAAACTATAAATTATCCAACTTCTCATACATAAAAAACAATCAGAAGTAAGAATCAGGCCTCAATATTACCAGGTGAGTTTAAAAACATGCCTGGATGACACATGAGTCTTGAAGACTGCCCCTTTGGGATGTCTACAACCAGCCAGGATATCTCCTGCATCAGGGGACATAGAGAATTATTTTCTAAACACAGGCATCAAAAGGAGTAAGTGATTAATCAAGCAGTATCTTAAAGCTTTTCTGCAAGCATTGTTCTGTTAATTAACATGGTGTCTGCTTCCTGCAAATGAAGCCCTGAGCTATTACATAAAATTATGGCAGTGCTCACTAAGAAGGGGGCTCATTTGGAAAGGCACTAACATGCTTGCTTTCTGTCTTGAGCACTGTTGTTAGTTAGCAGGCAGCTCAGTTCTAGAGGACGACACTCCCAGAAGTCATCTGGTTATAAAGACATGCTGTGTTTACCTAAAACACAGTTTGACAATTACATGTCATGACTAGATGTTTTCAAACATAGTGGTTTGATGTATCTTATTTATACCCAACTTTATTAAAAAAAGGAATTTGCAGTAAACATAGCAGATCTTATTCTCTCAAATGAATGTTATAGAAATCCAAAATGTGTTCATTTATGTCAAACATGACTCTGAGGGAGGTTTAAACTATTTCAGGAACTGTTAAGGATATCATTTTGATACCCTCAATGATATCAAATTGCCAGCCACAAGAGTTAGGAAAAAATACTCATGAGCGATTATTAGAAATATGACATTAATGACGTGGCTATTTCACTTTTTAAAAACATCTGTTAAATATTAAGGTTGATTTTCTCAGTTTTTAAAAGCAAGTGTCCAAATTATGAACAACTATATAAGAATAAGTGGAATAAATACAGAGTATATCAGGCAAATATTGATCTAATGCCAACTGTGTGTTTATCACTTTCTTAAACAAACAATCTCTTCACGCTGAAAGTATTTTAAATGGATATTTGGCTTATTATTCTAATCAATGCACCTTGCAAAACAAAGGTAACTTCAAATGTTGTTTTAATCAAGAAATGTTTAATTTAAATTTTTATAGGATTAAATTTCTATACATTTTAGGATTTAGACTATTTATGATGCAAAAAGAAAGAATTGCATAAAAATGACTCATAGCATTTTCCTGAGAAACTAAATTTCAGTAGATGCATAGGAAAATCCAAATTTGCCAGGTTCTTCATTTTCAAGAAAAGGGCCATTTAATTATATCCACCCAAAACAACTTCATTTAAAGGTAGTGTCTGCCATTTCTATAGGTTTTCAAGAATAGGTTACGAGTTGAGTTTCTGCTTCGTGGAGAGAAACTAATTTCATAAAAAAACACTTCCTGAAGGACAAAATATCCTTTTTTGTTTTCTTGTGCCCTTTCCAAGTAGCAATATCCAATCTCTGCCTCTGTGTTAGACTGATTAACTTCAAGACTAACCCAGGTAGCTCTTGCAAAAGAGGGAGTAAATGTACCCTCTAAAACTGAAATGCAACTGGATCATTTCACTGTTCTTCCTAGAAAAAAATACCAATGATGAAAAAGCCAATTTGATGTGCCCAACTGCTGTCAGCATTTGTATTTAGATAAGACTACATTAACATATATATAACATCATTTAGATTCAGAAAGAAATCCGAGATAGATACAAATAAATGGCACACATACAATCCCTAATGAGGCGCCCCATGCTAGGCACTGTGCTAATGTTAGAGACAAAAATAGAAGCAAGATGGGGGCGCCTGGGTGGCTCAGTTGTTAAGCTGCTGCCTGCGGCTCAGGTCATGATCAGGTCAGGTCAGGGTTCTGGGATCAAGCCCCAATCCAGCTCCCTGCTCAGTGGGAAGCCTGCTTCTCCCTCTCCCACTCCCCCTGCTTATGTTCCCTCTCTCGTTGTGTCTCTCTCTTTACAAAAAATCTTAAAATTGAAATGGGGGGACAGCTATAGCAGCACATACAAGAAACCCTAATTTACATTGGGTGACTCAGAGAAGGCTTTCAGAAGAAAGTGATATTGACATAAGGAGGTGTAAGAGTCAGATGAAGAGGGAAAAGATGTATGATGGCTCAAATGAGAGACAACAAGACAGTCTTGAGGAACTGGAGGAAGATTCCCTATGGTTGAAGCATCATGAGGATGGGGGGTTTTTAGTGGTGAGGAAGAGATGGGGTTACTGGCAAAAATCAGAAAATAGAGGATTTTGTCAGCCATGCTCACAAATCTAGATTTTATCTGTAGGCTACGGGAAGCCATTAAAGTGCTTTGAGGAGAGACACATGATCAGATCTACTTTCAGACAGAACTACTCTTGTGTCCTTTGGTGTAAAACTTTGGTGCAAAACTAGAGACAAGGGAGTACAGTTGTTCAGATGAGCATATTAAGAACAAGGAGAAGAAGAAAAAATGGGTGAATTCAGGAAATATTTATGAGTAGACTTGTTCCTTGATTTTGAGGGAGATGAAGGGAGTGGTGACAAACAGAAAGGAGGCTGTAGTAATTCAGGTTTATTATTGTTTGGGCTAATGAGAAGATGGTCATGATATTCATGGAGATAAAATAATGTACATCAATGTTATCAATAATATGTCTCCAACTTTATTCTCTTACTTTTCTTCAGAGCACTTATCACATTCAAGGGATTATTATCTTGCCCCTCCTTTAGAACATAATCTCCAGGTGTATAGAGACTTTTCCAATTGCTGTATCCCCATCAGACAAGAGGTTCCAGGAAGGAAGTTGATGGTAGGTTTGAGTTGTCTCTGAAACTTGCAAGTAGAAGTGTCTGGTAGATGGGGCTGAATGTATAACTTCATGTCTTAGGAGACAGGAGTGGGCCAGGGATATTAAGTTGGAAATTATCAGGTCAGGGGGAAGGCCTAAAGCAGAGGAGCAAATGGTACCCAGGAGTAAAGGTAGAATGAGAAGAGGGTCAACACATAAGGACTGACAGGACGAGGACCACAAAGCAGGGGACCCTGAATACAGAGAACTAGGAGATGATGGTGTCAAAGAAACCAAGGCATAGGAATTAATTTTTTTTTTAATTTTATGAATTTGTGTTGACCTTCCTTAAAGGCAAATGTTTAACTGCCTCACTGTCAAGTCAGACAAAAAATCTGTGACTTTTTGCTCTTCAACTTATTTAACTGTGCAAATGATGGTTCTACGTAAATATTAGCAGCCATCAGGACTGGTTATATAATTTGCAGGGCCTAGTGGAAAAGAAAAACACGTGGCTATCCAAATATTAAGAATTTCAGGATGGCAACAACATAGCATTAAAACGAACATGGGTCCTTTCTAAGCCTGGGATCCTATGTTACTGCACAAATCCAAGTGGGACTGGGATCCAAGTTACTGGATCCAAGTTTTTGCCTATGAAGGCAGTCCTCCATATAACATTCATCTTTCAGGTTCATTTATGTTTAAATCAGTTAAGGGGGATAGATCAACCAGGTTTGAATCTGTTACTATGTTAATATCTGTTAATATGGCTCCCTCAAAAGGGAATTGATTTGAGGAGAAAAGACCTATGCTGAATAAACTGAACATGATTAAAAGATGGTAACTTCCTTATACTGAGGGAGGGAAAGCAGGAACGGAATGTTTATCTTCTGGGATACATAGCATACATATACATTATAATATATCCACAATGCCAGGTAATTTGAGTTGTTTAGTCAGATAACTGGCAGTGAGCAAATAAC
Organism: Mustela lutreola; assembly: GCF_030435805.1. Lineage (NCBI taxonomy): Eukaryota > Metazoa > Chordata > Mammalia > Carnivora > Mustelidae > Mustela > Mustela lutreola. Next base: position 29,526,961 of record NC_081295.1, read on the forward strand.
GGACAGTGACTAAGTCAGGCCAATATTCCATTTCTAGAAACCTCCAACTTAGAGTCATTTTTCAGGATCAAGCGAATTAGAACAATTACACCGGCCCAGAGCTCTGGCGCCGGGGGAATCATTCAGTTGTTAAAAACAAATCCTGCAACTCCAGTGTTCTTACCACACTGTCACTGAATCGAAGCAGTAGGGAGAGCCCCTTTGATTTTCTGCCAAGACCCTCGATCTGTACATTGTCCTTTTGTCATTACTTGTTCCTCTGGAGGATGGCCTCCATGTTCTTTGGAACATTATTTCATTTGTACATGAGTGTCTCCAAGGAATACCCAGCATGGTTTGTCCTGACGCTGCAGCTTCGTGCAGACAGCCCTGGGATCGGCACCTGCAGTTGACACGGGCCGGTCTGACTCTAGGAGATGCAGAGTTAAAAGCAAGCCCTTCATGTCTGATGATTCAGTCATAACGAAGTTTCGCAGCCACATGATTACCCAAATAAGAAAAGCAGAATGTATTGAAAACATTATACTTTGATGGTGACTTTGGTTTGCTTCTGGATTAACCTCATGGGTATCTGAAACTGACCCGTATGACATATCTACTTTAAAGCTGAATATTAACTGGACAAGAAAGTTGCAATTAGCATCTTGAATTTGGACAAACTTCAAATCCTGTCAAGCCATGTACCTAATGACACCATTTTAGACTAAGTCATTTATCAAACTAGACTAGGGAAAGCTGCCCCTGTCACCCAGAATACCCAGATTCTGAGGCAAATGTGAACCCAAGTCATCCCCTCTAATTCTGAGGAAGATTAGGAGGTACCTAATTAAAACAGGAAATGGGGACATTATGGGAAGATGTGATTAAGTAAAACCTTTGCATCTGGTTTTGTTAAAAATATAACCCTGAAATATCCTGGCCATAAAAGCTTTTATATGAAGATGAGGAAAGGCAAAAGCTTAAGGTCATATTCTAGTGAATGATTTTCTAAGGTATAAGTTTGCTGCCACAATATGGAGTTTTGCTGTAGTCAGGAAAGGAATATCACAGAATGAGAGGGAAAAAGAAGCCCAACCAATAGGAGTAGAGCATGTGGGCTATCAGGAACCCTCTGGAAAAATGCGGGGACCACAATTAACACAATTTTGTTTCCTATCCTATTTTCTAATGGGCCCGTTATATTTGTCTTGAGGGTACCTATTTTAACTTAAATTGCTACTTTAAAAAAAAAAGAAAAAAGAATGGTAGATAAAACCACAAGAGTCTGACAGATGTTAAGTGCTCCTGCTTCCCTTTATTTTTTCCTCTATAAGTGATCAATACAAGATGTAACCAAAAGACTGTCCAACAATTGATACTATTTCTTTTTATGGCCATGGAATACAACAATGCTGGCCCTGGAGACAACTTCTGTGTGCAGATATGTTTTAAAGAGTAATGTGTGATCTGCACCCCTCTCCTGACTGCCCTCCGCGATCTCTCTAACTGAAGTCAAAAGAGGACACTAAATATGTGCATTCTTGGGAACATTTGATTGGCTTTGGGCAGTTCGTTCAGATGCACTACTTAAGTTATCACTGAGACTTTCCTTGTCCATCAACTAACACCTCATACTTGATTCTCATTATTGTTTGACATGTATTAAGTATCTCATGTGGGACAAATATTGTACCGATAATGTAAAACATGATTGTCAATCAAGAGATAAAAAATTAATTTTGTCTGTGTTAACTTTCTCAAAAATTGCACTTCCTAAGGAAAAATCTCAAAATGATACAAAGCACCGCCATAATTTGTGTTAACCTTGTTACATTTATTTTAATTCTAACATTTCACTTGTGTAATTAAGTATAGATAAATTCATATTCAGGTAGCTTACTTTCACAGGTGTATCATCAACTCAAGAATGTTAAACAATTTAAAATATGTTTTTGTTTTAAAGTAAATTGCTGTGGTTATCTAGCTAGTGATCACAGAAAGACAAATCTTTTTCTAATAAAGTGATTATCGGAATTGCTCAAGAGGTTTGAATAATTACAAATACAATTATAACTCAATTAAAATGATTTAAATCCTCAAAAACTAATGATTTTAAATGTTGCTATTTAATATGGAGCAAAGAGCCTTAATAATGTTTTTATAAGTTGAATTCAAATGACCAGGACAAAATCTATTCTGCACTTAAACACCACATGTCCTCTGGTAAATCATAACCTCTCCAAACCCCATTTTTTTTAGCTATAAAACAGGGGCAATGATACCTGCCCTACTTACTGCACTACGGTGTAATGAGGCTCAAATGAAACAATGTGTGCAAAAACACAGTTAAATCTTTACACAGTCATTAGCTGCTATTTTTGTTATGCAAATCAGGAGACATCCAGCCTTGGGAAAGCTTCTTTTAATCAGAAAAAGTTTTTTCAACTCCCCAAAACGGAAAAAAAAAAAAAAGTAGCAATTTTAGATGCTATATAGGAGGAGATCTTCTAATTATAACTTATTATATTTTTAATAGCATGTTTAAACTACTTAATACTTCTTTAAATAATATGAAAGGTAGGGGAAAACAAAACAAGCTTTAAAAATACAGTATTGTCAATTTCTAGCAAAGCTTTAATAGACTTGATCATTATAGGCGCAGAGAATATGCCTAAGAATTTTTTAATATGGTACTTGATATGCAAAAATGATACTATGCAAAACTGCGATGTTGTCAGGCATCATTTAGTTTGGGGGCACTGTAAATGGATTTTAAAAAAAAGGAAAATTAAGCAATTCTCCTTGAATACAAAATACTTTAACTGGCAGTTTAAAATATTTCAGCCATAGTCTCATAAGATTTCAGTAGGGCAGTTTTACGCTTTTGAAATTAAACAAATAAAGTTAAACAAAAGCTTTGGTTTTTTCCAACTTATTTATTTTGTTTGGAAAAAGCCTTCCTATGCAAGCCAATTATTTCCAAACAATGAATTAAGAAGAAATAGCTCGAAAAAAAGAGAATGATTTCCCTACTTTATCAGGTAATAAAATCTATTAGCCCTGAAATCATTTCACTTAATTCTCACTTGCTTTCATATCCCATACTCCATTTTGCTGAGTGAAATTTAATAAATCTCTCAGTCCAGGATTAAATTTTACTGTTTTATGAACTGTTAAATTGCATTGTATGCTTATTAAAGCTGGTGTTCTCTCACTTCTAGACACATTCTCATCTCTACCCTGGGGCACAATTAAACAAACAGCAGAGATTTTGTTTCCACCACTGGAGTGTCTTCCAACAGGGAGCAATACATGAACAACAGCAAGTCATTTAACTATAAACAATGTGCACCTAATAATCTGTGTATGTCGTATACTATCCTCTTTAAAATATGGTGCATGTAGTTCATAAAATGAATAATAATACCCACATCACAGGCTCCGACTTAGTTAAAACACTATAGTTATTGAAATGCATTGTAATATATTAAAATACTTTTACATCACTTAAACTTTCATGTAACCTACTGTGGTTTAATTACTTTTTCAAACTCATACAATGTGTTTGGCTTTTAATGCCAGGAATGAAGCTTACATTTTTAATTCAGAGGCCAATTATAAAGGAAATTCTATGAAAGATACAGAATTGAGTAAGAGACAGAACTCTTAAAGGAAATACATTTGAAAAAGAAAGTGCATGAAAATATTATTTTCCATCTGCAGACCATTTGAGTAGACTTTCCAGCCTGTACCCAGAAGTATTATAATTCTGTTAGAGCAAGGTCTCCACAACAGATGCCTGGCCTTATAAGAAAGGGTTCTTGGGAAGTCAGGTTGTGAGACAGGAGGGAAGACAGGCTTCATTGTTTAAATCTCGGGTTTTGTGTCTTAGGCAAGCTGCTCATGCCTTCTGAACCTCAGATGAGCTGACCCATGAAATAAAACTGACAATTGTGTTTTCCTCTACGTGGATGAGGGGAAATAATCGAAATTCACTCCCCATTGAATAACGCATGTAGTATGCTTCACTGAACCATCCACTCAAGAAAAGTTAGCTATAATTACTGTCATTATGTGTAATAGAAGAATTGTTTGATTTTTATTTAATGTTTATATTTTAATAATTCTACATTTTCCTGACTGTATATACTTACTATATTATATGTTCAAGGAAGAACTTCTTTATTTCTCCCATAACACATTAAATACTATATATTCACTGACTTAACCAGAAAACAGTGGCCTAAGCCTCAGTTCTCCAGTTTAAAAATATATTTCTTTTGGGGCACCTGGGTGGCTCAGTGGGTTAAAGCCGCTGCCTTCAGCTCAGGTCGTGGTCCCAGGGTCCTGGGATCGAGCCCCGCATTGGGCTTCCTGCTTGGCGGGGAGCCTGCTTCCTCCTCTCTCTCTATCTGCCTGCCTCTCTGCCTACTTGTAATCTGTCTGTCAAACAAATAAATAAAAATTAAAAAAATATATATATATATATATTTCTTTTGATCGGTAATATAACATATGTTGATTCAATGTCCACAAAAGCATGAAAACTCAACACGAACAAACGTTTTCTATTTTCCTTCCCTGTCAACCCTCTAAGTCTCATCAGCTATTTAAGGCAATTTTGTTGGAAACTTGAACTTCAGCCACTGGAGTTCTTAGCAAGTAATTATTTACAAGATTTGGTAAGATCAAAATTCAATGTGCGGGGCGCCTGGGTGGCTCAGTGGATTAAGCCGCTGCCTTCGGCTCAGGTCATGATCTCAGTGTCCTGGGATCGAGCCCCGCATCGGGCTCTTTGCTCAGCGGGAGCCTGCTTCTCTCTCTCTCTCTGCCTGACTCTCTGCCTACTTGTGATTTCTCTCTCTGTCAAATAAATAATAAATAAAATCTTTAAAAAAAAAAAAAATTCAATGTGCATATATACATTATATTATATGTAAATATATATTATATATTACATTAATTTTATACATTATAGAGTAATACTATATATCAGAGATATCTTTGCCTTTAAGAAACTTCCATTTTGTTTAAGAATTATAAGAATTAATTATTAGTGAGTGCAATAGCAAAAAAGTAATGTCAGTTGCTTGGCTAAGCTTCATGAAAATCAGATAAACTCATGAATAGTGATTGTCACACAAGTCCACTCTGTATTTTAAATTAATGCTATGACCAAGACTTCTTGCCTTACAAACTCTAGTACTCTGGTATTTTCAATTAACTTAGAATTGAAAAGAAAGACAACTCTTAAAATTCAAACGGCCAACTAAAGAAATTGTTTTCCAAGAGGTCTGAGTATTTACTTTCATACCAAGCCCTCCTAAACCTGTCCTTTGTCAAGAGTCTGTAACAACCTTCCAAATAAGGATTAGAGCAGCCTCTGAGATTTATGACTGGCATGAAGCCTTTGCTTAGGTGAGAACATATCTTTTAAGCAGTACTGAATAAAATGTTTAAATTTTATAAATGTAGCTATTTTTAAATGTACATTACCATGGGAAAAGGAAATGTATTTTCCTGAGAAAGATTATCATCCATGTTTCTCTTAGAACAGTAGTGGGAAGGCCATATAGCAATCTTAGCTCTCCCATGATTCTTATTGCTCTTTTTGTTCCTGCCTGTGTTTGGTCTTGACTCTAATTTGTTTTCTAAATATCCCAGTGCCTCCCTCCATTTAATTAATTTCCTAACTACTCCCTTGGGGAAACTTACCTCTTCTGCTAGTCTTGTCTAAACGGTGCAGCAGTGGTACTAACAAGGAATGGCATCGCAGTGGCCTCAGATGTTATTAAGGAACACAAAACCTGGAGGGAGGGAGCTTTACATCTCCTATAAAAGCCTTCTAGTATAAAACCTTTCAAATAAAGTGCCTACAGGTCCTCTCTTAACAGAAAGTATTCCATATAAACATTTTCCCCCAAGTGTTAAAACCTTTGTGTTCAACAACTAATTGAAAAAACACAATTTCATTATAATAATGTTTCATAAATTGCTTTCCTAGGGTGAAATGCACTATATAAATCAGTTTTGCCAATAAGCTGGATATACTTATAGGTATAAGAAAATAGTTCACAATATTTAGCTGTTATTTTGTCGTATTTTATTAATGTTATTCTAGTGTTATCTCTGCTACTACTCTGCTCCAAATGACTGAAAACTTACCATACTCATTGGGTAGATAATATTTTTGAATTAGGTTTTTATTAGTGAGCAGAGTGATTTCTGATATATCTGTCAAGCGAGGGCAGATAACACACTGGTTTATCTGGAAGATAGAATTAATTTCTTCTCATCATGTCTCTGTGGAGAAAACCTTCCTGAACATTCTCTAGCGTCTACACCAGTTAGAAGAGATTTCGGATTCATATAGTGTTAGGAACAATTTCAGACATGATTTATGCCAACCCTGTTGTGAGGCGCAGAAAGTTTAAATGACAGGTTGCCCCTTGTTTCTGGTATCAATTTGCTAGAATCTATTCTCCACACATTCAAGCCTGAGTGAATCTTAAAACTCTTCAGAAGTTCCTCATCACTAACAGGCTCAAGTCCATATTCTTCCATGTGGCTTAGGAGGCACTTCACAGTCTCACCTCTCTTCATCTGGCCATTTTCATGTTGTACTGCCCCATCCACTTGACTTCTATGATGCAGCCATAGTGAACAATGTTTCACTTCCTCACAGGACCTATATTTTCTGACCTCTGAGCTTCTGCATATGCTGTTCCTGCTACATGGATCTCTCATTCTTTCTCCCTACAGTCTGATTCCTAGGTAGCACAGGCCTCGCCTCCCTGACCACTCAGAATATGGAATAGGAGCCTCTGCTATGTGTTCACCTGGCACCCTGTCTTTCCTTTTCACAGCACTCATCACACTACATAGCGATTAATCACATATGTGTCTGTCTTCTTCGTGAGAACTTAAGTGCTCTAAGGAGAAGGGTGATGGCTTCTTTGATTAATTGTATATCATGAATTATGGAATGAGGGGTAATAATAGAAGAAAATACCCAACTCAGCTCACATAATTTTCAATAATATTTGATAGCCTCAATTTATGAAAGCAAACATATTAATTGAAAGTTAAAAAGGTACCATGCAGAACACTATTAAAAATTAATAAAAATTTAATTATTAAATTACTCTATCCAATAACATAGGGCTTTTTTCAATTGATTTTATTGTTCTAATATTTTAATATATTCTATATTATCAATATTCTATATCATTTCACACAGCAGAAACTCCCAGTAATACTCAATATCTAAGGAAGCTATCAACTATCATGCAGTAGAAAGATAAGCCACAAATGTTCAATAGAGTTCTGGTCCCTCTCTTTCTTTCTTTCTGTCATATAAATACAAAACTAACTGATAAGTAATTATTAATGGTCAAAGTCTTCTAAAAGCAAATACATAGAAAGAAAATAAGTATTATAAAGTATTATATCTGAAAACAATTATTAATCTTTTATGGGTGGATTCATAATTATATACCAAGGTCAGTTTCCCCAAAGACTTTAGACCATCATAAAAGCAATCAAACATTAAGTGCCTTCTGATAGGAGAACACAATACCATCTAAAAAGCAGTTTTGCTCAAAAAACAAACAAGTAAAACCTATAGGTATTAAGTCTAGAACCAACCACCAATTTACAGAAAATACAGAGGTCAGAGGAACATACCATGGGGATACAGTCAGCAAAATCCAGACAGTGGAATAATGTCAGCCTATTGTAATGAGCAGATTGTATTTGGATCCCAATTTTTAAAAAAACAACAATAAAGAATAAAAAAAAGAAATCTATGAGATGACTGAAATTAAAACACTGCATATATGATGATAAATAATTATTAGTTAATGTTAGGTACTCTACTGTTATTTATGTTATATTTTTTTAAAAGTCACTTCTTAGTGATACATAATGTAATATTTAGGAATAAAATAATATGATATCTTGGATTTACTATGATATTACATGGAGAGGAAAACAAGAGACAATAGAAATAAAATGAAATGTCATGGTGAGCTGATAATTTTTGAAGATGGGTAGAATACAGAAGGGTTTGCTAGGAATATTGTTTTCTTTTATAGCTATTTAAAATTTATCATAATAAAAAAACTAAAAATGAAAAATAAAAGAACAAAAGATGTTTATGACATTAGAGATTTACAGTTAGTAATGGTAGAAGAGAATCTCAGTGTTTTGCTTCCCAACCCAATACCTTTTTCCCTGTACCACAATAGTCCATCATGTTCAGAGAACCTGACATTAAATGACAGTATCCTTTCAGAGGAATAGTCTTGAATCAGTGGCCCTGTTTAGTTTAGAAAAGACATGAAAAGTGAAAAAATAGCCAGCAGGCCTGTGTGAAAAAAAAAACATGGAGAGTTTACCATTCTTCCACTGATCCTATGTCCGGCAGCAACTAATCCACAAGCCTTGACCCAATTATATGCAGTTGCAATACTTCTCTCCCTCTGACCATTCAGCTGCTAAGCGTCCAAAAACAAGAAGCTTGGAACTACAGGAAAATAATTGCATCATTCTTCGTGAATGCTTTTTCTTGCCATAGCATCAAGACATTGATGAATCTTGTAACTATAGCTGGTGCTATAGATATGTGCAATAGCATTGAAACTTTGGGTGTCATTAATCAGCACCCATGGAAGAAATACTGGTCATGCCATCGAGAGCAGAAAGGAATCTGCTACAAGGTTTGATATTTTTATTTCTATCCAATTTCCAATGGATATGATTGAGTAGTTTTCAAACACATTTATTTGAGCTTCTGTGAGCAGGGTAAAAAAAGAAAGTATCATGTATACATTACAAAATCTGGCTTTCAGGAGAAGGAAAGTAGTATTTATTGTGATTAATGAATATGGGTTTTGGATTTCCGGAAACTTATGTTCAAATCCTGGCCCTGTCACTTACCTACTGTGTGAAACTAGCCAACTTATTCTCTCCAAGCCTAAGAATATACAGCTGCAAAATGGCAAAACTCATAGCTCAACCAGGAAATTATGAGTTGAATGAGGCCACTTTTGATACAATATTTATCATAAAACCTGGCATACATAACTATCCAATAAGTAATTGTCTTGTCTTGCTCTTGCTATTGCTCCAGAAAGAAACCCAGAAGTAAATACACATTGAACAATTGCTTTCATTTGTCTTGCTTTTTCACCATGAAAGGAAAACCATTTTTCTTTACATAGATCATAGATATAAGATGCCTAAATATATGAAACCAGTCCAATTTTTAAGCCTCCTTGATAGACAACTGTGAACAAATATTATCATCATTCTCAGTTGAAGGGAAGCCACACCTGAGGGGGCTTCACTATCAGACAGGTTTTAGGTCGGGCTCTGGAGCTAACTTCTCAGAGATTCTGCTTTGAAATCTGTTTAGCAGAAATAATACTTCTTTTGTGATATGTTAATTTATAAACTTAGTCTTTCTTATCTAGCCACTTGGTAAACATTGGTCCCTTTTTGCTCTCATTCAGGTTCTTCAAAATAAAGTGCGAAAAGCAAAATGGTCAGATTTAAATTAGGTCAATGGTTCTTTCTAAGCACTTATTGCAAATATAACAATTATTTTTAGACTAAATTTCGGAGTTTTTCGAAGTCATCTTCCTCTTAGATCAATAAAAAATTTAAATTTTCAATACTCGCATGTACATTTTATTATATACATAACATTCTAATGAATTAGAACATAATTCATAGCTAAATATACATACATTTAAGCCATAGTCTATCAAAATGCAGGAGATGACTATCCTGGAAAATAGTGTCAGGTTCTTTTTTTAAGCAACTACTAGGTACCAAGTATAGTAATATATCCCGGTGGGACATACTTCAATAATCCTGCCCTAGCTGAACTCACAGTCTGGTGATATGGGAGAAATTTATATAAATATTTATAATGTAAATAATGTATTAAAACTATTTAGTATGCATTATATATATTAAAATGTATTAAAACTATTTAAAACTGTTATTATTTTAAAAGCATTTGAAATTATAGAAACCATTTTTGACTTACAAAAATGGCAATTTCATATGGTTTAATGAATATATTTAATGTCCTTCTTAAAGTCTTTAGTTGTACTAGAGTTCCCTTACATTAATTTGTCTTTTAATTGAACAAGGATGATTAGCTCCTAGAATACAAATTTTATCACCACTAAATAATTTTTATTCAATTATCTGCTTTGTGTATTCTATGACATTCACTAATAGATAATACATTTTGGTCTACTTTATTTCTAACAACTCTTAGAATAAGAAATAGTTAACTCCAAAGTATCCATTTATTTTGCCTGAATGAATATTTTTCATTTATAAGCTTTCCATTTCTACATCATGCTATAACTTACATTAATTCAAGAAGGATTTGTCCCTGGTTCTATTTGGTAGGTACTATGGTAACATCATTTTGTTTATTTTTGCCTAAAATATGAACATTTTCAGGAGAAATTCTAGCAATTGCAATGCCAGATCCCCTTGGCTGGTGTCTCCTTCTGACTTGGCAGTATCTGCAATCCTCCTGCAGAGACTCTGGCTGTGGTCTCTATAGCACATGGCCTGCCAGTCACAGAACAAAGTAAGATATAATTGTTGTTTAATAATATCCAAAGATAAATTCTGTATTGCAGTTTTCTCTCTTAAATGCACTAGAAATGGTCTTTCTCTCTACTTTCAACTGAATCTAATTAGCATTTAGATATAATTTAAGCAACCCAAATAATAGTGAATGATATGTCTACCAATATTAATATCTATATTGTTATTACAAAACAGTATTTTTCATCTTTGAATTTTTTTGAAGTATATTATTATTGGCTCAATGAATTAAGATATCCATATGTATATGAATTCACAGAAGCACAGACATTCCAAAAGATCAGGGTCATGGGATCGAGTCCCGCATCGGGCTCTCTGTTCGGTGGGGAGCCTGCTTCCTCCTCTCTCTCTGCCTGCCTCTCTGCCTACTTGTGATTTCTGTCTGTCAAATAAATAAATAATCTTAAAAAAAAAAAAAAAGAAAGAAAGAAACCAAAAGTTAATGACTTGGAAGTAACTGTCTACTTTTCAAGAAAGAATGAAGGCCATCTAATTGGATAAAACCTATCATTCACCAAGAAGGAAGAATGAATTTTATGTAAACTTGATATGGCCAAATAGGAAGTGCAGTGTCTTTCTGGAATATACATCAGGGACATAATGGGGGGAAAAAAAAAAAAAAAACCCACACAAGGACTATCTATCACACATGCTAACAACTACTCATGCCTGATAGTTTATGCAGATTTGAATCATGCCATTGTGATAAACATACGAACAGTTTCTATGAAGCTATGATGTCCTCGGCAGGAAACTAAAGGTCTCCCAGGACCCAGATGCTCTTTTAAACTCTTTCTCTGATGTACTACATAATTTAGGAAAGGAACAAATGCAAAGCTACTAGTTACATAAGTGGCAGCAAATTCATGGTTTAAGATACCAAAATAGGTGGGCATTGGCTAAGTATGCAATACATTTTCATATGAAAGAATATTAACTCTCTCATGATCTGCTGATCTAATTCAGAGTATTTTAAAGTAAAATTTAAGGAGAGAAAATATACATAAAATATTAACACAGCTTATAAAAGTTATATTAGATAAGATAGAAAGAAAAAGATTGGGAAATTTCCCAAGGTATTCACAGAAGAACATCACTGTATATAAAAAATATCTTAGTCCTGGGGCACCTCAGTGGCTCAGGTGGTTAAGCATCTGCCTCCTGGTCACCTCATGATCTCCAGGTCCTAGGATGGAGCCCCATGTAGGACTCTCTGCTCAGAGGAGGTCTGCTTTTCCCTCGCCCTCTGCCTCTCCCCCTGCTTGTACTCTGTCTCTCTCTCTCAAATGAATAAATAGAATCTTAAAAACAACAATAACAACTGTGTCCTCAGATGACTACATATGAATAGCCAGAGGATTACAATAAAAAGGATATGTGTGTGCATGTCCATTCACTTGAGTGCATGTGTATTTGCCAAGGGAAATTGAGAGATTCAATATTAGAATGCAGCAGTGCAAGTCCATAGTTTAACTGAAGAAACAAGTCTGTTAGAAGGAAGGATAGCATAATGAAATCTATTTTACCTGTTGAGCTAGAACTCTGAAGGTGGTTGGACGGTGACAATAAAAAAAGACAGGATTGTAAGTGGAGCCATTCGTGAGGATAATATGGATAATACACAGGCATATGATTGAAATGGATGATTATTCCATGTTCACATACAAAAACGCTAGTATGATGAGTTATACAAATGATAGGAAGGAGAGAGGAAAAAGAGTACTCAACTCTCCTTGGAGTGTTATTCAACTAAAGAAGTCATTTCTTTGCTTGCCTTGCTGGCTGGCAGTTTAATGCCTCAGATGCTAGAGGAAGCAGTTCAATGACTTTGAATCCGTAAGAAGAAATGGGTGGCCAAGTTGGAACGATGGAACTCCAAATGATTTGCCACCAAATATTCAGGATAATCTTGAGGAAAGGTAGCTAAGAGGTGAGAATTTGGGGATTAAATTATAACAGTCCATGTTTTAAGAAATCAGATTTCAGAACTTTCAAAAAACAGAAAAATCTAAGATTCTGATGATAAGATAACTCAATCAGAAAGAAATAAAAAGAAGTCCTCTGAAAATCTAAATTAAAATGTTACAATGGTAAGTGATCCTGATGAGGAGGGATATAGGGGAAACATCTAAAAATGTAGCTTCATGGGAATCACTCTGAACAGCTAAGTTTTTTGTTTTTTTCCTAGATTTTTATTTATTTATTTGAGAGAGAGAGTGAAAGCACATGTGCACAAGCAAGGGGGAGGGGCAGAGGGAAAAGCAGATTCCCTGCTGAGCAGGGAGCCAGGACCCTGGGATCGTGATCCAAGCCAAGGCAGATGCTCAACCAGCTGGGCCACCCAGGCACCCAACAGCTAAGGTTTTAAAAAGAAATTTAGAAGAGGCAGAAAAGAGAGGACAGGACTAAGAAATTTTTTCCCCTTATTTTTAGTTTCGTTAAGTGGCATCAAACTTTGAGATTCATTAATAAAAACAAACGCTAAATTTTGTACTATAACCTCATACATCCATTCATAAGTAAAATGTTCCTCTGTCCATTTTGGGTAAGAATACCTATCAGCCTTTATAAGTGCATAACTTTGCCAGGTACTTTTTAAGCACTGACCCGGTAGGGTAATCAGCACTTGAATAGCAGACCCACCATATTCAGCTGTTTGCTATGTTGGTGCTCTCCGATGGAGACGGTATAGGGATGTGGCAGTTACTCACTCTGATGAAATCCCTAAGTTGTGTATACCTAACATTAAATATCCAAAGTCTAGTCTTATTTATAATACTCTTTGCTACCAGAAGATGTTCTTTCTTCAAATAATATGTTGATATTATACCCTCAGCTTTTACCAAAAGCTAAAAGAAATGAAATAACTCTGAAGAATGTAATATGCAGTCTTTTTTTTTTTTTTTTTTTTTTTTAGATTTTATTTGTTTATTTGACAGACAGAGGTCACAAGTAGGCAGAGAGGCAGAGAGAGGAAGAAGCAGGCTCCCCACCGAGCAGAGAGCCCAATGTGGGACTCGATCCCAGAACTCCGGGATCATGACTCGAGCCGAAGGCAGAGACTTCAGCCCACTGAGCCACCCAGGCGCCCCTAATACGCAGTCTTTTAAGATCATGTTATTTAATGTTCCTTATATAAGAATTAACTTAATAAATTTCTCTTAAAATGTGAAAAAAAAAAAACTTTGCAAATGAACTAATAAAATATTTTTTCCATCAGCTATGGGAATTGCATAAATCATTTTACTTATTTTTTCGCCTTATCTACAAGGAGACTCAAAATTAACTCTGTTCCAGATAAAGCAACTATAATGTTTACTCTAATATTTCCTTAAGTAGCTCTTACCTTTTAATTATTTTTTGAGTAAGGACAAAAAAATAGAAAGGATAGAACCTACCATATAGGGTACGTGGTATTCTATGTTGAAGCTTGGTGTTGATGAGGTTCAGGTCACACCACCCTAAAACATGGCACCGTATCATACTGTAGAGTTTAAGCTGAAGGAGCTTGGAAAAATGGCAGAAGCAAGATCACTTTGATTTCCTCCCCTCGACTCCCCAAGTTTCTTCTCTGAAACACCTCATAAAACCCTCATGTAAGAGGAACCCTCCCTACACCGGAAGGAAAGAAGCATCCTCATCTCAGAAGCCAAAGGGATGTCAATAAAACCCTAGCAAACAGGCCTTGCTAAACTTCTCCCAGTTTATTACAATAACCTCATATTTCTTAACCTACCATGTTCCTTCACAATTGTCCACACTTCATCAAACTTAGCATAAACATACTCAGGTTTGCTTCTTCTGGTCTTTATTTCTTTATGAAGACTGCTGTACAACATAAAATTCATATTAAATACATTTGTATGCTTCTTTTAATCTGTCTTTATCAGTTTAATTTTCAGACCCAAACAAGGGCCCTGAGACAATTGGATAAATTTTTTCCTCCCCCACAGTGTGTGTGTTAGGTACCAGAAGGAAAATAAGAAACCACAGAACTCCAATTTTAATTCTTTTTTTTTTTTTTTTTTTTTTTTTGTGGCAAAGAGAACACAATTTAGATGGGAAGGGAGGAAAAGATAAGGAAAGAGGTCTCTGAAGGCCAAAATAGACAGCTTTTAAATTTCTATACTCAAGCGAATTGCATTCTGGTGTGTTGAGAAAATTTTCAAATAAATTGATCAGGCCCCTCTAAAATGCTAAAAACTGTAAAGAGGCCTAAATTTTCTATTTCCAGATGTAGGAGAAGGTATTTACCAATAATCATCCCTAGTAAAGTTTTACGATAGCTTATTATACTGATTAGAACTCTAAGGAGAGCAGTGATCACTAGGGATCAGCAGGGTATGATGGAACGTTCACCTTGGAGTCAGATAAACCTGGGTTTAATCCAGGCTCTGCTATTTAACAGTTATTGATGATGGGCAAATTATTTGGTCTAGCTGAACAAAATTAGGACACAGTGAGCACTCGGTTATGCCGTACAAATATAGTTTGTTTTTTGGGTAAAGTTATGGGTCATTCTATACTTACGGGTTTAAAAGTTTCAGGTGAAGGGAGCACAGTTTTGACGTACAAATAATTTTAAAACGATACATCTGAACTATAGAACATACAGAAAGAAATCTGAATCTGCCTCATTTGACTAAAGCAGAGTATACTGAAAACCCAGCTGCCATTAATTCCCCTCGGAGGAAGTTTCTTAAGAATTCAGCTGCTGTGGAGAAATCCAACCCATTCTATTAACTTCAGAAAGGCCAATAGAGTCTTTGATAGTTTCCCACTGAAGCCTGAAACCTCTCCTCCCTTTTTTGTAAGGACGTTATATAACTTTCATTTCTGGCTATTTTTCGTTACTCATCACTGCGTACTAGTATGTGCTCATACACAGGTCAGAGACCTTTCTCCTGTTAAGGTATCTATTGTCAGTTAATTTGCAGGACCCAACCAGTTGAACCTAAAAGATGGCAGAGGAAAAGTTTTCCCTTCGAATAGATGAATTGTGCAGACAAGGTGTATCTGGAATTCAAAAGGGTACTAGGTGAATGAAAAGTCTAGTAATATCCTTGTAAAGAGAGATATTTGGAAGAGATGGTCTATTTTAATAGATTCTTTACAATTTGAATATACAGTAGATGTTGACAACTTCACATTATAATCCCCTGGCGAATTTTTAAAAATGCCAACACCTAGTTCATTCTTCAGTCTAATTTATACAGTCAAGGTTGAGAATCACAGTTCTAAGGGGAAATCACCAGTTGGATACGGGCACACTTGTGGCTCTCCCCGGTTTTGCCCTCCCCAGTGTAGTAGTTGGTTTATTTTATTTATTTTTCTTTTGTTCATCTGGGATGAGAACCCTAAAAGCCAAATAAATTTGCAGATGACAGGCTGAAACATGGAGTTAACTCTAACATTGTAAAAGAGAAACAAAAGCAAAGGTCAAGCTCTGAATATAGCTTAAAAAATAAAAGGAAAATAATCTAAGTACAAAGCACAATGGCATGACTTAAGAGCAGTAGTCCCTCCACCCTTCTTTTCCTTTTCTATTTTTGCCTGCTGTTATTAGGTATCAAGAATAAAGAACACACGTATTTATCACATACCATGCATGGCGCTCAGTGCCTTCTAGGTATCCCCTCGCTTAATCCTCCTAACATTAAGAGCAGCCAATATAATGTCGTCTTATGGCCAAAGAACTGTTCAGACATCTGGTGACTTCAGAAGAATAAACCAGCCTGGAGAGCAGGGGCTTACCATGAGATCCCACTAGCTGAGTCACGGTCTCACCCCACACGACCAGAGTAGATCTGGACTGGAGGAATCTGCCAAAAAGCTGCTGGGAATGTAGACTCCAGCATGAGTCTAGAGACATTAAAGCTTGCATTCTCAATGATGGTGGGAGTGGGGTTTCGGGGGTGGGGGGTGGGGGGAGGCTTTGCCACATCACTCCCAGAGGGTAAAATTGGTTCTTGAGCAGGAACAAATGTGTGTTATTAGCATTTCCTGGGGTGAGCAATTAGGAAAACAATAAACAGACTCCTTGGGGGTTGGCAAGTAATAATGAAAAAGAGAATCACTGCTCTAGAAAGAAAGCTTTAAGAGTCTCACTAGTTTTCTGGGTAAGCTACAAGTCTATAGAAAATTATGTTAAACTTATGTTAAACTTTAGACCATGCTAAATACGTTAAACTGGAGGGAAATTTACCGGAGTAGCACAGGAACTTAAAAGGCTAAGCAGGTTGGATGAGAAAAAAAACACAGAGCGATGGCAAAAGTGACAATTGCTCTCCCTCAGCTTCAAGGGTATCTGAGAAATACAAAATTGTCCTTAATAGGTTTACCTACTTACAAAATACATAGATACACATAATTTATTTACTCATAGTATTTTTTTAAAAGGCTCTTACATTTACTACATCATTTCTTCATAGAAAGTTGTGAAGTAATAAAGTGTAATAGGTCCTTTTAAGAGAAGATGTCCAAGGGTAAAATGATTTGTCCCCTTCTCTCCACCAGTCAATAACAGAGCCTGAACCAGAATCCACATCTACTGTTCTTTGATTTATCGAGCTATGACAGCCACTCCCATTCAGAGTTCTGACAAACCTGAAATCAAAAACTGGCAGACCTGCTTTCAGATAGATGAAATAATGTAATAAACAAAAATTAACGAAGTGGTTTTAAATAAATATACCTTCCAACCACCCACTGAGGGCCTATGTGACTTATTGATCCTCATGTTTCTCAGTGGCAGAAACAGGACAGCGAAATCAATAGCAGGCGATAGTCCATTTGAAGTTATAAATGCTCTATTCAGCTGAGGTACTTACTTGACATATTCAAAAAACATCCTACTGTGACTATGGCATTTTGTAAATAGTCAAGAACCAGAAATAATTTAATCATATAAATAATATAGCAGGCTCTTGTCTTAATTGACAATTTCATAGACAGGCTCTCAGTGAATGATAAGCATCTGTGAAGAGAGATACAGGGCTTCCTGTGTCTGCTCACTCTGTGGACTGCTGTCCTTGATGAGAAATCTTCAGAGTTCTTGCCCCTGCTACCTCTCATACCACAGTCCTGGTTTCTATGTTACTTCATGGAACTTACCATCATTGATATTCTGTTTGTTTATTTTCTGTTTCCTCCCTGTAGAACAGTGGTTCTCTACAGTGGTGTTTTTTGCCAAGAACAGGACATTTGGCACCGTCTGGAGACATTTGTTAAGGAGTGCTAGAGGCATCTCTTGGGGAGAGGCCGAGGATACTACTAAACATCTGATATTTCACAGGACACCCTTGACAATAAAGAATTATCTAGCCCAAACTGTCAATTTGGGAAACCCTGTTCTAAAATGCAAGCTCTGGGGGTGCCTGGGTGGCTCAGTGGGTTAAGCTTCTGCCTTCAGCTTAGGTCATGATCTCAAGGTCCCGGGATTGAGTTTGGCATGGAGCTCTCTGCTCAGCAGGGAGCCTGCTTCCACCCCCTCTCACTCCTCCCCTGCCTCTCTGTCTACTTCTGATCTCTGTCAAATAAATAAATACAATCTTAAAAAAAAAAATTCTTTTTCTCCCCCTCTTCCAGCTGTCTCTCTTCTCTAAGAAAAAAAATAATAAAATAAAATAAAATAAAATAAAATGCAAGCTCTGTGAGAGTGTAGACTTCCCCTTTGCTTAAGAAATATTTACCACATGAATGAATGCCTGGGAGAATGACTGAATGGTCTCAGAGGGTAAAGAAGGTAGGAGGTAAAAGTACTGTGAAGATAGAGCAGGTGGGAACACCAGAACAATTCTCAGGGAAAGAATACAAAACCGAAATTTGCACTACATCATCAAAGCAAATTCTAAAGAGGAAAAAAAAGTGTTATCAATCTCTTAAAAATTTACCTAACGAAATTTTAAAGTAATTCTGAAAATAGAGATGGTTTTTTGAATATATACATATATATTCAAAGTACCAATTGTATTGTGTTTTGCCTATAATGTTACGATTTTCCAATTCTTCCACCCAACAGCTTATTTCTAAACTTCGAATTAGAAGAATTGTCTGTTTCTTTCTCACTAGGAGGGGGAAGAGGAAGTCATACATTTTAACCTCTATCTTCTTGGACCTGATATTTCTGAATAATCAATAATTCATTTGCTTCTAAAGCTCATTTAATTATTCTCATCCTAAATACCCTGTTGACATTGGAAAATTTTCCTGATTTTAATTGATTCTGAGGTAGATTGATTTTTGCTCAACCTCTTCCACAGCGTGCATGCCATCTACTTTCACATCTACAGCCAAACTAGACCTTCGGCCTATAAAACCCTTCTGCTAACAGGTGCAAAAAAAAAAAAAAAAAAAAATCAACGTAACAGCCATAAAAGTAGAAACTCATTAAAACATGACCCAAACCTAGAGATCAAATGAAGTCAAGGTTTCTACACATTTCTGAACATGATACCATTGTTTTTTCCAGACCCTAATATTTCTGAGGTATGAATGTATGAATGTTGACATACGGAAGGACAACTGAGGGTGCCTCCAGTGCCCCCCTGCTCTGTCCATTAAGTATGGTATACTTTTTCATTAAACACTCTTTTTCATCTCAACATCCCCTCTATAGGGACTCTGGGCCACTCACAGTGAGTAAGAGCACCCCAGACTATACATCTGGACCTCACAACTGCACCACTCCAATGTGTCCACCTACTCCTCAGAATTCATCTAACTAAAACCAGTATTAGCATCTTTCCCTCAAAACTTACTCCTTCCCTCATTTTCTCTTTTTTGGTAAATGGCGCGTCATAAATATATTTGCTAAAACTAAAAACTTGGCAGCCATTGTTGATTCCTCTCATATTCCACATCAAGTCAGTCTTTCAAAACTTCAAAACCTAGGGGTGCCTGGGTGGCTCAGTGGGTTAAGCCATTGCCTTCGGCTCAGGTCATGATCCCAGGGCCCTGGGATCAAGCCCCGCATCTGGCTTTCTGCTCAGTGGGGAGCCTGCTTCTTCCTCTCTCTCTGCCTGCCTCTCTGCCTACTTGTGATCTTTGTCTGTCAAATAAATAAATAAAATCTTAAAAAAAAAAAAAAAAAAACCTTCAAAACCTTCTCACTTCAGAGAGACAACTTGAGATCAAACCACAATTTTCAAGTATAGTATTTACTACCTTGTTCCCTGTCTTTCTTTACAACAACCCCACTCCACCTCACGGTATTTCACTATTTTAATCAGATTACTTCTCTCTCTCTTCCTTCAAATTCTCTGATGACAAAAACCAATTCCTTAATGTGTACTTTAAAGCTCTGTAAAATCTGCTCCAACCTCTTTCTACAATTTTCCCTCAGGATCTTTATCTCTAGTCTCCCTGTGATGGTTAATTTTATGTATCAAATGTGACTGGGCCACAGAGTGCTCAGATATTTGTTCCAACATTACTCTGAGTGTGTCTTTGAGGTATCTGCAGATGAGATTAACATGTACACCAATCAGAAGACAGAATAAAGCAAATTACCCTCCCTAAGGTAGGTGGCCCTAGATTCAGTCAAAAGCCTGAATAGAACAAAAAGATAGAGGTACCTTCGAATAAGAGGGAACTCCTCTTGCCTCACTGCCTTAAGCTGGGACTTCAGTCTTTTCCTGCCTTTGAACTTGAACTGAAACATCAGCTTTTCTTAAGGCTTGAGTCTGTTGGCTTTTTGACTAGAAATATACATATTGACTCTCGTGGGTTTCCAGTTTACTTAGTACAGATAGATCTTAGGAACTTCTCAGCTTCTGTAATCACATAAGCCAATTCTTTATAATTAATCTCTCTCCATATATGTATACATGTGTGTGTGTGTGTGTGTGTGTGTGTGTATATATATATATATATATATATATATATATACATATATAAAACATATATTATGTATATTAAATATTTTAATGTCTTACATATTATATATATTCTGTTCCTCTGGAGAACCCTGACTAATACAGATGATTTTGGTACTGAGACGAGTGCTACTTTAAGAAATACTTAAGCATGTTCCTTAAGATATACTTAAGGAACCAGACCTTGAAGTTTTGAGAAATTCTGAGTCTACCCATATTGCAAAAAAGTGAGAAAGCTTGTTCCAAAGAAAACACTAAAGATGTGGCTGAACAACCATCTGATGAAAAGATCATGAGTGGGACTCATGGACTTAATCAGCTACCTCAGCAGAGACCAGGAATAGAGATAAATTTATACCAGCCAAGACACTGCTAGTTTGAACTGAAAAGGAAAGAGGACCTGAGAGATAC
The DNA here is from genome assembly GCF_030435805.1 of Mustela lutreola. Lineage (NCBI taxonomy): Eukaryota > Metazoa > Chordata > Mammalia > Carnivora > Mustelidae > Mustela > Mustela lutreola. The sequence goes on from NC_081295.1 coordinate 29,547,864, forward strand.
TCAAGTATAGTTGTTGGACTTCTTGGATTATACACATCTGGACCACAGAGCCATTTGGCTACTACAGAGGGCTATTCTCCAAGAAAAGGTAAGCATGATCCCAAAGGGAATTCAGAGATCATCAGGGCTTCCTCCTCAGTTTCAGAGGGTGGAACTATCACCTCAAAGTCAAAGGCCAGAGGGTTTATACCTATAGCCTTGGGGGCAGGGCTTCCCAGAGCCTTGGGGATAGGAGGCCTACCTAGAATAGCTTTGTGGGAGGGATCTCCACCTTGCAGAACCTTGGGAGAATGACCTTCACCCAGTAGAGCTGAGGGGAAAGACGACTGCTCCACTGGGTCTGGAAGACAAGACATTGAACCAAAGATGATTATTAATTCTCAAGCCTTAAGATCTAATGGAATTTGCCCCTATTAGGTTTTGGACTTAAGACCTGTCACTTCTTTCTTTTGTAGTTCTTCTTTTTGGAATGGGAATGCCTATCCTATGTCTGACTCATTATGGAATTTTGGAAGCCTATAACTTGTCTTGTTTCACAGGTTCACAGCTAGAGAGAAATTGTTCCTCAGGATGATTCAGACTTTGTCTCACCCAAATCTGATTTAGATATTTAGATGAGATTTTGGAGTTTAGCCTTTAGAGTTGATGCTAAAATGAGTTAAGACTTTTGGGACTTTGGGGATGGAATGAATGTAAGAAAGTTTTTGCATGCAAGAAGGACCAGAATTTTGGGGAGGTGGGACCAGAGAGGAATGCTGTGGACTGGATTGTGTCCCCACCAAACTCATATAATGAAGCCCTAACCCTTAATGTCATAGTATTTGGAGATGGGGCCTTCAGGAAGGAATTAGGTTTAGATGAGGTGGGGACCTCATGATAAAATTAGTGTCTTAATAAGTGAAGACGCCAGAAAATTTGTTCCCTCTTGCCCTTCCCCACCCCATTCTCTCTTATTCTCTCCCTACCATGTGAGAACACAGAAAGAAGATGGCCATCTGCCAGCAAGCCAGGAAGAGGGCTCTTACTAAAATCCTACAATGCTGGCACACTGATCTTGAACTTACAGTTGCCACAACTTTGAGAAAATAAGTATCCATTAAGTCACTCAGTCTATGGTATTTTGTTATGTCAGCTACAGGGACCAAGGGCGAGCCTCCCCAAGATGGGCTCTTTTGGCATGAAGATTATTCCAAGTCAAAAAGCAATCAAAATCCTGCAGATTCAGAAAAAGCTCTTTACCTCCCCTGCACAATGCCTAAAAGGAATCTAGAGTACCTGCTCCAGGAGGAGAGCTATCACCACAGATAACTACATTATTATATGAACTAGGTATAATAGACAGGGAGGAGCCTAGCAAGGCCTCTATATCCCATTGTTTCCAAGGCCCTGAAAACACCTGTTTACCAGTCAATCCTTTCCATCTTCCTGTGAACTACATTCCTGCCCTTTGAAGTCCCATAACCCTACCCCTTCTTCCTTAGTTCAGAATGATATATATACACCTCATCTTGCCTGACTGTCTCTGGAATTTCTGCATCTGTGTGGATTCCCTTTACATATGAAATTACATTTGATTTTCTCCTGTTAACCCCACATGTCAATTTGATTCTTAGTGAACTTATAAAGACCCTTGAAAGGGACAAGAGTTTCTTAGATTAGGACATTCCCCAGATTAGGACATTCCCCAATTACATTAAACCTCTATTTTCTCAAAAACCTAAATTCTATACTACCTCAAAATATACAAAAATTGATTTCCTCCATTTATATTGCCAGCTTCAACCTACTATTTATGATGTAGCCTAAATATTAAGTATTAAATGTTTCTTCCTTCTTCATTTAAATGGGATCAAATACCAATAACTGCATCCCTTTTGGGGGAAAAAATAAAGTATAATCTAAATAGAGAAAATGACACATGTTATTCAAATAAACTGCCAAAACACAACTGAGCATCATTTAAATAAAAGAGATAAAGGAAATTTCATGCAAAGAAGTATGAACTTAAACATGTCACAGGCAGATTACTGTTTGTAGAGATTTTATATATATCATTGCTCTTCTTACTCAAAGGTAATTAGACAATTTAAAGGTAAAAAAGTATAATAATACAGGAGCCATGGTGCTTCTGTGTCAAATTTTCCCGTACTTCATTTATTTTGATTCACTTGAGATATCTTTTTTTAAAGATTTATTTATTTATTTTAGGGAGAGAGAACATATTCAGGAGCATGGAGGGTGGGGGCAAAGGGAAAGGGAAAGAGAGAATCTCAAGCAGGATTCCTGCTGAGTGAGGAGCTGGAAGTGGGGATCTAGTTCATGACCCTGAGATCAAGACCTGAGCAGAAATCAAGAGTCGTGAGCTTCACTGACTGAGCCAACCAGGCGCTCCTCACTTGAGATATTTTTATTTGTTTCTAAATACTAAACTCAAAATACACCTATAACTAATCCATTATATAAAAATGATAACTTTAAAAGCTCATCTTGTTCATTTTCCAAAACCTTTGGTATCATTTTCTTCCAAATGGTCAACATGCTACTGAATTTTTAATATAAAATAAGCAAATAATTGGGGCACCTGGGTGGCTCAGTGGGTTAAGCCGCTGCCTTCAGCTCGGGTCATGATCTCAGAGTCCTGGGATTGAGTCCCGCATCGGGCTCTCTGCTCGGTGGGGAGCCTGCTTCCCTCTCTCTCTCTCTGCCTGCCTCTCTGTCTACTTGTGATTTCTGTCTGTCAAATAAATAAATCTTAAAAAAAAAAAAAACAACTCTTAAAAAAATAAGCAAATAATTTGTAGATATAATGGGTAGAAAATACTTTGGTATAAAGATAAAAAGAATACTGGTAGAAGTTTTCAGAAATTAGTTATTCCAAAGAAATAGAGTTCACCTGGTGAAATAGTTAAAAACAAACATTAATCTAAGTCAATAAAAGCTTTTCAATTAGTAATCACTAGTTATTTTAATTAATACCATGTATTCCAAAGGGGTAATGAAAACAACTCTTTCAATAATTTTATTTTGTGGGAGAGTAACAGTCATTACTTTGGACATGAAATTACTAAAAGACATTTTAATTGTCACATCACATTCAGAAAGGGAATTAATGTCAAACACTATATTCATTTATTGAACAAATATTTATTAAATGCCTACTGTATGGCATACATTGCATTAAGCACTGAGCATAGAAATGTAAGAGGAACAGATAAAGTGTCTACTCTCCATGTAGTCCAATGGAGAGAATAAAGAATTATCAAGTAATCTAACAAGTGGATATAATTACAAGCTGCAATAAGGGGTAGGAAGGAAAGATCAAGATATTGTGATTGGGATGACTGATCTAGATTGAGACATCAGGGAGGTTGTGACTTTAAGGAAATAACTTCTGAAAGTTCAAATACAGGATGAATAGTTGACTGGGTAAAGAAAGGGTGTGGACCAAGATTAGGTGAGAGAAGAGACTTTTAACAGCTGGAAGACAGACAGTATTTCTGCAGGACAAAAGCAAGGAAAGGATGAAAAGATGGAGAACCAGAGTTTGCAAAAGTCAGAGGAAACAGAGCCTGGTACACCTCGGTAAGGCAGGTGACTTAAGGATTTTAGCAGGGAATTGAATGCTAAAATTGGCTCGACTTTTTTTAAAAAAGAATTTAAGAGATATGTTTGGATTTAGATATGTTTCTTTCCAAAATACAAAAATAAACTATTATATTCTATTCAGAATCCCATTATAAAGATAATGAAAACACAGAGACCATCAGAATATGAGTATTCACAATTCTCTGTAATATGTGATTTTTTTTTTTTTTTAATTTTGGGAAAATTCCATAGAGAATTATCTGAATTGGGAGTTAAATTGAATCACAAGATGATATATATGTAGTTATTGTATTGACAGAAAATTAGACACTTAATAGTAGCTTTAAAATATTAGGGAAAAATAACCAAGTATCTTCTCTGTAGAAAAATGAAGAAATAAGATTATAATTATTTAATGCAGTCTCAACAAATGATACTTCCCCAAAATAGAGCCTAATTAACTAAGTAATTATACCACTTCCTCTACTTCAAAAAAGATCCTGTAACTCTACCATTAATCAAACCTTTACACATTTCTTTTAAAGATCCAGACAGGAGGTTAATTTGTTTTATCCATAGAAGAGAAAATACATCATCCCAGAGGACTAGATCAATTGATTAGAATAAGTGAAATGTTAAGTTCCCCATAAAAGGCATAACCTAAATATAAAGCAATTATCACATTAAGGGGAAAAAAAGTGTGGTGTGAGAAAAAATGTGTTATATAATAAAATAATTTGTATAGTCAAGGTTTCTGTCTTTTGTAATGTTCATGAGATGCTGTTCATATTCATTTAGAGGTGATGCAATGAGTATTATTAAGGTTCTCTTGGTTCTTGATCTTACTATTTGAGAGAAAGCATTTGTAATTCAAAGGAAAATTATGTATGGACTATAGCACCCTTAACATTGGCAGGCCAAGAGTATGATTCTATGGAAAATAGTTTAAAAGTCAGTAAATTGTAGGAATCTGAGAGACATACAAATTCTTTCTTGGCTGATAGAGGATTCATTTGACTTTCTTCCCCTATTTGTGGAAAAAAAAAAGTTTTGCCTCATTTTTTATATTCTTGAAATGGTGCCACATAGGGTTGAAACTAGCAAAAAGTTTAAAGTTTGTTTTTCAAAGAGTTATTTTCTCCTAAACAGCTATTGCGTCTTCCCAGACCCCAGTAACAAATCTACTAGCTCTCGGCAGAAGCCTGGATTCCAGATTCCAACCTGGGAATAAGCAAGGCCCTGCGTTCTCTACCAGAGATAACAAGACCGAGACCCCACCCAGTTTGTACCAGCTCGCAGCACTTGCCCGTAGTCCCTTCTCCTTGTCCTGACAGAACCCCCTGACATCAGGGACTGAATTCTATGCAGTTCTGAGGCTAATTCTCCACCCCAAAGTGAACATGGGATTTATGTTCCCGGATGCTCATACACATGCTCTATCTTTCCCCTTGAAGAGTTGTAAATTTCCCAACCCTTTTCACCAGTATGTATGAAATCTCAGTGATTATCTGATTATGAAACTCTGTTCTCTCCTTCTTCAGAGAGACAAGGCAATTTGGGGTACCTCTGGAATAAACCCTTTCCTTGCTGCATACTTGATACTCAGTGACTGGCTGAGCAAATGGACTTGGGTTTGGTTACATTCCTAGTCTATAAAGCTGTCCTTTGGCTTCTCTTTCTAACTGGTATTAACATCTGCCTGGCTCTTCTGTGAGTTAAATAATATGTGTAGCACGTGTTCATTTTTCTATCTGTGTGAGGTTCTGATTTTTACCTTTTTATTGAAACACCATTATCTATTTTGCTGCTTGTATAAAATATGAGTTTAGGTTCTTTTTTTACCAAACTCCCTGAAAGAACCCTGAAGTGTGAATTTTTGTCCTGAGTCTCTCCAGTTTTTTTCATTCTCAAATTTACACAGGATTTAACTTTTTTTTTTTTTTTTTAGTCTTTGAAATTATTCATGAGTTGTATCATTGTGTCTATCTTGTTTTCCCAATTATAGTGAACTTAGTAGACTTTGTTCACTTCTGATGTTCAGTCCTTATAAAGTTCTCAGTACAAAAAGATTTTTCTGGTGGGTCCCCTTTTCTCACTCATCAGAAAAGCAATAAAGTAACTGAGGGCAGAGATGAGAATTAACTGAAGGAAGCAGAACAGTTCCTTTGGCAACCGAGTTAGGGTGGGAATTGCCTATTTATAAAAGAGTCACATTTCACTTGTAGTTTAAACCCATTCCTTAAGATGTGTAATGCTCTCTTCACTCTTCACTGCTGGGATAATTTCTAAGACTAGTTAGCTACTGGGACTGAAACCACATAGAAATACTTGAAGGTCTGCTTGTAAAGAAAGTTGAAGAACTGTGAATAGTAATCAATCATCTACTTTGCATTTCAAAACAGTGATAAGATATGATAACACTTTGAAGACAAACACTGAAGTAAATTGCAGTATGTGAGAAGCATGGTTTACTAACATTTCAGACTCCAACTGCTTTCTCCCCGTCTCTATTTCCCTCACTCTTTTAACTCTTCAGTATCAATTGCCTGTCTTTTCTCTCAAGTTCTAGGGGATCCTCTCATCCTTGCTTTTTTTGATGTGGCTCTTTCCCCTCCATGGGGGAGCTGTTTTTCTCTTTTTCTTGCTGCTCCTTTCTGTTCCCTTTCCCCCCCTCTTGTTTTTCCTCTCTCCTGGCTCTCATTTTCACTTGCTTCTGACTCACATTAAGAATGGGGGAAAAACCAGGAATGTGGTGAAAGGCAACTACTACAGAACTGTACATATGAAGGGCTGAGTTTATGTTAGCGACAATTATTTTTAATAACTCTTTTTTGTTGGGTGACAAATAGCGCACCTCTAAGCACTTTTTACACTTCCAGGAGTGCTTGTGGGAGAAGAGAAAATGCAATTAAAACATCCAGGGGGGGGTAGATAAACTCTGGTCAAGATAGACCAATCTTTTTTTTTTTTTTTTTTTTTAAGATTTTATTTATTTATTTGACAGAGAGAGATCACAAGGAGGCAGAGAGGCAGGCAGAGAGAGAGAGGGGGAAGCAGGCTCCCTGCTGAGCAGAGAGCCCGATGTGGGACTTGATCCCAGGACCCTTAGATCATGACCTGAGCCTAAGGCAATGGCTTAACCCACTGAGCCACCCAGGCGCCCAAGATAGACCAATCTTGACTTCACGAGGCTACCTCTGGCTGCCTCAAAAGAGAGACTTGGAGCAGGTTTTCTATTATGTATTTTCAATTTAAAGTTCCCATCACATTCTCACATACATGTTAAATACGCTTCAACATGTGAGTTTCACTCCACTATGACTGTGGATTTACTCTGTTCTTTAAAGATTAAGAGTTCTCAGGAAAAAATGTTTCACCGCCTCAGATTTAGACATGATCTGGTGCATTTGAACATCTAGATTCTGCAGGAGTAAACAGTTTTTTATTTCTTGTAATGAAATGAAAAAGAAGGTAATAAAAGATAGCTTAGTTTATCCTTAGTTATTCTTATGAAGCCTCTGTCATTTCATTTATTAAAATTTATGGATCCAAAAAACCTAAGGCTATTTACAAATAACTTGCAAATAATTATGTAAACATTGACTGCATAGTCAACCAGTTGCAATCCATATAGTTCATCATAGCAGATAGTAAAATTAAAATATAATGCCTGTCTTCTTCCAATGTTTTTTAAAAATACCATTATTATTATATTAAAAGTAAAATGACTAAATTTCAAATGTCCTATTACTGAGCAAATGTCATTCGATAAACTTATTTTTACACAATGAAAAACAGAACATATCATCTCATCAAAACTGTGACTCAATGATTGATCTTTTATGCGTGAAAAAGATCACGCATAAAAGTTTTTGGTTTTGTTTTGTTTTGTTTCGTTTTCTCTTTTCACAATCTTATTTCATTCCTTGGTAAACACAGTAGTGTTTAGGATCTGACAAATGATATCTTCCCATTTTTCAATTCTTTGGAATGACAATCAACAAATAATATCTTAGTATCTTAAATGCATTTACTAATGTAAAATATATTACATCTAGAAAAGCCAACAAAACAGAAAATTGGCTCCTAGGTTATTCCTAATATAAATTCTATAATTTTATAATTATTACTTCCTATACATACTCAATGGAACAATACCCAAGGAATTTAAACTTTTTCAAAGCAATAAAATTAATATCTAAGGAATGCTTTGTATAATTCTGTAGGAGTGTCTGTGTGTGTGTGTCTGTATGTGTGTGTGTGTGTGTGTGTCTGTGTGTATGTAGATAGAAAGGTGCATAGATCAATCAATAGAAAAATTAGAAAAGTAAGGAAAAGCATACTTTAATTAAATGCATAATCATGGATGCTGATCCATGTTACTGATGCTAAATGGTTTTCACTTTAATGAGCCATTTTAAATGAAATGGTTGCCTGCAATTAGACATCTGCAATCCAAGGAAAGCAAGCCAACTATGTAGTCTGGCTGCCAGAATTACAGTGCCTTCCTCAGCAGGACAATGAAGAGAAAGGATAATTGTAATTATCACATATACATCTTTAGTGTTCTGTGGTTGAAAGAGTGTGCAAAACAAGGCTTCTTAATATATTTAATTGCTACGTATTAATAAAGGGTTGTCAAAAAGACAACCCTTTTAATGTATCCATATTCCATTAGCAGTATTACTACCCCATAGTCACAAAGTACATATTTCAACACAGGAACCTGCATAAAAGGAAATAACAACGGGCTCTCACATTTTATGAGTCTCAGCTATATGTCTGGGGTCACAATTAAGGGATTTGGGTAGGTTTGGGGCACCTCAGTGGTTCAGTCGGTTAAGCATTTGCCTTTGGCTCAGGTCATGATCCAAGGGTCCTGGGATGGAGTCCCACGTTGGGCTCCCCAATCAGTGGGGAGCCTGCCTCTCCCTCTCCCTCTGCCTCTCCCCCTGCTCACACACTCTCTCTTTCACTCACTCACTTTCTCAGATAAATAAATAAGATCTTTAAAAAAAAAAAAGGTTGGATGGGTTATCATGTTCCTAATTGAAGACAAGTAAAATAGCTCTTAAAATATTTGGATGAACATCAAGTGTTGTATTTGTCATAGATAACTGAGTCAGTAAGGGCAACATATCCATCCTAATAGTAAAGATACTGCGTGCTCACTGTATGTACTGTTATCTACATGTTTACAAATGAGGGAACTCAGGCACAGCTGGTGTAACCAATACACCCAAGTCCACACTTGTACTACCCACCAATGCTAGTCAGAATTCAAACCCAGGTCTGGGGCATCTGGGTGGCTCCGTCAGTTAAGCATCTGCCTTTGGCTCAGGTCGTGAGTCAGAGTCCCACATCAGGCTCCCCACTTAGCAGGGAGTCAGGTTCTACCTCTCCTCTCCCTGCTGCTCCTGATCTCTCCCTTTCTTGTTCTATTTCGCACATGCATGCTCTCTCTCCCTCAAATACATGAATAAAATCTTTTAAAAAACAGAAAACAAACAACAGAAAACAAAACCTAAATCTGGCTTTCTTTAAAGACCGATACGGTCAACCACCTTAATTAATTAACTTATTTTCATTTTCTTTTTAAAAACAACTCCTGGTGACAGAAATGTGGATGCAGATCTTGGCTGTGCCACTTCATTGTATGATTTGCATAAGTTGTTTTACCTTTTAAATGTCAGCTTCCTCGCATGCATATTAAATGGAAATGCAAATACGTACGATGGGGAGTTGTTTATATAATTCAGTGGAAATAAGGGGTATACTGTATGTAGCACATGGTATGTACTCAATGGGCTGATCTATTATTATTAGCTGATGACAGCTATCCGACTCACATCATTTAATCCTTATACCTGCCATATCTGTGGTAAATTAATCCTACTAATTTCAAATATCTTTGGCTTTCAGATTAGATGCTTTTTATTACCTCAACAACATAATTTATCGAAATTATTTTTAAACCTAATGCTACTGCATTTGGGCAAGTACCATTTGGTAATTTATTCACAACCATCTGCACATTTTATCATTTCTGTTTTAGCTATTCCTTTGTGTACAGATCTTAACCTCTAAAATATACCTATCCGCTTCATGTGCACAGAGGTAACTTTGAATTATCTATAAGCTGTAACTTCACTTTACATTTTTAAGCCCTCACCTTTAAAGGTGGAGCTGCAGGACCTTTTCCCCTTCCCATCTCTCTTCACAGTCTCATCTCCTGTCCGGTCGTGTGTATTTTGTATTCTTTGCACAGCTCCACGGGAAACGGACTGGGCCCTCATTATAGCGCAGTCACAAGGAAGAAGAGCTTTAAAACCAAGATTTCAAATAGTTTCTCTTTCCTCTCAGGAAAAGTAGACATCAGCCAGACAAATCATTAAAAGATAAAGAGTTGAAAGAGAGCTTGCAACAAGTGATGTGCCTATCGTGTACCGGTTTGGTGAGCAACACCAGGCGAGCTGCGTGGAAGGGAGAACAGCCACAAAAGAGAACCAGGCCAGGCCACCCGCAAAGAAGCTTTCCTGACTCACGTTCCTGGTGAGGTTTCTATGCACTCCAAGAACATCAGATGTACCAGTGTTGGGCTTTATTCTTTAAAATACATTTTCCTATCAAATATCCTGTTCTATTTTCTACTAGCTCTGCATCATTCAGGACAGGATTACTTGAAATATGAAATAATATTCATTTTTCTGTGATATTTCCCCCAATTCTAGTCACTCTATTGCCACGTATCAATATAAAAAGCATGTAAATCAGAATTCGTTGTCTCATATTGTTAAATCAGGCATATTTGGAAAGAATTTATGTTTCAGTTGCTAAACATAGCTTAGTGTCTGATGTTCAGTAAATATTTAAGTAATTGGATATATGTGAATGAATTGATTAAAAAGTGCTTATATTTTACTATATATAATATTTAATATAAAATGTGAGATGCTGAAAACAAAGACCAAAATACAGTTTAGGGAAAATATTGTTAAAAATTAATATCTTGAGGGCGGCGCAAGAGGACGGGGCGGGGGGGGGGGGGGGACACGGCGGCCGCCGCGGGGCTCGATCGGGCAAAGGCGACGGGTCTTCCTCCTCCCTCACCCCCTTGCTCCTTTTATTCTTCCTCCTCCTTTCCTCTCGTCCACTTCCCCTAACGGCGGCCCCAATCCTACATAAAGGCATGACTTCCCGGCACCACAGGGAAAATAGGGTGCAAGCCCAGAAACTATTTCCCCATCACCACTTGTTGAAAAACTGATTTGAAGGCATCTCCGGGTTTGAACAAACGAAAGTGCCAGGATTTCAAGCGTCTTTGGTTTTGCGCTACAGACCCTTCACTACTGAGTATCAAGACGAAGAAAACTGGAAACTGATCGGAACCTTATTCAGAGTCAGAATGCAAAGATTTGAAGTGACAGCACCACCTGCCCGAAACCGTTCTAAGACTGCTTTGTATGTGACTCCCCTGGATCGAGTCACTGAGTTTGGAGGTGAGCTGCACGAAGATGGAGGAAAACTCTTCTGCACTTCTTGCAATGTGGTTCTGAATCATGTTCGCAAGTCTGCCATTAGTGACCACCTTAAGTCAAAGACTCACACCAAGAGGAAGGCAGAATTTGAAGAGCAGAAGGTAAGAAAGAAGCAGAGGCCCCTACCTGCATCCCTTCAGTGCAACAGTACTGCGCAAACAGAGAAAGTCAGTGTTATCCAGGACTTTGTGAAAATGTGCCTGGAAGCTAACATCCCACTTAAGAAGGCTGATCACCCAGCAGTCCGTGCTTTCCTGTCTCGCCACATAAAGAATGGAGGCTCCATACCTAAGTCAGACCAGCTGAGGAGAGCATATCTGCCTGATGGATATGAGAATGAGAATCAACTCCTCAACTCACAAGATTGTTAACAAGGAGGTTACCACCATTGTGATCAAGATAAATGTGGAGTATTAAAGTTAAAAAAATTTAATATCTTGATACATTCAAGTAGGTAGTCAGTTTCTATTTTGGCAAGGTGGCAGGCAGCCCTATAAAGAAAACAAACTCAAAATCTAGTATTACTTTGCTTTTTGGACTTGGTTCCTATGTGGTAAAAATGTTATGAATAAAAATGATTAACAAGTATAGCCTTCCATTTCAAAACACAAATGTGTTTTGCTTTATCTGTATTTTTTCAGTTTTTAAAATATGTAAAAGATATACAATTCAACCAAAGAGAAGACAGTTGTGCACATAAAATGCTAAAAATACATAGCACTCACGTAATTTTATAGTCCCTTTATGTACATTTTTTCAAACGTGTAATCATTATTTGGTATTTTTGACAATATGCTGCTTTGGATATATGATGTAATTTCCACCAATATAAATTCCTATCTTCATTTGGAAGACTGCAGTCATCAATTAAACTGTCACAGGTTTGGTTCCTACCAAAGCCAAGTGATTATAAATGTTTATGCTCCTCGCTGTCACAGTTGATTCCTGCTTGTATGCATATCTGAATTACAAGTTTATTATCAAATCAGAACTATAACCAATTCACAAGGATATTATGCATTCAAGTTTTCTTTAAGCATTTAAAAATGCACTAGTTAGATTATTGATTCGTTTTAGTACCTTTCGTTGGCTTCTAGAAAATCACTGCTATAATCTTCTGAGTCAACAGACACTATCTTTGCACTAGCAAGTCTTGATTTTCTAATAAACATAGAGGCTAACCAAGCATAACCACTTTTAATGAGGATTAGATCTTTTCTCTGGACACTGTTTGCATAAGAAGCTATCCAATACACGAGGATTATTCTTCGAATCCTCTATGAAGAGAAAATTACAATAATTATCTTAAGTTTGTCATAATAATTAATTCAATTTAATTATTAAATTTAATTATTGTAAATTTTTAAAATTTTATTGTAATAACTATCTAAGAACTGTCTTATGTTATTATGTATAGAAGTATCTTCTTCAATCTTTAGGAGATTTTTTAAAAATCCTGAAAAACCAAAGACTGTATTTAAAATGAGTGGTTGACTTTAAGATTTTGATAGTTTCATTAATCAAATTCTCACAAAAGTATTTCTGCAAATAAACTTCAATAAAAATGGGTTATGTAATCATCATGCAATTTACATTATCAAAACCAAAGATAAATTATCATTTATCTTAAGAATTTATAAAATAAAATTCATTTCCCTTGTTGGGTGGAGCAATCAGGTGAGTATAATGTGTTGTGCTAAATGTAGGAAAATCTAAGCAGTCTAAGCAGTCTTTGGGCAGTCAGTGAGCAGTGTGAAGTGTTGATCTCTTGAACTATGTCCAGAGAGCTGGGGACTTTATAAACATAGAAGATGAAAATTGTACATTTAAGAAATAATGGTTTGGCTGGGGTGCCTGGGTGGCTCAGTGGGTTAAAGCCTCTGCTTTCGGCTCAAGTCATGATCCCAGGGTCCTGGGATGGAGCCCCACATTGGGCTCTCTGCTCAGCAGGGAGCCTGCTTCCTCCTCTCTCTCTGTCTGCCTCTCTGCCTACTTGTGATCTCTGTCTGTCAAATAAATAAATAAATCTTAAAAAAAAAAAAAAGAAATGATGTTTTGGCTAAGGTAAACAGGTATCAAAGCCGAAACTAACCACTGAGTCATTCATCTGATAATACTACTTATATAACAACATAAAAATATTATATCTTTTTCCAGATGATTCATTTATGAACATAAAAGAGAAAATGTCTTCTGCACAGAAATAAGTAAAAGATAATCAACAACTGTCTAGTATCTGCAGATGTCAGCTCAGATTCAGTAGAGGTAATTTAGATAAAATATTTAGATAATTTAGATAAAATATTTCAAATTAAAATAGTGATGATTCTAGGTTTCACATTTATGGAATCCCATAGAACTAAAATCAGACAACCTTTAAAATATGGGACAATCAACCACTCAAATGTTGTTCCTAATGTTGGTCCTTTTGGGAAATCCTGCCTTGGGAAAAGGTCAGACAAAGGGAAAAAAATCTATAGCTGTATAAATTCACCTTGAAGAGCCACATGTGTTGGGTATAAGAGCAGCAGTTTAATATATGAATAATTGTTATCCATGAAAAACCATAAGCCTAGATCACCACCTCAAAATAACTACTTGATACACTGAATTCACAAAGGTGAAAATAGCTTTTATGGAAGGTAATGCTGAAGGCGATGGGAGCATAGCAGAGACACCAATATAGAGAGAGCAATAAAATAAGATAAGATCGAAAAGCCATGTCCAGATTATAGGAGTCCCTCAATGAAATACCTATGGGATAAGGAAATGTCAGAATCGAGATAAGGGGGGAACTTCTCATCATTTTAGTTTCCAAATTTCCTACATCCCTGAGCTCTTATATTAATTGACCATATCACTTATTCTGTCACCTCATTAGGTTTGTCTTAAGCGTTTAAAGTGTCTCCTCTTCCCCCAACTAGGTACCACTTTCTAAATACAAGAATTATGACTTGATCATCTTTCATTAATGCTTTCTCAGCTAACCAAATTCTTCTATGCACATTTTATGTGCCCAAAAAATCCATTTTGACTGCACATCAGAAAAAAAGACTATACCTAAGATTAGAATGACTATATAATTTTTTTTCCAAGCTGAAGCTTTTTTGAGAATGGGGTAAGAGGATACATTATTAACCATTATTCTCTGACAATCAGGATTGTCCAAGACACAACAAACTGTATGACCACCTAACCTAAGATAAATATGGCCACTGTGCAACTTCATTGAAGGTTAATATAAAGTCAAGACAATATAAACAAGCAACATTTACTGACCTACATGAAGGGTACATATGCTTTCAATATTTTTAAGACCATATCATTCTCAACTTCAGTGGGGATATGATCTTCCAATGGCAGGAAGATTTTCTACACTGAATACCATCTTAAAACTCATTAAATAATGGCACCCCTAGAACATATTAAGTACTAAATGATCCTAGAACTCCATTTAAGCTGTCCCAGTTTTTTCAAGGTTGACATTGGCTCAGTCCTGGTTTTTCTCTAGAGAATCAAAGTATTGTAAATGAGTTTTTGCAACAGACATGGTAATGATCTTCATGGTTGCTATAAGTTCCTTTCAAGCATTTAAGCTTGAAATAATTAGTGAAATTAAAATGTTAATTTAACAGAAAATAATATCATTTCTATTTTTAAAAAGCAAAGACTAAATTGTAAGTTAAGTCAATAATGACCATGTCCTTAGAAAGTTACAAATAAATGATGCAGGTAGTTGAAATATAATTTAGAAAAGTCTACTGAAAGTCAATTTATAGTATTAATTTTAACATGAACATTCACTAATTATTCAGTTTTTTTCCTGTTTTTAACCAATTTGGCTTCCTCCTTTCAATTTCATCCACACTATCTCTTCTCAAAATATACCAATTCTTGTGGTATATTCAGTGTTTTGTCTTTAATAAGTCAAAGTTTAACTTAAAATGTGACACATTCACTCAATTCCCATACATAAAAACACAACTGGGCAAAGTAATAAAAATAATAATAATAAAGGAATAATGTTGAAAGAGGAGAGATCACATTAGAAAGTATTTAAAATATATCACTGGTGGTATAGATACATTTAGTAACTCTATACAATGTAAAATAAGAAAATGACAGCAAGAAGAGTTAAAGGAGAGAGACTTTATAATAATAAATATTACAATCATCTGTGGGCATTTTCTCCATAAGATATGAAATTCACATAAAAAGGGAGACATCTAATTTCTCTCCATAGCTCTCTTTGTTGCCCAACAATGATGTCATATTTTGAATTTATGTCTAATTATTATTTATTATATAAGGACCGTTGAGTTTCTCACATACTTCACTGGATTTCACTTATTATTTACTCAGTTAAATACCTTAGTGTTTAGAATCCTCAGCTGTAAAAAGAAGGGATCACACCAATCAATCACTAAGGTTTCATTCAACTCTAGGATTATGATCTTATAATTACAGATATTCAGTATGGTACAAAATGCATCTGCAGCCACAGAGGCAGGCACTTGCAAGATATTCATGAGATAAAAGTATTCTCAAGTTTCTAGTAATTGGCTTACTCAAAAAAATGTTGCTTGGCATTTTGCAACCTATTCTTATTTTTGAGATTTCTAAAATAATTTTCTATCTTAGATGCTACAGTGGAAAATTTTGTCACTTGGTTGATATGACTCACAGTTGAGTTCTATTATGTCTAGAACAGAATAATAAACACTTTCTCTTATTTGTGTGTGTGTGAAAATTTTACTTTTGCAGTTTATAGAGTTAGTTTCTGAGAAACAATAGACTTGTAAAGAAAAAGATAAATGTTGAGCATGAGTCACTTCTATTTCAATCTTAGCTATCTTGTTATCCTTCATATTTGAGATGACACTACTGACCCACTCAAAGTAGTGAGTCCATTATTATTTTTTTTAAACAGATTTAACTACTTATCCATTCTTTCTGTCTTACCTATATCCAGACATGACAAAGTATATCTTTCTGGAAGATGTTTGGTATCAGGATATACTTTCTGAAGATGAAGTCTTTAAAATGACCAAATTGTATGTATTCCTGAGTAAGATGCTCTGATCCCTTAAAAGAAGAGTTAAGAAAACAACTGCCCCCCTCCAGATTATTCTATAATGATCACATTTTATATAACTAGCTCCCATATCT
This sequence comes from Mustela lutreola, assembly GCF_030435805.1. Lineage (NCBI taxonomy): Eukaryota > Metazoa > Chordata > Mammalia > Carnivora > Mustelidae > Mustela > Mustela lutreola. The sequence continues at coordinate 29,564,156 of NC_081295.1, forward strand.
TGTCTGTTTGTTCTGTCCTGTCAACTTTGGACTCAGATTTTCTTGGTCTCTGACTGATGCCACCATCCTACTTATTTCCTTGTACCAGGAATTAGAAGTTTCCCTTCTCATCACCATCTCATAGCATTTCATCCCTTTGGTCTTCAATTTGCCTACCAAGGACCAATCCAAAAGTAGCTCTACAGTCGGCATCCATTCCACCATGCATATAATCCATTTGGGCTATCTGGCTGAGGAGAAGACAGAAATCCAATAAAATGGGACTAAAAAGTGGAGTTTCAGTCACTGTACTTGTACTCATTAACATCACCTGTTATTTCTAGAGGCACAGATTCTAGTCACTCTAACTATATACAAACGATTTCATCAGTAATAAAAATGGTGAGAAAAATATAAATAAATATAAGGACAACAGATTATGTAGAGTCAAATATATAGATTTGCTTGGATCTGAAAGTAAAAAGAAAGAAAAAATAGGAAGAATTAGTACATTTTAAATGTAGCACTATAAAGCTGAATCACAAAAGTTATTTTTAAAATGGACTACTAGAGAGATTTACTAGATATATGTTCTAGTCTAGTTCTGCCATAATCAGTAAAATCTTGAGATAGTCACTAACCTCCTCATACTATAATTTGTTTTGTTTATTTAAAGGGAAAAATACTACTAATGATTATATATTTTTCAGAAATGCCTGAGATGTGGATGTAAATAATAATAGCAACTACAACACCACATTTGATCCTCACTACTGGTGCTTTTAATAATAAAGTGGAAACATTACTGACCCTCCTGATAGTATACTATAGTTTTAAAATAATATTTTTAGAGTTTATACAGACTAAATTTTTTGTGAAAATGTAAATCTGGAGAAAAGAGTTGAGTGAAAAGATTGAATTCCTTGAGAAGCATGCAATATTGGAATTTGGAAGTAATTTCTTTAAGGCTAGTAAAATAGAAGATATATGCATGTTGTATATTTGACAATGTCAGAATTCCATAGTAGTTTACAAAAAGTTAAAGAAACATGAAATGAAAATAATGGAAAGACCAGAGTAAAGAAGTAAGTATAATTTAAAAAGGAAATGATAAAGAAAACTAAATGTAGAATAACACTGAATAATGAAGAAGAGAATACACAGAATATTAACAAATATTAAGTTTATTTCCATGTAAATCATTGCTATAAAACCTGCCTTTTTTTTTTTTTTAAGATTTTATTTATTTATCAGAGAGAGAGCGGGGGAGAGAGCCAGCACAGGCAGACAGAATGGCAGGCAGAGGCAGAGGGAGAAGCAGGCTCCCCGCCGAGCAAGGAGCCTGACGTGGGACTCAATCCCAGGACTCTGGGATCATGACCTGAGCCGAAGGCAGCCGCTTAACCAACTGAGCCACCCAGGCGTCCCTAAAATCTGCCTTTTAAAGTAGAAAAAAAGGGAGGGTGCTTTTGAGTAGCTTAGTCAGTTCAATGTCAGATTCTTGATTTCAGATCAAGTCATTATCTCAGGGTTGTGAGATGGAGCCCTGTGTCGGGCTCTATGCTGGGTGTAAAGCCTGTTTGGAATTCTCTCTCTTCTTCTCCCTCTGCCTCCCCTCACTCTCTCTATCAAACTATAAAATAAAATAAAATAAAATAAAATAAAATAAAATAATAGAAAAAGAGACATTCACATGTTCTGAGAGCAAAAAAAGCAACAACCTGAACTAAATTGTCACTAAGTACATATAAATTAAAAGAAGCTATCTGTTTTAAGAAATGGCAACATCATTAAAAATTTCTCACCCTGATAAACAAAGGAATGCACCTTATTCAAATGTTGAAATACAACTGTTCAATTTTGCCAGTGAACTAAGAAATTACAAGATTGCTTATGATCAGTTTCTTAAGTCCTGGCATCAGTAAACAGTACCTTTACAGTGAAGGAACCAAGATGTGAAAATAATTCATCTTTGATGTAAGAAATATAATTGCTAAGATTCTGGCTCTAAAAATTGTTTGTTTGTTTGTTTGTTTTTAAGATTTAATTTATTTATTTGACAGAGAGATCTCAAGTAGGCAGAGAGGCAGGTGGTGGGGGAGTGGGAGTGGAGGTGGGATGCAGGCTCCCAACCAAGCAGAGAGCCCAATGCAGGACTCAATCCCAGGACCCTAAGACTATGACCTGAGCCAAAGGCAGAGGCCCAACCCACTGAGCCACCCAAGCACCTCCGGCCCTAAAGGTTTTATAAAGTTATCTGAAAATAATTCTTTTTAAATTTTTTCCAATTATATTGAGATGTAATTGACATATTACACTGTGTAACTTTATAAAAATAATTCCTAATAGAACGATTTCATCCAGTAGCAAAGTAAAGATGAAATTACAGTTTTGAGGGGTTCCTGGATAGCTCAGTCAGTTAAGCATCCAGCTCTTCATCTGGGTTCAGGTCGTGACCTCAGAGTCATGAGATCAAGCCCTGCCTTGGGCATCTCGCTCAGCAGGGAATCTGTCTGAGATCCTCCCTCTCTCTCTGCTGCTCCCCCTGCTCTTTCCCTCTCTCTCTAAAATAAATAAATAAAATCTTTTTAAAAAGGAAAGTATAATTTTGAATTTCAATGATTCTTTTTTTATTCTTTTTTTTTTTTTTTTTTTTTTTTTTTTTTTACAGTGTGTAAAGTGAGTTCAACTCAAACTTGTTATTGTTTTTTTCATCCAGGCTCTTTTAATTTTTTTTTTACTATAAATTTTTTTACTATAAGCTTATTTGATAATTGACATCTCCATATCTAATCTTAGATGACTGAATTATTACTTGTCTGATTATTTTCCAAAAGTACTAAAGATATATGTCATATGAGAAACATTATGCTAGTGAATAAACAAAGATGAAGAGTCTAGAATGTTTTAGTGGGAAAAATACTGGTGTCCCAAAGCTTTTAAGACCTACGGCAGAAACACCACGAATTATTACTAGATAATGCCTAATGTGTATTTTAATTTAAATCTAAATTAAGCAAAATTCTGTTAGCTGAGTAGAATATTTGTTTAAGAAGAGACAAATTAACTGTTATGCTTAAATAAATGATGAACTAATAAGGTATTCAGGTATATTCAACTGGCTTACTCTGAAAATATAGAACATAAGAAAAAGAACTATAATACAAAAAATGCTTTCGATGTAAAAATTCATTAGTTATTTAGTGTACAGTATATTTAGTATTTAGTATGACAGTCTGAGTTGACAGAACACAAACTTTTTTAAGGGTATTGGGCTGAGACTCTCATAATTACACTGGGAACACATTGAAGATACAATACTCTTTTCTGAAATTTTGCTTTAACTCCAGAGATGACAAATGACCCAGGTGGGGTGAGGGAGGGGAAAGAGAAAGGAAAAAAAAATCATTTTGAGCTATGGTGAATATTCAGTAAAAATAAAAACATCTTTTTCAAAATGAATAACTGAATTAATTGCACCTATCTTTAATGCAAAACTTAGTGTTCTTGCTTCCCCCCTCTCTCTCTTTTGGAAAATGTATGAGCTCAAAAATATCACAACAACTTGTGCTTCTTTGTGAAATGAAAATAAAGAGTAATGCTATCACCACAGTGGCTCTAGGAGGAGAGTCAATGGACTATTAAATGGGAAATCATCTGTTTTCAGACTTTGCTTTGCCACTATTACATTCCTCCAGTGAGCTGTTATCTGGTAAAGGGGCCTTAATCGCCTCCTGTGCTGGCAGAAAACCTCCATGCATTTAGTACAGTTATTCATATAGTAATGTGCAATCACCTCCACATAAGAATTCCAACTAAAATATATGCTTTCTCAGCAAAGCACTGCCATTAGTACATCTAACTGCCCACTGAACTCCAAAGACTTAATATTATTCTATCTCAGCCTATTGGAGGCTCATTGTTTAATCTGGACCTATTTGATGGTTCACAGTTACTTAGCTAATTTCTCCCTTTTTTCTTTCTCGTTTTGGGTGTTAGTTCCTTGTTGTAAGACATATACAGACCTAAGTAAATGATATAAAATCAAATATTAACACTAGGTCATGTATATGTTTGGCTAGCAATGAAAGTATATTTTGCTCTAGCTGCTAGATAAGTTCATGGTGAGATGAAATGAAAAGCATAACAGCGACCAATGGGCCTGAAAAGAATGTGCCCGGTACTTTCCCCAAACAGCTGCTATTTGATTCAGAGAATCTGCCATGCAACAAATTAAAACACTTAGGACAATTATGTAGTCATGAAAAGAAAGCCTTTGCAGTATGTTGCACATTTCAGAACATATATTTATATGGCTTCTTTAAAATATATTAAAAGAAAAATATGTCATACATATTGTTCTTGGGAAGTAGAATGAGAAAATCACAAAGTTGAGGGAGAAGGAATGCAAACATTGAAGGAAACATATGCTTTGCAGAGAGTTAAGCTTGTATTTTGCATGCTTAATAATTGCAGAAATTTTCATCAATTTGTATTTTCTTCAGTGATAGATAGGACTGAGCAAGTTATATAATAAAGTGATGACTGTATTCAGAGCATGAACACAGTATGTCAGCATTGAAAACCCTCCCTTGGGTGAGGATCACATCTAAGATTTGGTATCAAATCTCCACTTCTAAGAACAGTACAACAGGATAAACTAAACTAACCCCTATGGGCCTCAGTGTCTTCACCTAAAAGCAAAAGTGCTAAATTAGATAATCTCAAAGTTCCCCTTCCTATTACAAGAGTAGAGTCTTCTTCATTTTGGCAGCATGGTCTCACAAGGATTTTTTACAATATGCTAAGAGAGTCACAACCTAAATATGGGAGGAATGACCATAGTTGGGGATATAAAATTTATAATATTTTCTCTTTCTTCCTAAAAATCTTATAGCATAGAGATAATCTGCAGTACTTATATATCTTCAATTGTTCTTAGAATATCAGTATTCAGTAATAGTAAAAAGACTTTTTTACATCCAAATTAAGACTTGAATGTCTGACCTTTTTCCTCTGATGTGTGATATTTGTCACTATTATCCATAAAAATGTTTATAATAAAATGGTTCTTCTAATTCCTATCATAATCATGCATCTGACACTCAGTTGTTTCCCAGTTATTTTCTGGCGTATTCTCCCTCCCTCAATATATTATAATCTCCTAGAAAATAACAAATATTATTTTTCTTCATTTTTCTTAAAGGGCACCTAAAATAAGATAAGTGAATTTGCCAATAGCAGAGTTGAGTCTTGTTAGGGTACTCAGTTAATATCAGTGTGCAGTTTTTATTCCATTTTAATAAAATATATAAAAGCAAACATTGTGAATTAAAAAATAACTTGGGGTATAGATAAGATAATAATACTTCGTAAACCAACATTGACAGGAGGGTAAATAATACTTTATTAATAAATGTGTTTTCATTATTAAGAAGAATGACTAATATAATTTAATATGACATTATATAATTTATAGAAATCAGCTATTTATGAACTTGGACAGCACACTTTAACAAAGACTAAATAAAGACTTTCTCCCAAATACATATAACATTTTGCTAAATTCAAAGATCAGTTTTGGAGGATTCTTATAGATTCAGTATATTATTGTGAATGTCAATTGCCTTAGTTTCAATGATAAATTTAAATTGGTACAATTTATTCAAATACTTACACATTCATCACATACATGTGTGGCGAAGTACCTTTCAGTATCAAGTAGTGAAGATAAACATTCAGGCAACTGTGTTGGTTCCATCATGGAAGGAAGTACACACACACACACACACACTCTCTCTCTCTCTCTCTCTCTCTCTCTCTTTGCCTAATCCCACTAAACATACATAAGGGCAGAGGTTTATCCCATTAATTCTGCTAAAAATTAGATGACAGGCCTCAAATGGAATTGCTCATGCTAAGTCCCACCCCACCAAACCAAGACTTAAATTACAGTTTTGGCTCTTCCAAGAATGGAATCTTAAACTAGTCAGTCAGGAATCCGCTGATCAGCACTAACTAGTTCAGTAACCACCCTCAGAGACAATGCCATCCCGTAAAGTAATCTTGAAACTACCAACCCATTTCTTTGGTCTAGTATAACTTTCTTGTTCTCCCTTCTGCTTTTAAACATCTCTTTTATACACCTTCTTGGTTCTCCTTTCTACCTGCTAGACTAGATGCTGTACAGCCATGTAAGTCAATTTTTGCTCCAATGAACTCTTAAAAATTTTTAATATGCCTCAGTTTATCTTTTAACAATTCTCATCGCAACAAGTGACTTTTTCCCCAAGGAAACTTCTTGTAACACAATTCCAGGAGTCAATTTTTTCCTAATTAAAAGCATGTCCTGTAAGTTCTGAACCCTTAATGAAGTTAGTAATTTAATTTGAATATATCCATTTCCAATGAATACTACGTCAACGTTAATACTCGGAAGTATGAAAGGAAACAAGATCTTTCTCATTATTAAAGTTTTATTTTACTTTAAAAAAATGCATTACCATTCAGGAAAGAATGAAAGGTGAAAGGTGGTTTACTTTCCCATGAAGGTTTGTCAGACAGTACACTTGAATTTTCTCATCTTATGCCACCCCCTTGCCTTTTTTCTCTGCTTTCATTGTTTGCTCCCACTCACAACTCCTTTTTCTATACCTCATTCACAGGGCTTGCTAAACCAGAAACACCCCTAGAACAAATCCAAACACTTTCCATTCTTCTTTCAAAAATCCATTTCCTCCACAAAGCTACTTAATTAGATGGAAGTAAAGTGCTAATTTGCTAAGGGGAAAAGATCATTTGCATATCAATTTACACACTTTTCTCCAAGTATTTATAATTAGAGAGCAATCAACAAGCTTTTGAAGGCTGATAGAAAGGGGAAAATGATTCCTGTGGAGATTAAGGAGGCAGTAAAGTATGGAGATGAAGGGGCATTGGAGAAGGAGCCAGACATCCTCACATTGAGCAATAAATTTAACCTTTTGGGATATCAATTTTTTTAGCTATAAGATGGGAATAATTTTGCCTATTCTAAAAGTACATAGGCTTTAAGAATTAAGTTCACCATGCATGAGGGTCCAATACAAGAGGACTGCCTGTCTATTGTTGGTTAATGGAGTCAATAAGAAGCCATTATTTGACCTTTTTTATTAGAGTTACTTTCTCTGCAAAGAAGAATTAATGTATCTACCTTGCAGTTGGATATTTAAATAAGTCCAAAATATTTAAAATATCTGGAACATAATAAAGAATCAATGAACAAATATTTATAATTACTATTTTAGTTCCATATTTTATGGAATCTTAATGATTTTTCTAATCAGTCAGAGCATCAGAACTTTTAGAACCTTCTCTGGCTATTGCTTTCTTCCATTATAGTATACCTCTACTGTTCATTAGATCCTTCCTCTGTCAAAGGAACATTGGACCCAATTGTATTTTTTGCCACTGCCCCTCTTTGCTCTGCTCCTTTTCTCCTTGTTACTATTAACTTTTTTTTTTCCTTTTTAAGTAGGCTCCGCACCCAGCATGGAGCTCAACACAACCCTGAGATCAAGACCTGACCTGAGCTGAGATCAAGAGTTGGATGCTTAACTCACTGAGTCACCCAGGTGCCCTTATTTTTAATTCTTAATTGAACACCATTCAGGTATGAAAAAATACTGCCTAAAAGAATATTAGAAATTATGTGAGCAAGTAATTTTCTTTCTTTTTAAAAGATTTTATTTATTTATTTATTTGACAGATCACAAGTAGGCAGAGAGGCAGGCAGAGAGAGGGAAGCAGGCTCCCTGCTGAGCAGAGATTCTCAAAGTAGGGCTCCATCCCAGGATCCTGCGATCATAGCCCACTGAGCCACCCAGGCGCCCCTGGGCAAATAATTTTCAAACTGTATTCATGAAGCCTTAGGTTTATCCATAGATACTCAAGAGTTGACATAGGAAAGAAAAGGTAGAAGGAAAATTGTCTGGAGAAGAGGAGCCGGTAGAGGGGTAGGGGTGGAAGAGCTATAGAATGAGGACCTATGAACTACGAATAAGAACTATGAATAGGAAGAGTGGGATTTCAAAATTTCTTTCAGGATTTCCAACAGATACTATCAAATTTTTTCCCTTAAGTAACACAATTTTGTGAAAACACTACTTATTTGAGTCAAATATGTTCTATAGTTAAGAAACGTAGGGGAGAATATGACTTGTTTAAGAACACAAAGCACATTTATGAACTGAATGGGTATTAAAGCCAAGACAAGGGGGCACCTGGGTGGCTCAGTTAGTTAAGCCTCTGACTCTTGGTTTCAGCTCAGGTCATGATCTCCATGACGTGCGATAAAGCCCCATGTCTGGGCTTGGGGCTCAAGTCTGCTTGAGATTCTTCTTTCCTCCTCTGCTCCTCTCCCTGCTCACGTGCACTCTCTCTCTCTCCATTTATGCCATAAATAAATAAATAAAGTCTTTGGGGGTGGGAGGAAGTACCGGCATTCCCTTTCAATGGTTCTTCCACGTTTGTTACTAAATCTCAAGTTTCTCTTCAGCTTTCTTCCTTCTTCCTTCCTCCACTTGCAAGCATGCCAGTTTGGCAGCTGTGTCAGAAATAATTCTCTTTCATAAAGAGATTAATGAAGACCACTAAAAACAAACAAACCAACAAAACACCCTCTCATGTAACTTAAACATGTATGGGCAGTTTTTGGATTATATTTTACTCGTGGCATAATGAAAGATGTTGGTCTGATCTTTAAATTTCTAGATGTATACTAGAGTAAACTCTTCATAGTTTCCTAAGTATTCTGCACTGTCATGTATTTCCATGACTTTGGAGAAATCAGTTTCTCTGACTAAAAAGCTCCCCATCAGTCCTGTCTTCCACCTCCTCTACCAGTGATTTCATCCTCCAAGGTTGAGCTTAGCCTCCCATGCTCTGAGAGGACTTCCTTCAGATGCAACTACATGCTCTAGACATGCACCTTAGTTCTTGCTCAATTTCCATAAGCACTTAGCAGCCTGAGTGACATTTATTTGTTCACAGGACTGTTTACTCACTAGTCTGTGGCACGAGATATACACTATATTATTTCCTCTCCATTTAATCTGTGCCTACCAAAGAAGCTAGCAAAAGGCAGATTTTCAATGAGGCTTTGAAGTTGAACAGAAATTAAACACAAAACATAATCTTAATGAAATTTTCTAAATTTCTGCTATAACATCTTAAAGCCCATATTTGTGGTGTTTTTATCTGAATTCATTTGATGTGATTCATTTCCTGAACCTGTAAGTAGATTTGAACATTTTTCTTTTTGGTACACTAACATTAGTCAATACTGAAACCATTCGAAGTATGCTTTTAATATTAGAGTCACACAGTTTATACATTTGTATATTAATGTATTTCTTTATATTTTAATTTTTTTACATTTTAATTGTTATTTAGACTTTGGCAACACTTTGTAATACCTTAGCATGTTTAATATAATACTTTTTGTTTGCTTTATATTATAGATTATTTTAAAATCAATTCTTCTGATTTGGAATTCAAAATGAAAATCTGTTTTTAAAATATTGTATTTATTTATTTGATAGAACTCATGCATGTGCACATAAGTAGGGGGAAGAGGCAGAGGGAGGAGCAGACTCTCTGACGAGTAGGGAGCCCAACATGGGGTCTAGATCCCAGGACCCTGAGATCATGAGCTGGCGCAGACACTTAACAAGCTGAGCCATTCAGGCACGCAAAAATGACGCTCACTTTTAAGAAATTCAAGTGGATAAAAGGTAAAAAGAAATAAAATGGCTACCAAAAAAAGCCTTGTGACAGAGCAAGAGAATTAAGAAGTCTTAAAAGTGAAATTAGACATTGTGTATGATAAAACTTAAACATGAGAACAGCTACTGTATCAAAAACAAACGAGCATGGGTGTGATCATCTCTAAAGTGAGTCTCCAAAGAGAAAAAACCAAATGGGTAATTCAAAAGAAAACATTAACATTTTAAAAGCTAATGTCAAAATAGAATTTTTGAAAGAATTTCTCTAGGATAAAGTATTAAAGTCAAATTTTTAACTCAAAAATTCATTTTTGTTAAATTATTTTTTAAAAATTTTTGTTGAATTATTATTTGAACAGTTTTCTTAGAGAAACAGGCACAGAGTAAGATACATCAATTTATCAAAAGCATGGGAGTCAAGGCATCAAAAAGCATGTTCATTTCTGGATACTAACCATTGGAACAGGCCATAAAACTCGTGTGGATAGTGTTTCTAATAGTTACTGTAAAACTTGACTTGTTAATTCATTTAAATGTTATTTTTGCAGGTATCAGTGAAATTTTAATTTTAGAGGTATGATCATTTTGGTTCTCCTCATATTAAAAAAGAACCTTCCAGGGGCACCTGATGGCTCAGTGGGTTAAATCTTTGCCTTCGGCTCAGTTCATGATCCCAGTGTCCTGGGATCAAGCCCCATATGGGGCTCCCTGCTTGGCAGGAAGCCTGTTTCTCCATCTCCCACTCCCCCCTGCTTGTATTTCCTTTCTCACCGTGTCTCTATCTGTCAAATAAATAAATAAAATCTTAAAAAAAAAAAAAAAAGAACTTTCCAAGAGTTAAGAGAAATACTTCCGATAAACGCATAATACTAAAGTGCTTTATCAGCTCAGGAGGAATGCTCTGGCAATCTACCTCCATTCTGCATGACCCCCTTAAATAACAAGTGAATATACTACTCTAAAATGCATTAGATATTTTTTTGTGTTTCAATTTAAGAAAGAAGGAGTGGGATTTATTTCACTAAGAAGAAAGCTTATTTTGAAAGCAATAAACTTCATCTGACAGCTTAAATAAAAAAGGTTTTCGACTTTTAATGTAATATAAAAGAAAGAAAGCCATCCCAAGGCAAGCTTAGGGTTTTAGGATACTATACTTATCCCATTTTCACTTTTTAGAGAATAGATGACAAAGGGACAAAGGACAGTTAGGCTGTTTTCTTTGCTTCGAAATGGAGAGATATTTCAAAAGACAAGGATTAGAAAGTTTAAGTTTCTCTGTCACAAATATAGCCATATTTGCTTATTTCTAATCATAGTCATTGGCAAAAACAAAGTTTTAAAGGTCTTGATTGATCCAAGAGATTAAACACGAGTAACAGAAGCTAGCAAGAAATAGTTGCTCATCATGTAGACTTTGACTAAAGAGTAGCGGGAATGGAGATGTCAAAATAGCTCCAGTGAAAAGAAACTGATTTGTCATTATCTTTCACTGAATACCTTTATAGCTTAATAGACCTCGTTCTAGAGGATGATAAAGCTCCCTTTGAGTCTTTCCTTTGATAAATATATTTCTTGAATAACATCTATTTATTTTTGTTAAACAGAACTCATATTATGATGTTATTTATTTATAAACAAAGTATCTAATTGACGTGGGTCTCCTTCAGCCCAATTACCCGAAGGAAATTTCAGCATTCTGAATTTTCAGGAAAGCAATAGCACCATTTAATAAGTCCTTAAGGAACACTACTCATATGTTATAAAATTTAAAATTTAAAGAAAAAAAGGTCAGGACATTGTTGTTTCGTGTGTATAAATCAGTACTGGTAACAGACATCATGGCTCTAGGTAGAATACTCGTACGATTTTTATTTTTAAAAAGAACATCTCACAACCTCAAGGACATGGGCCGTTTAGTCATAGCATCTTCTTTCTGACAGCCTTCCCTCCTACACTTACAAAGAGGACTGCATTCATGCTTTCTTTTATCTTTATCCTTGTGATAAGCTTCTATTGTAAAAGGAAAAACTGAAGGGTTTTGTTTTGTTTTGTTTTTCTGATCTTGACCAAACATCTTAGAAATATATTTTCACTTATATTTGTGCCCCTACATTAGCGTAGATAGGCCTCATCTTGAAGACCTCTACTTTTATTGAGGAAGCATATAAGATATCTGAGAAAAAATAATTCTGATTATATGAGTATTTAATTATTGTGCCTGCTGTGTGAATTTTAAAACATACAAGAGCCCTTTACCTAAAATCCAATTGGAAACTATAAATAAGGACTAAACAGTGTGTTGTTGAGCACTGTGGTTTGAGTAGGGATTTTCTGGTTAATGATATTGGATGCCTCTGAGAATATTGTTTCCCTCAATGGTGATAAAAGTGAAAATTTAGCTCCGATACTTTATTGCCCATGAACACTTTGTCACCTGAATGAAGCATTTAGATAGTTTTAAATCTTTACTAGTAACAAAATATCAATACCTAGTTAGCAGAAAATAAGATACATATTGCATAGCTCACTCTTGGGAATCTGGCCTTTCTCATGCTCAGATAGATATAGAAAGCCTAATGGATATTTGACATTTTATGTCAAAATTAATATTTTTACTGCAATCCACCTTAGTAAGTGGTGTACAACCATTATTGTAAGGAAAAAAATGAGGAAGTATAGAGTGTTGTTCGAAATCATTGCTTCTCCAACTTTAACAGGCATACAGATCACTGGAGATCTTGTTAGGAGGCAGATTTTGATTCGGTAGGTCTGAATGAAACCTGATTTTCTGTATTTCTTCATTGATACTGATGCTGCTGTTCAGTGGGCCACACATAGAATAAAAAGGTTCTAAATGACAGCAGTCAACTATAATCCTACGGTCTAAACAAAAGAACTTTAAAGTGTTGAGAAGCTAAATATATTTTTTTCTATGATTGACTCCATTCAATTTTAATTATGTTTCTAATCATGATTGAAAATTCTAATTTCAGCTTGGCTGCAAATTTACTCAGTCAATTGGAGTGATTAATTTGACCTAAGTAGGGGATAATTTATAGTTCATATTTTAGCAGTTGAAGGAAATTTGGAAAGCAAAATAAATATAATTTTAGTATCAAATTGCAGTAGAAATATTGATAGAAACAACCACTATAAAACGCTTTTCTAAATGTCAAGTATAATGCCACAGTCTAGCATTTTTGAGAAAAAAGTCCTGCTTCCTAGCTTTTATCATGTAATATTTTGGCCAATTGTTGCTGGTCTGTGTGCCCAGAATACGTGAAAATGCCACTATATGTTTTTAGTCAGGATACTTTGAGTTCAGATGTGAGATGGGAATTCTCTAACTGATTCATCTAACATAACACACTTTCTTTTTTGATCTTACATGTAAGTCAATAGTGCTCTTTGACATACAAATTCTCATCACATCATTAAAGAAATTTTATCTTAATGCTTCGCTTCAGAGTGTTTGGATGTAAGTCGCTGGCTTCCCAAGGAAAGTATAAGTAATGAAAAAGCTATTTAAATTCAATTGTCTCTTTTAATGCAAATTACTGCATCATGTAGTTTATTAATAGTTAATATTACTACCACATATTTAGAAAGAACATGTATAAGCATATGGTCATGAATATTACTCTCTGGAATTTATATTAAAATTACAAACTTCTTGTATCTCAAATTATGGAACCAAATTTAGGACACAGATGGACAAAATGCGAGCTCAGGATGAATTTAAAAATATTCTTTGTGGGATTTTTAAAATATATTTGGCAATGTATTTACTATCTAGTCAGAGGATTTCATCATCACACTGAATTTATCTTGAAGAATGTTTTAAGTTTTCTAATTTTAGTCATAACATTCACAGTATATCTTCTAAAATTCAGCAGCCAATTAAGTTGACAATGTAAAACACAGCAAATGTTAACAGGGATAGACAGGTATAATCATAAAATCTGGCTTAGAAGAAGTGTGGTGTTTTCCTAGGCAATCCTTTATCATTGTCTCAGTGATTCCTACTGCACAAGACAATCCTTACCAATGTAACACCCCCAAAGGGGTAGGTGGCTATTTGAAAGTGTCCACACAAACTATATTAGCAATGTTCCATCCATTGAACAAAAACTTCAATATTATTAAAACCTTAAGTGGGTGGCAGAGTCGAGCAAGATACAGTCCAAGCAAAAGAAAATAGTTCTTCACAACAGTTATTTTAAGGTTAAGAAATGAGATTATGAATCTAAATACACTTATTTAAATTACACTTTCTCTTTGTATCTCAATTTCCCTGATCTCGCCCACAGAAAATAAAATAATGTTTTTACCCTGGTGCTACAACTTTTCTCCTCTGGATAAGCATTTTATTTTTTCAAAGTAGACTCCGTGCCCAGCAGGAAGCACAATGTGCCACTTGACGTCATGGCCCTAAAATCAAGACCTGAGTGTAAATACAGAGTCAGATGCTTAATAGACTGAGACACCAAGGAGCTACCTGGATAAGCATTTTTAAAATATAAGCATTCATTTCCTTCAACAATCAGTATTTATAGAGTCCTTACTAAGCACTGTGGTAAATTCTTTACACATGTTTACATTAATTGTTTCACATAATTATTACAAGAACCCTATGAAGTAAATGTTCAGTGTTATGATATGCATTTTCCAGAGGACAAAACTAAAGTTTACTCACTTATTCGTTTAGTAATGGGTTTGTTCTAGAGGCAGGGGTTACTGTGGTAACCATGTCAGGCAAGATCTCTGCTTTTATGGACCTTACATTGGAAGAAGAGCCATTAGACAGTTAACACATTAACAGAAATGAAAACTGTGAGGGTAGGAAAGTAGGTGGCTCAGGGTGTGTGTGTCTGCAATGAATTAGATGGACATTCCCTGACATTCACTTCCCTGAGGAAGTGTGATAATGAACCCTGAACACAAGAAGGGGTCCACCAAAACCAATGTGGAAGCAACAGAGTAGTAATACTCCAATATTTCATCCTAGGAAGTCATCTCCAGAGAGAAGAAATATTCTCCTGAAATATTCTGAGCCAAATGCCAGAGACTGATCATTTACTTATATGACAAAAGGGAAGAAAGAACATAAAGAAAGCAGTAGATTTCCTAAAATATAAAAATTAATGGTTTACCAGTGTTTCATTCTGGTTTTCAGGTTGGGGAAATAGATAAAGAAAGTCTCAGTGATCTTCATTGAAAGAGTTAAATGATACAGAGTCTTGGTAATGGTTACAGTAATAAGTACACTATCATCAGGAAATTTTATAATTATCTCTCCCATTCACAACTAACCTGTGCTCTCACCTCTCATAAACACAGCTAAGCTTCCATTTGAAGTCTACATCTGTTATGGCTCTGAGTTATTTCTTTTCTTCCTGGTTTAACATAGAAAGGGAAGGTGAAGGGTCACCAGAATTGTTTTGAAGGGTCAACTCAGCTGTCAAAATGCCTTTCAGTTTTCAAGCAGTGCGTAGAGTGAGCCCTTGTTGAAAAGAGGTGGATGGAGGCAGATTTATATCTTAAAGTTTTTCCAAATATCAACTATACAAAGATAGTTCATCAAGATTATTAGTTATGGGGCGCCTGGGTGGCTCAGTGGGTTAGTCCTCTGCTTTAGGCTCAGGTCATGATCCCAGGGTCCTGGGACTGGACCCCACATCAAGCTCTGCTCAGCAGGGAGCCTGCTTTCCCTCCCCATCCTGCACCTTCCTTTCTGTCAACTTGTGATCTCTCTTCCTCTCAAATAAATAAAAACTTTTTAAAAAAAGATCATTAGTTATCAGTTTGTCTCTTTCAGAAGATTTATAAACCTGAGGTTTATAATGGGC
This sequence comes from Mustela lutreola, assembly GCF_030435805.1. Lineage (NCBI taxonomy): Eukaryota > Metazoa > Chordata > Mammalia > Carnivora > Mustelidae > Mustela > Mustela lutreola. The sequence continues at coordinate 29,579,748 of NC_081295.1, forward strand.
CCACATAGAAAGTAAGAAATTCTTAGGATTAGGAAAGTGAGTGAGCCCCTGGAGGGACTTTGGGCAATTTTCAATGACCGTCTTCTTTTGCTTGAGCCAGACCCAATCACACAAAATTTTACTTATCATAGTTTTTATTTTTTTAGTTTGCAGATTAAATATGACTCAAAGATTTATTTTAAAAAGGAGAAATAATTTATATCACAAAGTCCAGTCACTCTTGATTCAAAATAAAATGCTACATATGACAACATTTTACACACATTCAGTAATAGGCATTTCCAAAACATTTGCGTACATGTGGTTTCCTTTGATCTTCACAATCACCTTTTGTGGTATATCTTTGTAATCCCATCCAATTGGCGAGAAAACAGGGGTTCAAGTCATCTTTCCAAAGATGCGTAGCAAGTTAGCAGCAAAGCCAGGACTCAAAGGCAGATCCGCATGAGACTACAAACCCCTCCTCTCCCATTTCACCATTCCTGCCTTTCACACACTGCAGCTAGCTCATCATCCCAGGAGATGACATTTTAAATGCTTCTTATTTGAAAGGACTTCAAAATGAGAACTCATCAGTGGGCTCCTCTTTTACTTAAAACATACTAAATGTCATCCTGATCAAATCAATGAGAAACCAGCTATCTCTGACAGTGGCACTGATGAATGTTTTGTGCATGAAACAATCCCCAGGGGCTAAGGGTAAACTCAGAACATCCCTGCACTGACACTGTTAAGTTCTCTCTCACCCAGAACCAAATCTTGCTATTCCAGCCACACAGACAAACTCCTACGAGAGCAAGGCTAAACATTAATGGCAAGAATTCTCTGCCTTCTATCCCATAGAAAAAGCAGATGATCCTCTGCCATCCTAGGTCTGTGCCAAAACCTGAAGCTAAGAGATAAAAGGCTGGCCAGAAATCACAAACATAAGGTTTTAACCCAGCAACCCAGTTACCACTAGAGCCATCAGCTTAAACACTTAGACCTTACGAAGCCCAGTTATTCAGCTTGGGAAGATGACACCTGAGCTAAGCTATCTATCTACTTAATGGGAATGTCCCTTCTTCAATTTTAGAGCATTTTTCTTTGTTTGTTTGTTTGTTTGTCTGACAGAGAGACAGCAAGAGCACATAAGCAGGGGGATCAGCAGTGGGAGGAGAAGCAGTCTCCCCGCTGAGCAGGGAGCTGGATGCCAGGCTGGATCCCAGGATCCTGGGACCATGACCTGAGCAGAAGGCAGTTGCTTAACCAACTGAGCCACCCAGGCGCCCCTTGGAGCATCTTTCTATACTAGCAGAGAAGAGTTGCTTAAATCCCTTGATAAAACAAAGTTAAAAAAAAAACCAAAAAACCAACAACTGATAGGTAGGTCTGCTTAAGGTGTGAATGAATGAAATTTTAATGAACCATCAAAGGGAGAAACCCGATTTGCTTGCCGCATATATGAACATTACCCAGGACAATGCCTGACACATGATCAACACTCACTATACTCTGTTACTGAGTTTTAAGCTGTATTAATATAAAATAATAATTAATTTAAAAATAGGTACAATAATTTATGATCCAGAAATACTGAAAAATCCAACAATCCTTGTGAATCAAAGATTTTGTAGTCCAAGGACTAAATTATGACTTATTAATTAATAAGGTGAGTTGAGCACCCTTCAGAGCTCAGAGTAGGTGATCCTATTTGCTGCCTGTGCTGTAGGGTTTTAGTCTCAGTAGAAGTATATTATCACAATTGTTTAAAACTATATAATGCCTGTGTAGGTCATATGACTAGTCTCAGTTAACTCAATTATTAAATCTATGTGTTTTGTTGTCTGACTATATGATTTTCCATGTTTACTTCTAAGTTTTTCTCCCTGTTCTGCTGGACACTGCTAGGCATTCCTCATTGAACTGTAATAACCATCCTACAATTTTGGTTTAGCGTCTTAATTGCATTTTGTGTCAAATGAAAACACAGTTATTCATCTGTAAACCCATATAAGCCTATACTGTCCTATAATCAGGGCATATGTTTTGAGACTAATTAATTGATTTGCTGTTTTTGTTGTTTTTTAATCCAGAGCCTGTGATGCAGTGATACAGTGCCTCCTCTTTTTCTCACCTGATAACACTATAGCACCTGCTAAGTTAAAGGCAAGAATTATAAACTAAGGAAACCAAGGAAGAAAATCTGTATCTCTTGACAATAACTCCACTAAAAGGCCCAGAATGTGTATGTGTGTTGGCCATGGAGATGACCCACTGCTTGAATCTTCCTTCAAGACAAACTGCTGCAGGAAATTTAGCTTCTACACCTTCGAAGACACCACTGTGTCTATGACTGAGCTTGGTAGGCTTGCTAGAATCAAGGCAGTCCTTCCTGGAAAAGAACGTCTTTAGTGGGAAGCTCTGGCTCAAGGAATCCCCTTCGGCATGGTTAAGAATTTCTGCATGGCCATCTAAGGCATTTCGTATCCAAATTTAACACTCCTCTCTCCTCCTGTATCAGATATCAGAACTGAGTCTTAGACGGAGTCTCTACATGCTCTAGCTTCGTCCTTCTTTATCCATCACAGGCACGTCTGCCAATAAATCTGTTGCACATCTAATCCCATTTTGGGAATTGGTTCATGGAGGACCGAAACAGACACTATATTTGATATATTCTGAATTATAAAAAAAATTTTTAAAGATTTTATTTATTTATTTGACAGAGAGATAGCCCAAGTAAGCATAACGGCAGGCAGCGGGAGAGAGAGAAGCAGGCTCTCTGCTGAGCAGAGAGCCAGATGCGGAGCTCAATCCCAGGACCCTCAATTACCATGACCTGAGCCGAAGGCAGCCACTTAACCAACTGAGCCACCCAGATGCCCCTGAATTATAAAATTTAAAACAAATTAATGTACTGCATAGTATAAAAAAATATTTGCAAATACAAAATATGAGAAAATCAAGTTTTTGAATAATAAATATGCCAATAGGCATGTCTTGGGATGGTATTAGGTGTTTTAAAGGGTGGGGAAACCTACTTTAATTTTATTCTGTGTTGGTTAATATTCTTTACTATATATTTTTAAAACAGCTTATTTTTTAAAATTATGATATGCATAGAAGATATCTGGTAGAACAAAGACAAGAAAATTCAGTTTTTACTATAAGAGATCTGAAATAAAACATGATAAATCTCTCTCTGGGTGGTGCCCTCATGATGTTCGTCTTTGAACTAAAAACAAAAATCAAAGCCTGAAGCACATTCACTGATTCATAGCTGAGTCATTTATGGGGCAGCACAGAGCTACTAAAGATCACAGAAAGATATTCTGTCCAACTGTGTTCCTGTGGGTATGTGTCGATCAAGGCAAAATATTGAACACAATACCAGCAAGAAGATTAGAATTCTGCATGTCTCCTTACATATTTCCTATCACTGTTGATGTATTCTGTATCATTGCACTTCTTAAGGAATTTATTTTAAATAACTCATTAAAAACACAAAAACAATGCCATTTAAAAAAACTGTATGTTCAATATTTAATATTTAAAAAGCATCAAAGCAGATGGAGAAATTAATTGCTATGCAAAATATTTTTTTACCACATTTAACTTTGTCATTTGCTGGCAATTATAAATGATTACTGTCTTACGTTGGTAGCATATTAAAACAGTGAATTCTTACTTTAACTGTCATTGGTTTTATTTTTCATACAATTTGATACACTTACCAAACATATGTTTCTTTCAATTCGTCACCACTTGAAACATATGTACACTGTTCATAAAGATTTTTCTATTCCTTCAGAAGTAATATTGTTCTATTATACAAAGAGATGGACATAAAAAGAAAATGTGCTAACAACCAATGACCAGTAAAGTCTAATATTCATTTGTAAAATCCCTCCAGGGCTTTCACTGCATTTTGATCAAAATCCAAATTTATATGTCCTTCAAAGATCTAAATCACATATCTCATGACTACTTTCTGTTCTATCATTTTCCCTCTTATTCTAAATTATTTAGCAGACGGAGAAACTCAACTCACCTGTTTCCATTTCAGGGATTTTGCACTTGTTTCTTCTGCCTAGATGTTCTTCTGATAAATCTTTTCATGGCTTCCTACTTCTCATTATATGCACCTATCCCAAACATCAGCTCCTGGCAATACTGTAGCTAAAGAGCCTTCCTAATCACTCTCTATCTTCTTATCTTATCTCTATCTTCACTGGTAATCACTCTCTATCTTTTTAATCTAACTAGTTTTCTTTAACTTATTCTTCTATTTCCCAAATAGAAGGTAAATAAACTCCACCCTTACCACTATATCTCTATAGCAAGAACAGTGCCTATCACATAGCAAATTTTTAAAAATGTTAATTTAACTTTAAGAAAACATCATGCAAACTATATACCATAAGATCCCATTTCTAATGAAACATGTACAAGCACACAAAAAATTAATAGAAATAAATGCATGGGTGACCTCTTATCTAAAGCAACCAAAGCTAACATTTGGCCAGTTAATTAAGATGGTTGGTTAAAGCATATATACTTTAGAAGTTTTATTTTAGTGTAAATAAAATATCCCTAAATATGTTAATGTAGAGGCAAGACCCTTTCCATGGGTCTGCTGCTTAAAATCCATCTCCTGTTTTGCATAAATCCCAAACATAATGGTTAGCCATGATTTTCAGCTTTGGTTTCTTTCAGTTGAAAGAAGAAGAAAGAGACTTGTGGAACAAACTATGTGCAGAATCCACCTTTTAGGGCAGTCTTGCTCACGCTAATATTAAAAAAATAGATCTAGATGGCTTGCCTGTGCCAAGTTTTTCAATGTAATCAACTTAGTTTTCCTGGAAACAATTCTGATTTACCCTTGTAGTTCGTTATTTTATATAATATTTAACTGAATTATGTCATTAATAAATACAACAAGCATAAAATGGCTTTGGAAGAATCATTACTGACCTTTTTAGAGAATATACAACTGTGAGAGAAAAATACAGAAACCTCATTGAGGAGACTGCTAGCTGTGATTTCTCAGGCTGTTATGGACATCAATTAGTTTATTTTAAATAGTGGATAGAGAGCAAGCTTTGGTTACTCTTATGAATCAGTTAAGGCAATGCAAGTTAAGAAAGGTTCTACTAGTTCCTAAAATGTTTTAATTTTTCTCCACAATTTTTTAAGGATTTTATTTATTTATTTGACAGAGAGAGATCACAAGTAGGCAGAGAAGCAGGCAGAGAGAGAGGGGGAAGCAGGTTCCCCGCTGAGCAGAGAGCCTGATGCGGGGCTCGATCCCAGGACCCTGGGATCATGACCTGAGTCAAAGGCAGAGGCTTTAACCCACTGAGCCACCTAGGCTCCCCAATTCAAATTTTTTTTTTTTTTAGTTTATAAATTTTCTACAATATCATCCATAAAATAAAATTTAAATAATATTAAATATGCAACATATATATGATACTTTTAAAAGTGACATCCATTTCTTCTTTATTATCATTTGGATTATTTCAAATTAATTAAAATGAAATTTTAAGTAGTCTAGCAAACTTAAATCTATGCATGGTTTTTGTCAGTTAAATCTATGTGCACCTTCCTTAGGGGCTAGAGAAGTTCATATTTTATTTTTTTTTTTTTATTTTTTTTTTTTTTTTAAAGATTATTTATTTATTTATTTGACAGAGAGATCACATGTAGGCAGAGAGGCAGGCAGAGAGAGAGAGGAGGAAGCAGGCTCCCTGCTGAGCAGAGAACCCGATGTGGGACTCGATCCCAGGACTCTGGGATCACGACCTGAGCCGAAGGCAGCAGCTTAAACCACTGAGCCACCCAGGCACCCATGAGAAGTTCATATTTTAAAGGTATTTCACTATCTTTAATTTTTCACTTACTCATCTCCCTTTTCCCTTTGGTAAAGGATTTTTAAAGCCTAAGAATGGAGTCTGAGAAGTTGATTTTTGAAAGCAATATTTAGCAGAAGTAATATTTTCCTTGAAAGACAGGACCAGAATTCAAGTGAACATCTCTTTTCCCGAGGCATCTTTCCGAGACCCAGGACACATTTGGTGGAGCCTCAGGCTGTTCGGTACAACTACCGAAAACCAAAGGCACTAAGATGCAGTAATTCCTTAACCAATATTCAGTATGGCCTAAATTTTCTCACTTTCAGGTTTGTTTAGTCTAGGGCCAAAGAGGTTGGCTACATCCTTTTTTATGAAGGATTGTAAACATATACCCACTGGATTTGGGGTGTTTCCCTCTGTTTCTGACAAGGAAACTGAGACATTACTGCAATGAGAAACAATATTCCAGCTTCCAACTTTTTGTCCTTCTCCTTTTAGGTATTATCATCTCCAATCCTACATGTCTGTAATCAACACTGTCCCCTTTCCAAGCCGCCTCCTCCTCCAGATGGGACCATTTTTATTAAAGTATTACTGCCCTCACAGTTACCTAAGCTGGAAAGTTCAAAGGCCTCTCTTGTTTCTTATTCTTCTTTCCCATCTGAAAAACGTCTTGCTGCTCAATCATTCCTTTGAGCCCTCTCTACTCTACTTCCAGTCATTATTCTTCTATGCTTGAATTACAGCTTCCTGCCTCCATTGGAGGTGCAGAATGCACCTGCAGAGAGTCCCCAGAAACGAGAGTTTCTGGGAGTAGCGTGAAGCAGCAGAAGAGACCAGGGTATCAAATTAGAAAGGCCTAGACATGAAGCTCAGCTCCACCTCTGATTTGAATGTCCTGGGATAATATACTAAAATATATTTGAGCCTCAGTTCTATCATCTGTAAAGTGAGAAATAATATTTACCTTGCACCATTTTTGTGATAATCAGAAGTAATGTAAGGCAAGTGCATCTTCATGTGACTACCACAAATGGCATGTTTGGTAAAAAGTAGGTACACAGTAAATGGTAAATATTACTTTTATTGCACTCTCCTATTCTTAAACATTTAATAATCTCTTTCCATTCTCTTCTTTCCACATGGCCTTCCTGTTCTCACCTAGTCTTATGCAAAATACTATTTTATGTTTGAATTCAAATTCAAGATCCAGCTCAAGCACTACCTCCTCCAAAATTCCTTTCCCAATCACACCAACCTTTCCAATTCTTGTAACACCGTGGTGCATGTGCCCAGGACTTGGTGATGTTGAAATAATAAAAGCCATGAAAATAATAATAATGATTGTTTGTTTAGCTCTATATTAGAAGAGAGAAACATCAAAGTGTCCGGGCACAGGCTTTCTTCTTCTGAAGCGATCCATCAAAATGCTCTTACTTATTCATTCATTTAAGTAGATGAGTGCTAATTCTGGACCATCTCTGTGGTGGCTACAGCAGCCATGCATAGAGAACACTCTTTCTTGCTTAGTACCAAGGGCCTGAGAGTTGGTGGGAGGTGAAGGATACATATGCAAAAGAGTCAACTTTTTGACTCTTTTTTCTCCAGCTCCTTGGAGAACAAGAGTCAAGACCCTAATTCAGAGTGTCCCCGCTGAGAGAGGGCACAGTTTAGACAAGGCCTGAGAACACTCTGAGGGGTTGGATCGGCAAACAGCCTGGGACTACAGTGGGGCTCCTGAGTCCACCTCACTGGGGAGATGGGCAGGCCCCCAGTTGCCTGTTTTCTTGTGTGAACAAAATTGCTAGGTAACTGAGAGCTGGAACAGTGGGGATCCAGGCCAGTCTGAGAATAAATTTGAGCCCTAGCCTCAGTGCTAAATGACCAGATAGAATGTGGAGAGACAATTGGCAAAAAGAGCCTCTACCACCAGAGGCAACAGAAGCATGGGTACCTAGACATGACCATTCACCTGCAGAAATTTTTCAGCAGAAAATGCCAGGACCCCATGTCTGACCACATCTCAGGACAGCAGTAAGCACTTTCTAGAGTGCTTCAGAACTGGGAGCAGCTGCGGAATTCTCTGGCCAAAATATGCTATGTCTCAGTGGAACATCCTACAGTGGAACCCGTAGTCCCACCAACTGGCCTGATCAACCTGATCATATCTCTGAGTTTCTTGAACTTGTCACAGGGTGTTGGACTTTGACCATGTCCAGTGAGGAGGGAACCACCAAGAAAGAGAACTGTTCTTCCGGTTAATTTGGACATGTAACATTCTCAAGCTGTGATTTTATGTGAAGTTGCAATTACGTCCTAAACAAAAAGTGGGTAAACGCCCATCTAAACACACTATTTTCTACATATATTCCTTATCATATGTGGGTTTTTTTTTCATTATTTAAGGATGTGTTTTACTATTCTTATTAAATTGATCACTCATCATGTTAATATATATGTATTTTCTTATCATCCATATGATCTAATACCACACCCTGCATATAATAGGTATTCAATAAATATTTGGAGAATGAATTAATGAGTAACAATAAACGGGGATTTTTCATGAAGGGTTGATCTGGTACCATTTCAACATCTGTGTCTGTTTAATAACTTTGCTTTTCCCTTCTGGTTCAATTTGGTCACAGGGTATTCTGAAGATTAATGAATAAAATATTTATGAACCCTTTTAGAAAGGCAAATGAAAGATCAACATAATATTTCCTCTCTGCATAATAAAGAAAGAGAATTCCTAATATCCTTTAGGCAAATTCACCTTAAAACTCTTCATTTCATTTTGTCTGAAATATTCTTTTGATTTATTAATGTGGATTTAAAGAGTACTGGCCAAGCATATCTTGGATATTAGTGCCTCAGAGTCAGTCTTTGACCATTACTTAAACTTTATATCACAAAACTGCAGAGGTCACACTTAAAAAAATTTTTTTTAATGTAAATATAGTTACTTACGTACCAGTGTTATGAAACTAACATCAACAATTTGATAGTAAAACTAGCAATGATTCTTTTTTTTTTCTTTTTAAAGATTTTATTTATTTATTTGACAGAGAGAGATCACAAATAGGCAGAGAGGCAGGCAGAGAGAGAGAGGAGGAAGCAGGCTCCCTGCTGAGCAGAGAGCCCGATGCGGGACTCGATCCCAGGACCCTGAGATCATGACCTGAGCCGAAGACAGCGGCTCAACCCACTGAGCCACCCAGGCGCCCGCTAGCAATGATTCTTGTTCTTTCATTCACTTAATCTCATCCACGGCATCAGAGGAAGCAACTACCTATTCTACGAAGTATATATATATGTGTGTGCTTAGTCACTTGTCATATTTGTATAAACAGGGTATCATAAGACTTTGAGAAAGATGAAGTTTACTCTGAACAGAAATATCATCTACACTAAAAGGCAAAAATGATATTTGCCTTGAAGTAAATGGATACCATTTTTGGAGGACTTACTATGTGCCAGACATTGTCTTTGAGGAGTAGCAAAGTTATGTATTTAATCTTCACAGTGACACCTTGATGTAGCCATTACTATTTCCACTAAATAGATGAGGTAATTGAGGTTCAGAGATGTTAAGTAATTAGCAGAAGTTTATAAAGGAAGTCAAAAGCAGATCTCAGTTTCAATAGTTAGGTGACTCTGATTTCAAAGTTCTTGATCTATGATAGAAATAGATTTAATAGTCTTTGATAACTGACATAAAAAATTAGCAAAAATCCAACCTTTAATTCTTTGCCAACAAGCCATCTTTTTAATCTAAAAAAGGAGGGGTCTGACATTGGGAGGAAATAAATGACATATACAAAGAGAAGTTTTTGTAAACGTCTAACTAGATTTAAAACCTTGTTCAGTAGGGATATGTCATTCTAATAGCACATTTCAAATTATTGTATTTGGGCCCATTTTTTAAAAAGACTACTAGATTCAAATACTGCGTAAATTCTATATGAACCTTCCTAAGTTTTCTATGCTGATTAACCATCCAGTACATATACACACACATCTACTATGGTGTAAACACATACAAGAGACAACATGATGTTGGAATAATTGAATTGAATTTTCTTTTCCTAAGTAATCACCTGCAACATAGGGCTCAAACTCACAACCCTGAGCCCAACATTCACATATGTTACTAACTGAACCAGGTAGGCACCTCATGATTGAATTAATTAAATTATAAGCACCACATCAAAATTTGTTCTATATTTGGAAGGCACCAGGAGCTTAAGAGGAATCAATTTATAATTATAAAAATCCAGGTAGGTTTCCAATATTTTTGTATGTTAATTCAATATCCCTTTTAATCTTCAAGGAAACACAATAAAATTTATTATTTCTATTTGACAAGCAAGGCCCAAAGTGGTTAAGTAACTTGCCTAAGATAACAGCATTGGAAAGGGTTGAAAATGGGATTTAGATGCTGGCTTCTGATCCCTATTTATTAGTTTAATTTATCTGGGAAGAATACAGGAGGGTTTAGTAGACCAACTATCCACAAGCTTACCCCAAACTGGTGTGAAACCCTACACATTGAAGTTGAAGAAGAAACAATGAATGTAACATTTTTTGCTGGTTTCTAATTCATTGTACCTAATTTTTACTTCTGGAGGCTTAAGGGTTCCTTTAAATTTGCTTCAGGCTATAGTCCAGAGATCTTCTTTTGTATATAATCTACTTATTCTATGTACCTGCATCTATACACTGAGGATTATAACTGCCCCATGATGTTGCCATGAGGCAACAATAGGACTAGGATGCAGTTAAGTGTTAAATACATTTCACAGTAGGTCATTTCATAGTAGAAATTGCCAATACAAACAGTAATATGTATCAGGAGCAAGATTCAAAATTTATATACAAAGGCAATGTTTGAATCAGAGTTCCTAGGGCTATTATACACTCAAAGGCCCTCAATATTCACACTTCAAATCTGGGTATGCTCCTACTTCTAAAAACAAAGTCAAATAATTCTTGGATCACACAGGCAAGAAAATTTCTCTATCGGTAAAATACAGAAGTAGGAAACATCTACTGTTGCATATATTTACATGAAAAAAGCTCAGTTATGACTCTTGTTTATTATATGTAACATAAATTTCATTATATACCATGTTCTTAATTTATTTGCAATATTATCTATCTTAATCATTCTTCTGAAATTGAGCATGATAAAACAAGCTGAAATTTGTTACAAATTACAGTACCGAAGAATGAAAATTTGTTAAAATTTGATAGATATACTGAGTCCAAAATTTATAATATCTACAGTTAAATGTTACATTTATACATATTTTTAGAGTTAAGAGTTACTATTTAATAAAAAAATCTACAAAAATCTTATGTATGTTTAGTGTCCTGAGGCCATGTATTATAAATGCTAATTGTCTTAATAATATTATGACACTAACATTGTCCTTCTAGTAAATAAATACGGCTAAACCTTTCCTTTCATTATAGTATCTAAAAGTAATATTAATCTATGTAAATATAAAAAATAAACATTATATGCTTTTGTATTATTTGTTTTTATGTAAAACTCTATATAAATGTAAGTATTTAAATGGAAACTTTTGTTATTGTTTATTATTTAAAAATTTAGGGTGCCTGTGGTGTGACTCAGTCAGAAGAGCATGTGACTTTGTTTTATTTTATTTTATTTTATTTTATTTTATTTTATTTTTTTTAAAGATTTTATTTATTTATTTGACAGAGAGAAATTACAAGTACAGTGAGAGGCAGGCAGAGAGAGAGAGAAGGAAGCAGGCTCCCTGCTGAGCAGAGAGCCCGATGCGGGACTCGATCCCAGTACCCTGAGATCATGACCTGAGCCGAAGGCAGCGGCTTAACCCACTGAGCCACCCAGGCGCCCCGAGCATGTGACTTTGATCTAAGGGTCCTAATTTCAAACCCCATGTTGGGTGGAGAGATAATATATTAATAAATAAATGAAATTTATGTATTTATTTATTTATTATTGTGGAGCATAAGGAATAACATGGAGGATGTTAGGAGAAGGAAAGGAAAAATAATTAGGGAAAATCAGAGGGGGAGATGAACCATGAGATACTGTGGACTCTGAGAAACAAACAGGGTTTTGGAGGGGAGGGGGTTGGGGAACGGTGAGCCCGGTGGTGGGTGTTAAGGAGGGCACATATTGCATAGAGTACTGGTTGTGGTGCATAAACAATGAATCTTGGAACACTGAAAAAATAAAATTAAAAAAAAGTTCCTAGAGCGTATTAATTAAAAAAATAAATGAACTTTAAAAACACTAAAAAAGTATATCATTTAAAGACTATAGTGAGGCCAAAATATCTTTTATCAGGTGTTATGTTTCAATATTTTTAATATAAATTCCAAATTATAAAAATAGTAAAATTCCTAAAATAAATTCCTAAAATTATGAGTAAAATAGAGTAATACAAAACAATATGGTTTTGATAGAATTATCACTCCCTATCAGTCCATCCCTTATTTCCAAATATATAATGTAACTTAGCTCTGTGTATTTTGTTCTGAATGTAAACAGTCAAAAAACATGTTTTGTGCATTTTAGAAATAGATCCACTCTTTTTATTTTAGGAATAGATCTTATAAAGAAAAAAAACTATGGTTTATTGCAATTGTTAATCTTTCTTAGCCAGAATTTTTCTGTAGTTCGTTATGAATCCGTATCTAAATAATATTCCTTGTTATTCATATGTCTCAGTGCTATCACTTACTCTGTGTTTTTTTTTTTTTTTTAAAGATTTTATTTATTTATTTGACAGACAGAAATCACAAGTAGATGGAGAGGCAGGCAGAGAGAGAGAGAGGGAAGCAGGCTCCCTGCTGAGCAGAGAGCCCGATGCGGGGCTCGATCCCAGGACCCTGAGATCATGACCTAAGCCGAAGGCAGCGGCTTAATCCACTGAGCCACCCAGGCGCCCCTTACTCTGTGTTTTTAATGATTTCAATCACCTGACTTAAACTATTCTGAGTTTGTTATACATATCTATATGTAACTATATAGCTAGTAAATACAAAATAAGAAGCTGAGGGAAATTATGAATAGAAAAATATTAATGCATTACAAGTGTGTATCTCATGATCTCAGATCAGTGCTTCTCAGTATCAGATCAGACACATTTTGCTCTTGAGGGTGGAAGGAATAAAAAAAATGTCTCCTGATTCAACCTTCTTTTTTCCAAGTGAAAAGTTTAAAAATTGGCCTAAAAAATAACATGATTATGAAGGAAATGATTCATTGCAACTGCCATTTTTCATGTAAGGAACAATTACTTAAAATGGAAATTCCAACTCTTTATCAGCTTTAGATAAATGCTGATTATTTAATCTGTCAATGAGCAAAGGCAATTAAATGGAATGTTGTATGTTAATGAAACAATGGAGGTTGTTAGGTCATCTCAATTATTTATATTCAGATTTAACTTGCAACCTAGTACATCATGGAAGATTAATAGGTATATAAAGTAAAGGAATATAGCACCATTCTGTTATTCATGCCACAAACTCCAGTCCTTTTATTATTCATTAAATCAATCATGTACAAATGTAATGAGTGTTGTGCTTATGACTTCATAACATACTCTGAAATATCTTAGACAAATACTTCTGTCACATTTGATTATGATATAGATTCCTAAATATTTCTTCTGTGGTAAAGACAAGAATAAAACTAGCAGTTATGGTGATAAATATTGTGAAATGTTGCACATTTTTCAGAAAAATACTAAGAAATTATGCAAAACTCCTGATAAATATGTTTGTCTCTTGCTATCACAAAATAAAATAGAAAACAGGGAATTTTAACAATTTTGAAGGAAGGCTTAGGAAACTCAATCAACCAAAGAAACACAAAATTGGGAAGAAGGCAACAATTAAAGTTTAAATGTTTTTTGTACTACTAAGATGTGAGATGTCATCAGTAAGACACTCTTCTGATTTTGTCAATTCCCTAAGCTCTGTGAGGAAATAGATGTATTATCTTCATCACCAAATCCTGAGTGCCTGATATCAAGTTCTGAGTACACAGCATATGCACAATTAAAATTGATCAAAGAAAAAGTAATTGATTCATCATTTTGTTACTTTTTATACCTTTGGTGTTTTAGTGGGATTTAAGATAAAGTCAATATTTTCAAATGTCTCTATTGATTAAAATGTGGAGAGTTAGTTTGATCCGCTGTCTGGCAGAGTCTTAAATTTTCTTTTCAACGGAATTGAAGAAAATGGCCCCAGCTAATTAAGAAGACAGTGGCAAGGATAGGCTTGTAGTTCCAAGAGTAAATGAAAATCTACCTGGTCATACTTTATTCCTCTGTGATTCTATTTCTTAAAGGTATACCTTTGTACAGTAGCAGAGTGATCACTAGTGTCCTCTTAGTATCTAAGCTCCCTGTCATGAATTGGGTATATAAGACATTTATCTTTAAAGCTAATCAAATTATGAAAGAAATTATAAAATTTCTGGGCTTAGAGGACATAGAACTTAACACATAAAGACGCATCTCATAAACATTTTCACTGTTTTGTAAAGGAGAAGAGAAACTCCTTTCCTAACTCACTGAAATTTCACTATTTAATCAAAAGTATTTCTTCTCTTGCCTTTTAAGATATTTTTCTAACAAATATTTGACACTAGCCTAATTGCATTTTCCAAATGATTAGATATCTTGACAATAAAGTATAAGTACATAAATTTTAAAAAAGCTCCCTAGAGCATATTTGGGAAAAGGAGAGAATCTAGTGATTAGAGCACAGATGTAATATGATTAAAATAAATTAACAATCACATTTCTTCCGTCAGACAGTCCTTTCATTATGAACACCCTCATAATACATTCACTTTGCATCAGACACCTAACTAGGTACAGGGCCTTCGAGGATGAAGAAACCTAGGTCCTGCCTCCAAAGAGCTAGTCTTTTGGAAAGGAGACATGAGATACATCATGAAAGAAGTTAGGGTGGGACGTTGGGTGAGTCTGGTGGTGGGTGTTACAAGGACACATGTTGCATGGTGTACTGGGTGTGGTGCATAAACAATGAATTCTGGAACACTGAAAAGAAATTTTAAAAATAAATAAAAATTTAAAAGAGAGAGAGAGAGAGAGAGAGAGAGAGAGAGACACGAGAACAAAACTACCAGTGTTGAACTTCAACATGCGGTTAAAAAACATGCCCAAATGAAAGAGCACACAGGTAAAATCACAAGAAAGGTAACAGATGACCTGAAAATTAAAGTACAAGTAGGGATATGCCATGCATTCAGACAGTGGGAACAGCCTGTGCTAAAATGAGGAGCACACAACAGTGTGGTGAGAATGGGTGGCTTCAGAGAGCTGGGAGCAGGCAAATAGGAGGCTGGACAAGAAGCAGAAGCCAGATTATGGAGGGCCTTGCAGGCTTGGCAAATCGATAAAAATTTTATCTAGTAAATGACAAGGAGTCATTAGCAATGTTCACATAGAAGGTAAGCATAGAGGAGACATATTAGGAGTGAGACTTCAAGAAGGATATTACAATAGCCAGAGGTGAGATCATGGGGTTCTTAACGAAGGCATGGGTCATGGGGTGAAAAGAAGAATGTAGTAAAGAAAAAATTGAGACTATAGACTTGAAAAGTGTTTGATGATTGACTGATGGATGTGAACAGAGAGAAGGAAATGGAGACAGCAGTTGGCATCCAATGTTTATATTTCCAAAATAGTAACCTCCCTGTAGAAATCCAAATAATATAGCCAACCAACATGTCATTATTGACTTGCATTTTAAATTTACATTGTCAAGGAATATGTGCGATACTACATTCAATATAAGAATAAATGGTACTTTCAAACTACCAAATAAAATACAGGTCCATTAGTATTAATATATGTGGGCATAATGGGGGAACTAGGAAAGATTTCTAGGACACAGCTAGACTATTTAAAACTGACCTTGATGTATTTCCACTGGATTTCATTCTCTTGAATTGAGATTATTGCAAACTCAGTATATCAATAATAAATACAACCATCATCAGCTCTGACGGATTCAAGAAAGTCAATCTCTGCCCTTGGGAACTGTGATTGGAGAAGTCAGATGTCTGGGCAGAAGACTGAGAGCAATGTCAACTGATCATGCAGTAAAGAACAGTGGTCCACTTAGAGGACTTCCATACTCCCAGAAGCATGGAAATATGTATATGTTTATACTCAGGAGACAACGCACAGTAAAGAAAGTGTTCTACAATAAGGGCTCATGTCTGGGGAGGAGTCTAGCACATTGACTGGTGCAGGCACTGAGGAAAGTGTAAGAAAGGTGACATCAAGAGTTAGGAAAAGAAAACCCTTATTTGTGAAAGAAGGTTGTTGAGCTTCTTTTTTTAACTTCTTCCTTAAAGAGATTGGGCTTGGATGTACTCTGGAACTTGGTTTCTTGTTTGGATTGATACCAAATGGAGATAAAATTTTTACTGAGCTGATGAGATTAATATATTTATTATGATGACCCCAAATCATAGAAGAAACCACAAGTACAAGAGAAATGGTCTTGTATTCAATAGTCATTTAGCAGATAAACACTTAACCCAGGGGTCAGTTAAGATGCTAACTCAACTAGAAATATTCTTATGAATCAAATTCCTTGTTTCCTTATATAGTTCAACATGAAGAAAGAATGTGAAAGTCTAAGCACTATGATCTTATATACTGACAAATGACTATGATACTGATAATAATAGGTCTTGCTCTAAGCACCAGGGACTTTGCTGATAATCCCATTTCTTTATGGGACCATAGGGAGAAAAAAGAACAAGAGATATATAAACACTGAGATCTCATGAACTGACTGAAGGGAATGTTGCCAAAACCACAAAGCCAGGCTGTATTTCTTTTCTTTTCTAACTAGACTCCTCTTAATTTCCTAACTCCATTCATGGCGGAAATGGCCTATTAATTCCTTTTCCTAAACACTTAATGACTGGGAAAATGCTTACAATCTGATCTTAAATGAATAAGAAAAATAATACTCACGCAAGGCATAAATATACTGACATTCTTATACAGATCCCTTGTGGGTTTTATATTTATAATAATAAATGTGGTATTTTATAATTAAGAATTAATGGTTTATAATGAAAATATTTTGCATATAATATTTTATGTCATTATATAATGCTATATAATGAGATTTGGAAAGATATTACTTTCCAAAAGAGAATTTTTAAAAAGTAATCAATCTATATCCATTTTTGAAGACATTTTTATTTTAACAGCAAACTTCATGTCTATTTCCAAAATAGTTGGTGTTCCATGCTTTATTTATAAATAAGATATATAACTAGTACACATCTTTAGATAATAAATATTATTTAAAAAGTGCTCATACAAGTAAATTTAACTTCAGCTCACTCATTTTCAAAATGTTCTCACTTTTAAATCTTATTTCAAGTTTTCTGGAGAAATCTTTATATCTTGTAGTAACTTAAAAATATAGAACTGAAGGGGTAATTATCTTTTATATGTGAACATTTTTATTTTTTTAATTTAATATGTCACTTGGAAAACACTTCATGACTGTAACAAAGGGAAGACTGTTGGCATTGAGTATTCTTCTAAAGATTTCAAAATATGTTCTATACACAATGCCCAGAATTTTCAATAAACAGGCTAATTTTCTTTTTTTCTTATCAGTGCATTTTTATTCCATCACTCAACCACTCCGGCTAAATCACCTGCCAGCTCAGAGAGACAGAACTGAGAAGGAACAGACTCATGGCTAGAAAAAAAAAAGAACCCAAACCTGTATTCCCCCTAAAACCCTTTTTGTTCTATCTTCTGAAGGTTAATTCCCTCTAAGAGTCCCTGCCTCCTGGACAATTAACCTTTCCTTTGTACTTATTTGTCTTTCAATAGTCTCTATAAGTTACTTAGAAATTAGACAGCACTTTGTTTCAGGCGATGACATGTAGTGTTATATAGGGAATCATACAGAAATACAGAGAATACCTAAATACAGTTGCATATTTTTTTGTGGTTTTGATTTATAAAGAAGAACAGTAATCCTTGAACATATTAGTAGAAGTTTTAGATTTAAGTGCTAAGTAAAAGTGTTAATATTGTCATGATAGTTATTGATTTACTTTTCTTAAATTCATTCAAAAATGGTTTTGAGTAACAATAAGATATCCATATGGAAATCAAAGAATGATAGACAGCTAGAGAACACATATTAAAAAATATATATATACATGATTAAAATAATAACTTAAAGAATAGTATATACTTTAAGAAATAACATTTTCTTATTAAGTTCCAAAAGTCTAACTCAACATCTTCACACTGAGAATAACGCATAATATTTGTAATTTTTTTAGGTTGTATTTCATTTTTAATCTGGATATAATTTAGAGAAAAAATATCTTCATTTTACAATTATTTAAATATTTTCCTCCCAAAAAAGTTTCTCAAATAAATCTTAGGTTAATAATACCAAAACACTAGAACTAGTCAATGATCTCTATTTTTATGCAAAAGGATAAAATTCCCCTCATATTGTATCTTTAAAAATAGTAATGTGGATATAAGACATTTTCAAATTCTAGGAGGTTGTTTTTCTCACAAAAAGAAAGCAAATGTCTTTTTTCTTTCCATTAGAAGGTTGGTACCATGAGGGCGACTATGATTTCAGTCTCTATGAAGATAGTTAATTTGTCTGATTGAGTCTACTTTTAAAGAAAAAATAACAGAAGTTTTCCTTTATTTTGTTATATGAAAACCATACTTTGAACCTTTATTGAAGGAACTAAGGGAAAAATTATCATCCTAACTGAAAAAGATTTCCACATATCAGAAAAAAGAATGTTATGCTTATAAAGTTTTCATTTAGACTGACACTTAATAAAAGACGTTGTCAAGACCTAGGAAATGTAAATATTGCCAAAGTGCTTAGTTATTTCCTAAAATGTAGCAATAATTAGAATAAAAATAGAAATAGTAAACAGATTCAATGAAAATGTATGAAACGTTTATAATTTGCTTAAATAACTATAGTATAAAAATAGTATAGTATAAACCTACCTGGTTTTGTAAGGAACCCAGTACTTATATTTACTATTGAGCACTTGAAATGTGACTATTCTGAATTAATATGTATGGTGTCAAAGACAGCTTTCAAAGACTTAGTAGCAAAAAGAAAATGCAAAATATCTGTTCTAACTTTTAAACTAATTATTTGTTCAAGTAATAGTATTTTTAATATAATCAGTTAAGTAAAATAAATTAATAATAGTGACTTTTACTTGTTCTTATTATTTTTATGGAGATATCAGACAATTTTAAATTATATGTGTCTTCTATTAGGTTTTCATTGGCAGCAATGGTATAAGGAGCTAAACTTATACCAGAATGTTCTCTTCTTTTGTAGTTTCTCCATAAATCCAGTTTCTAAGTTTAAACAAGGATTTGAAAATAACAAGTGTGATTATTGTTAGTCTTAAGCCTTAAAGAGTGACTAAATGAAAGGAGAGTCTTGTGTGATGTAGGTCATTCATATGATATCACAAACCAAGATGATGAAGAATAATCATGTATCAGTAGTTAAGATCAAAAGTATAACTATCAGGTTAACATCTTCTTCTCAGTCTCTAATTTACCCTAAAAATGGCACTCATTAAACTTAGAGAAATCCCCACATTATACTATTCTAACAATAGCTGTAATGTCTTTTGAGATATAAAAGTACAAATTTGCCACATAAAGTTAATTTAGGAAATCATTAATAGGATTATTGGCAATAGTAGTTCTGAGAATCTGCCTGTAATGTCAAACAGTTTTTATCCAGCAGATTAAATAATTTGTGCAAAATTACTTAGAAATACACAAACTAATCTGGAAGTGGGAATTCATACCGTCATAAATCCATCCAGCAAACCTGAATCGGGTTTCGGCGGTGCCTGCAACCGTTCCATTGACCACTTTTCAATGATGGAGGAGACTTGTGTGTTTTCTGTATTTAATATTCTGAACCCTGTCATGTTAACACCGCTGTATCGATAGGGCTCTACATCAAGAGCAAAGAGATCCTGAAAGACAAATTTCTTTGTGTTAGTATCAGTAGAGTATATTCACACAAATGTAAAATTAAAATAGGCAATTATTCTTACTTCCCTTAGATAGTTAACATGATTGTTTCTCAAATGATGTTAAACATCACAAATCACCAAGATTAAATTGACTATTTTCATGCTTTTCTAATGTAAACATGCATATTCTAAATAAATATCTATGTATATATCATATTCAAATTCTACCAATGAAATGACAGGTATTTCTGTAACCTGCAGTTAAGACTTACATAAGCTTCTTTCTCCATATTTAGGATAGATTGCCCTTAAATTTTATGTACTATCTTATTTTTTTAACTAACTAGATTTTTTTTTTTTTTTTTTTTTTTTTTTGTATGCCCTGCTTCCTTGGCTCGTTACTGGCACTTACTGTTTTTTTTATTTTGTCTTGTTATTTTTTTTAAAGAAACATTTCATGAAATATGGCTTCTAACTAATGAAAATTATATTAAAGCTGAGGGTAACAAACTGGCCTTTTTGGTTGTGGAACCCTTGCAATTCCTTTGTTGTTGTTGTTGTTTTTACCTTACCGGCAAGTTCACCACAGGGAACCTTTAGATTTTGGTTGTTGGTTCCAGGCTGTAGTGAATACTTTGACTTTAACTTTTGGTTTTCCCAGGTGAGAGGAGGCCATAGCATTCAGAAGAGTTGAATGTCACCATAAGAACATGCAGCATGTGGAACCCCTGACCTCTTTCAAGTTGGCATTAACTAATCTTCGGATCTTATAGATAATACTAGGAACAAGAACAACAGTAATGCTGTTGGTCCTGTGAAGCTTGTCTTGGAGATATACAGTGACATAGGCTACAAAATAGAAATAAATTCAGTGGAGAGCAGAAGATATTGGTCTGAACTGTGCTCTGTGCTGTGAAAAAATATAAGGAATTTTTAGGTTTTTATTTTCAATATTTGCAATCTAGCCAAAGAGACACATGCTCACACACCCTAAGGGGCAAGAGAGTAGAAGTGGTAAGTGCAAGGAGTCAAAAGCAAGACAAAAAACTTTCAATTTTTGTAGTCAAGAATAACTTCATAGAGCAGATGGGATCTAAGCTCCCATTAAAGAATGACCAGGCTTTTGATAGGCAAAAGGAAAAAGGATGTCATTCAAAGTGTCAGTAAAGGGACAAAAATTTGAAAACATAAAACCTATTCAGGAGATTGATCTAGATCAGTTTTTTTTATAAAAGAGGATTGATAAAGGAGAATAGCAACAAAAGAAAATAAGAAAGTTAGGTTAAAATCAAACTAAAAAAAAAGCCTTCAATTATGGGTTAATGAGCTCCATATATCTTACTTTTTTTAAAAAATTTCTTTTTCCTTATTAAGAGATACTTTTGATTCCTCTAAAATCTTGTGATTATGGTGAAACTGGGTTGTAACTATTGACATAAAATTTGCTGATAAGTAAAGTTTTCCATTCCCTCCCCTCCAGCCTATCACTAAGTTTCTTACGGGCTGCAAAAAGTCACCGGGTGGGAAGTAATACCCCTATTAGAATGAACCACAGTATTTATCAGTAAAATATAAACTGCTGTGTGAAGAATCTGTATTGGAGGAGAGTTGTTATTACAGGAAGCTATTGTAATCAAATACATTTTAGTAGCTTCAAAACTCCTAAAATCAAGGAAACCAATCTGAATACCTCTGAGTTAATAGAAAACATTGGTTAGACTGGTCATTGTGGGAATGGAGATGCATGCTAGAGACAGTATGGAGGATAAAAACAGTCAAATTTTGGTGAAGATGTAGGAGTCAGAGAATGGAGGCTTTGAAGGAAGTTAGAAGAGGAGTCCAGTAAGAGGTTCAAATAATTTGAAATTAATGTGACAACAGTTAGACTTGTTCTGTAATGTAACAGTAAATAACAATTCAGAAATATTACAAAGGGAAATTTAGATTTCATGTCAGCAAAGGAAATAATTGAAGTTCTGAATACATACCAGTTCTGAAGAAAATATTAAAGAGGAAAAAGGAAAACAGAATAAAGGCTCAAACTTGGAGGTAACTCTCACACTTGAGGTAACAGGCAATAAAGGGAAATAGAATATGCCAGCCCCAAAAATGGCACTTTGGCAGGTGGATTACTCTGATCTGAAGGCAATCAAGACCCAGTCAACTCAGGAAAAACTTTTATGTTGCCTTAACTACCTGAAATAATTTATATAGGGGGCCAGTACCAGAAAAAAAGTTATTACTAGAGTTAAATTTTTTATCTGAAAGATCTTTCTGCAGGGCAGGGCGAACTTCTAATTACCAAATATGTGCTTCTTACCCGTCTGTGAATTACCCTCCTCCCCTTTGAAGCCCCAGGCCCTCATTCTATTCCTTAGCTCAATTACCTGACCTGACCTTGGTCTCATATCTTTGGGGCTCTTTACATATGAAATTAAATTTGTTTTTTTTTCTCCCATTAATCTGTTTTATGTCAATTTAATCACTAGACCAGCCAAAGAACCTAGAAGGGAAGAAGGACAAATTTTCTATCCTTATACAGCAGGGAAAAATTAGTGACAGAGACAGTCATTTCACAGAAGAAGAAAATCGGGATACCATATTAGTAAAGAAATAGAACCAAGAGTAAGTAGGTTTGACAGAAGGGTAAGGTCATATTTTCAAGCAAATTTAAGAAAAAAACTGTGTGGTGGGTATGTAAAAACAAAAGATAAAGGTAACATTCAATTTGCTAATAGGAAATTCTGTAAGACTGACATTTAAAAATCCGACTAAACATAGGCAAAAATAGGATAGAAAATTTAGTGTACTAAAAGAACGGTTTCAGTGAATCTAGTTTTTGTAAAGTAAATAGAACCAAATAACAACAGAAAAATGTGTGCTTTTTTTAAAAAACACTGATTTTCTCAGCAAACTAATTTAAAATCTATTATGTTCTGAAAGTTCTGTAAAGCAATATATAAATAAGATATGATATTTTGAATTGAAATCTGAAATAATATTATTTCAAAATCATCAGCTTTCCACCAAAAATTATTCCCTATGAGGATCAATTCCTCCTGAGTTCTACCAAAATAAAACAAATGATAATTACAAAGGTGCTAGTCATCATTTCTCACTCAAAAGCCCATTTTCCATAACAATAAAATTTAGAGCATTAACTTTATGCTTTAATAAGTTACTTACCAGAGTAGTAAAGATATAATGATAATATTCTGTCATCATTCCCATAGCTAAAGCCTAGGAAGTAAAAATAAAAAAAAATTAATATTTAAGGTATACATCATATGAAATATGTCAATAGCAAAATAGTAGGATGTAATGAAGAATCTGGGAATAATATTCAGTTTACATTAAAACGGGTCAAACTAAATCTTTTCCCCATAGTTAAGGAAGATTAGTGGTTACTGAAGGAATTTCTGAACCAATTCTCTTGGTAGAAAAGCTATTAGTTGAAAGTTTGCAATGTAAAGTTTATGACTTTACATATTAAAGGAGGCATTAAAATTGACACAAACCTGAAATTAGCACATCTTAGGTCATTATATTTGTAATGTCTCCACTACAAATACCCTAAAGAGGAACACCACTTTATTTTTACGATCACTATTATTCAATTAGGGGGTGAAAATGCTATAAAGTACAATGCCAGTAGGAATTTTTTTTAGCACTTTAGAGACTTTCCTTAGCATTGATGAAGCAACTGTAAATCACCACTGTTATTTGAAAAGTACAAAGAAATTTTTTTTTATTTTTACTAATACACCAGTTGCAAATTACTGTTTTATTTCATACTTCTACAGTCCTTGTCAATTTTCGACAATCGATCTTAAAATAAGGACTTTTGGATTAGAACTTCCAGTCAGTGAACTGTCAATTTTTCTTCTGAAAATGAGAACACTTTTGAAATAGCTGTTTATCAATGAACAGTAGTTGGTGATGATGATTGAAAAATGATGCGTTTTTGAGCTGAATGAAGAGCTCTTAGTAGGAAACAAGTATTCTCAGGTGCACCTAATACTCTTCCATAAAATTCTAACTACATGAATTCATTTGCTAAATAGCTGCCCCAGCTCTACACCCCGTATTCTATACTCACAGGTAGGTATTAACTAATTAGTGAAAATAAAATTTGCATATCTAGAAGCAAGTTGTTCAGTTAAGAAAGAATAGATATTCATGAAGACTTTGGAAAAATAAAATACATTTATTAAAAGGGAGGGACATTTGTTAATTAAGAATTAAGCAGGTGAAAGCAATTCAGAAATTGTGATATTGCAATTTATAATAAGAGTACATATTTGGTCTTCATTGGTGAATTCCCCTGCCTGACACACACAGTGGAATTTTGTGCGCAACACCTAGGAACCAAATTATCAAATCATATTTCCTGAATGGACAGAGATTGTGTGAGCCAATGATACTTTGATGAAGTCTGAATCTTAACTGAAATGAGAGAAAATTTCTCTTAGGTTTATAAGATAATCTTTGTAGAAGGTATTCATTGTTCCTGATGGGTATGTACCAAAGGTTTCTCAACTCCAGAACTGTGTAATGACAGCTCAGCATTATCCTTGTCAATAGTTTTTATCAAGTCAACAGGTATATAGATATAGATTTAAAAAATTGAAGATAATTGAAAGAAACAGTAATTCAAATCCACAACTATAATTAACATATAATGCCTAAAATGTGTTTAATATTCTAAGCACATTGCATATTTTAATCCGTTTAAGCCTTGTAGAGGCTGAAGGCAAGCAGAAACAAGATGCGTCATTTTAGCATGAACATTATTCCAAGCTGAAGGCAATGAATATCCCTGTGGGCTCAAGAGAAACTTTTGCCCCTCCCTTAACTACTTTGAAAAATCTAAATTGGGGATCTTTCCAGAATAAGGGTTATTAGCAGAGATAAGTTTTATCTGAGTGATCCAACAGTATGGCAAGACAAACATCTAATTACCAAACATCTGCTTTTCTTACACCCTGTGAATTGGTTCCTTTCCTCTGAAGTTCCTCTTCTCTTTCTTTCATCATGACACATGTAACTCATTTTGCCAGACTGTGTTTGGAATTTCCATGTCCGTGTGGATACCCTATATGTATGCTATTAAATTTGCTTTTCTCCTATGAATCTCTGTCCATTTGATTCTTAGTCCAGCTTAGAAAGACCCTTGAAGGGGTAGGAATTCTTGCTTCCCAATAGCTTAATTTAAAATCTTATGAGGGGGGCGCCTGGGTGGCTCAGTGGGTTAAAGCCTCTGCCAGAAGCTCAGGTCATGATCCCAGGGTCCTGGGATCGAGCCCCACATCGGGCTCTCTACTCTGCCAGGAGCCTGCTTCCTCCTCTCTCTCTGCCTACTTGTGATCTCTGTCTGTCAAATAAATTTAAAAAACAAAAAACAAAACCAAAAAAACCTACCAAATCTTAAAAACAACAACAACAACAAAAAAAAAACTTTATGAGGTAGGTCCTATTACTATGCTTATTTTATAGGTAGGAAAGTAGGACAAAATAAGAATGAATAAATTGGCCAACAAATTGAGATCGTGAGTAAACATGAACTCTAGATCTCTAACTCTTGAAGTTTGGGTATAATATGCCATTTTATAAAATGGCGTATTTTAGGGGCACCTGACTGGCTCAGATGTTTAAGCTAATGCCTTTGTCTGAGGTCATGATCCCAGAGTCCTGGGATCGAGCCCCACGTCAGGGTATTTAATATTCTCAAAGATGTAGTTTCATTGTAGGATTTATATAATCTAAACTTTTTGCCTGTTTTTTTCTTTGATAGTTTGAAAGCTTCAATCATCTCAATCCAGTGTTGAAAATTGTATTCTAGAGGTGGGGATGGCAGGGGTTAAGGAGATGGTGGTAGGGAGAGTGGTTTGCTGCACTCCATCACCTTGAGGAGAAATCTGTAAGGGATAACTAAGGGCTGCTTATGCTTTTCTTTGACCCTCCTTCAGCCTTTGATTTTGAAAACAAGAATCAATCATGGACTATGATGTGTGACCTAAATAGAAAAGGGTAGTTATTTTTAATTGAATACTTAACTATAACATTAACAAAAATGGACAACAGAGATACTCTCTTGAAAGATAAATAAATAATTTTCAGGACAATTAAAAAAAGAACTTCGTGGAATTTAGACAATAGGCTTGAGCAATGCAAACTTGATCAAGGCAAAGAGGTCCACAGCGATGATCACCAGAATGAATACAGACATGCCTGACGGGCAACTCACCTCAAGATATCCATAGTCCCCAACTGATTAAGGGGCTGCTTACAACTAGGTCCAGTTACCAAAAAGGAGAAAATTCCATGTATCACGGTACCTCCTCACCTTCCGTCTTTAAAAACAGCTTCTAGCCGCTGCCTCATAGCAGACAGCCTCTCCTTTGCTGTCCTGCCTATCTCTCCTTTGAGGTGTATTCAATAAACCTCTATCTTCTTTGTTCTGGCTTAGGTGAATTATTTTCACTGCCCCCCCACCCCGGGCCACTGGCTTCTAACCAACTGTTGCCCCATCTAACCTGGAGAGGCACCAAATTTAGACACGACTAACTTGTTCTAGATGTTTTTTAAACTATAACATTTGGGGCGCCTGGGTGGCTCAGTGGGTTAAGCCTCTGACTTCAGCTCAGGTCATGATCTCAGGGTCCTGGGATCGAGTCCCGCATCGGGATCTCTGCTCAGCAGGGAACCTGCTTCCCTTCCTCTCTCTGCCTGCCTCTCTGCCTACCTGTGATCTCTGTCTGTCAAATAAATAAATAAAATCTTAAAAAATAAATAAATAAACTATAACGTTTATGTCTTGCCATTGTGTCTTGTCAAGACAACATAATGTCTTGCCACTTTTAAATGAACTGATGTATACTTCAAGCCACATTAATAATAATAAAATTAATACCTTCTTCTGTAAAAATAATTTGAGAGTAGCCACCATAGCAAACTTGGGTGTACAACAGAAAAACTGGTTGTACTGTATTATCCCTCCTGGAAAGAAATACCACAGATACATTTTTCCAAAATCAAAATATTATTAAAAATTCCCAACATTTAACCAGTGTAAACAATGCCACATGACAAATGAACACATCTGGCATATAATTTGCAGTCAGTTTATCCTTTAGGTTATATCAAGAAGTTATATTGCTCAAAGTTAACAACTGAAGAGGTGGACTTTATACATATTTTTAAAATTTTAACTTAATTTGCTTCTTGTTGCTTTCTACTTGTTTATTTGCACCTGATTTTATGTTTTTTCAATCTAAAAAATATAATCTCATATTTATTTATATAACATATATATGAATATAAAAAATATAGTCTCTAATCTAGGCTTTCAAGGTCTTAGTTAATACTTTTACTCTGTGATAGAATGACCTCGCGAGGTTTAATTGCAGATCATCCTAAGGCTGCCATAGGGAATTCTCTTTGACAAATCTGGGTGGAAGTGGAATCTTTTGTTATTAAGGCATGTATGACAATTAGTGCTCTCAAAGAGCCAGCCCCATGCTTCACTCACTTTTAAAGTTTTCAGGGAAGAAAACTTCAAATTCTCTTTTGTTCAATATTTAGGAAGAGCTCACTTAGTTTAAATAAATAAAACAATGAAACAAATAAGGCTAACCTGATAAACTGATCCACATTTCTGGATACTCCTAATATGTGTTCTTAGATTAAACCAGACAAGCTGAAAGCCCATCTATGCCTGTTTGCCATCTCTTATACCATTTCTTTGGACTTCTGTCATTAGCCAGTGTTGAGAAATCTCAGAAAAATTTCCTAAGTCATAAAATGAAGTCCTATTAAATGGACTGCTTCACTTACAAGAAGGAAGCTATTTGCTTTCTTCTTGCATTCGTTTCTAGAATAACTGAGATCCAAATGTGGAACAAATGTTGTCTGGACAAGGTAAGTTAAAAGACAAACAGCATATATGTGGTTAGTTAGTGTTACAGAATTTAAAAACATGCATTCTCTGTAACAATGTTACTCTGCATTCATCTCAACTCTCATACTATCATTTTACCTTTGCTCTGGTTTTTCATCTACTAAACTTGCTAAAATTATTAACTTTTTCTACTGTATATATTTTATTTTTTAAGATTATTTATTTATTTATTTATTTGAGAAAGAGCACTTTCGTAGAGGGAGAAGCAGGCTCCCCACTGAGCAGGGAGCTCCATCCCAGGATCCAGAGATCAAGACCTGAGCTGAAGGGAGATGCTTAAATGACTAAGCCACCCAGGCGCTCCTGTATATATTTTAAATTTATCTTAATTCTGTTTTCATTTTGCAAACAGAGCAGGTTACGATATAAGAAAACAATTATAAAACAATGGATATATCAAATAGAAGGCAGGATGGCAATTCTATTATTAAAGTTGATAGATACTATAACCTTTCAGATATGCAAAATAAGTCAGTTACTCTAGAGACAATACAACTGATCCTTTACATACTTGCTGGAAGCCTAGGAAAAACTACCAAAGCTCTGTCCCTGACAAATCATAGAGTGCTTCTCACTCTGGGCATAAAGGAAATCTCTCCTTGCCAAGTCTGTATATTTTAAATATGACCAAAAATTGTTTTGGTATATATGAAAAATAAATCCCTATTCCAGGTTTCACTGTTTACTTTATTGCGCCACTTTATTCACTACCAAAAAAGACCCAAGAAACAAAAAAACACACCCAAATTTCATATGCTTTACTACCCAAATATAACACTAGTGCAATCTTCCAAATCCAATTAAAGATTTTACTGTAGTGAAACCGACGTTCACATTGGAAGATTGGACAAACATCTGCTTAATAAACTAACCATGTTATAACTGGCATTTACTGTTGCTAGTTATATTTTATGGGATATAATTTGACATCTGAATCTATGTAATTCTCCAGTAGAGATATTTTATCTTATACATGAGAGGTTTTAGGACAGTTGATTAATCCCAAGCCACTGAGATATTAGCCAGTATGTATAAAAGAGCTTAAAAACCAAGGTCCAAAAGACTTGAGTCCACATCTAGGCTTTCCTGCTTAGTAAGTATATGGGCTCATACTAGCCACTTAACCCTCAACATCCAAGTCTTGCCTCATCTGTAATATATAGGAGAATAATATTTGCTGCTTTGCAGTGAGCTGTTAGGTTAGAACAGAGCAGAAGTAACATTAAAAGATTTCACTGCTATGAATTATTTCATTTGATTGATTTAGTATTATCTTTTGAGTCAGGCAATGCTTTATTCTGGAATGAATACTTAACATCACTAGGAGAAATATGATTCCCTCTGCTATTTCTTGCTTCTGGTCATTGATCAAGTTACTCAATCTTTCCAAGACTCAGTTTCTTCATCTCTGTAGTGAATAGTCTCTACTTCTGGGGTCGCAGTCATGATTAAATAAGATCAAATGTGTAAGGCATCTCCTAGAAGATGCCAGCTAAATAGCAAATCTTTTTTCTCTTCTTTCAATGAGTTGATTGTAATGGTTGAGATGCTCAATCACTGACTCTCAGTTTATTCCTTCATTTCAGTACAAAACAGAAATATCTATCTCAATAACTAACATTTGTAACAGCAAATAGCATTGCAGCCATTTGAAAGTCACCTCAGAACTTTAAACAATGTGTTTTTGAAGAGCATCAATATTTGCATTACTTTTCCTTTAAGACAATTAATTAAAAGCAAATGTCAGACTTTTTATCAGAAAATTACATCAAGGCAACTTCTCTGGCTCATTTTAACTGTGTGACAACAACACTTTGATTGAAAAAGGGTGGAGGGAGGGGGGAATGCCTGAGTGTCTCAGTGGCTGCAGGGTCCAACTCCAGATTTTGGCTCCAGTCGTGGTCTCAGGGTCCCAGTATCTAGCTCCTCAGGATTTCTCTCCCTTTTCTTCTGCCCCTCCCAGGCTTGTGGTCACTCTTTCATCCCCCGCAAAAACCAAAGGACCAAGCAAACAAACAACCCTGCTTTAAATGCAAATATAATAAAGAAACCAAGGATTTAAGGACATTAGAGTACCTGTTTCAGAATGCCCGCTGCCATTTCGTGGCTACAGTCAAAGATTACATGGAACTCCTTGCCTCTTTTCATTTCCTTTAGTAACGGTTTTGCATCCTTTGTATCAGCAGGTAGTTGACGGATTTTAAGCCGAAGATTGTACCTCGATGGAGCTTTGATGAGCTCCTGCAAACGAATGAGACCTTTAATGGAAAAGGGGGAGAAGAAGCATATTAGAGAAAAAGCAGAATAGGTCATCGAATCATAGAACTTGTTCACGACAATGCCTGATTTTCTTGACCATGGATATCTGTATTCCAAGGTGTGACCACTGAAATTCCTACTTCATAACTCCACACTCCCCGTTATTTTTGTTAAACTGATGATTTCTCTAATTCTTAAAGAAATTCTTTTACAAATTATGAAAGACATACATGATTATGAATTGATGTAAATAATTTAAATAAATAAAAGTATAAAGAGCAAAATAGGCTCCCTCTGTACCCCAATTCTGCTCCCAAAGTGTTGTCACACTTAATAGCTTGCAAATATTATTCCTCCATACATTTTCTATGCGTTTCCACATATACACATAGAGTTTTGTTTTGTTTTGTGTTTTATAATAATAGTGGTTTGTGACAACATCTTAAAGGTTGTTGTAAGTCAGTGACAATTGTTCTAGTTCATCCACTTCATACTATATTTTATAGCAGATGTAATTTATGTTATTATTCTTCAGTGTTGGAAGCTCTGGTTGCTTTTTTGTTTTTGATTACAAGTAACAGGCTAGTAATTTGGTATCTAGGTAAAAGTAAAATAACTTTCTTTAATAAAATCAACTCTGGGTAGTGGTCTGAACCATAAATAAATTAAAGAAATAAAACTTTTTTGTATTATTTGCTAGGTGTCACATTAATTTCAGAAACAAATATAACAAACACACATTATTAGTAAAGCAAATATATTTTCCTAGGGAAGCAGCTCCTGAGTATGTGTTTCAAAAATGTATCAAATTAGTAGATACATGTTCAATATGTCATGGAACTGTTAGGCATTTTTAAGTAACAGAGACAAATCATCAAATATATTCTTTCATACAAACTTCAGTAATTAAACCCCTTCAAGCACCCATATAAAAGATCCAATATAAAAGTGTGACAAGAAAGAGGATCATCCAATTCTATTCTAGCTTGGATCAAATTAAATAATTTTTTGTCTTCTCTTCCAACTCCTCTTTCTTATTTACCTTTTTCCATCTCATCTCTGTATTTCTCTAGATTTCTATCTTCCCTGAGGAAATACCTTCATAAATATTAGTAGAACAAATAATAATAAAGAAATATACTTATAAATAACTAATCTGTAGATTTCTCTTTGTGAATGTTTGTGTGTGTTACTTTACTTGGAAACTGGAATAACAGGAATAAAAATATATCTTACTATGAGTAAAAAATCTGTGTATTAAAATAACATATGCTCCAGGGTGTAAAATCTAATTCTAGGACTTTTTTCATTCAACTTTTAAATAAATAGACCTTAATACATATAATGGTACACTTCAATATGTTGCAACATAGTTAATAAAATTAACATGACTAGTTTTTAGTATTTTCATCCTCAAATGAGACATACAGTTTAAAAAATATGTATATTCACAAATTACCTAGTATCTTCTGCTTTTAAAATATTGTTCCATAAAATTTACTTCATTTAAGATTATTTTAGAATTTTGCCACTTAGAATTCTATAAATAATGGTTGCATAAATTACACAGTATACTACAACTGTCTCGTTTTGTTTTATAAATTTAAATATTCACTAACTATAGTAAAATAAATATTACATAATTGATATTAAATGCACCCATTAAACATAATACAATTCAGTCTAGAGATTAACATGTATATAATGTGTACAGATGTTAACAGGCTAAACAAACATGAAAACAAATTTTGAATTTATAACACCTGTAGTAGTTTAACACTGACCTTATAAAATCCTTCAAAACATGTATAAAAGTATATATATATATATATTTACCTGCACATGGGAATGCATTGTTTAACTACTTTTTATGAATAAACCAGAGTATAATTGCAATATTTTTTTATAAATAAAACCAGAGTATAATTGCAGTATAAGACAATGACTCCCAAACTTTGGAAGGTATGACAGTAATCTATTAAGATGGTTACAACTTGCAGAGGATATGACTCATGGATGTGCGTTTTTAACAATCTTTCCAGGTGATTTTCCTGGTCATTAAAAAACAAGGCCAATTTCCAAAGATAAGTCTGGTTTCAGGTAAGTGTCATAATGGGAGTCACTTTTTGAACCACTTTGGCATAACAATATTATAGGATAATAGCTATATTATATTAGCTAGTAGCATAAGACAATAAAATAATTAATTCAATTAATGAATTCCAACTTCATTAGGAAAAGTGAATTAGAACACTATAAGTACAGCTGACTGTAGAAATAAGAGAAGGAAAAGAAGACAACATTCATTCACTCCCACATCAAAACAAATGTTTATTAAATTCTTTCTATGGATCAAGCATTGTTCTAGATATTGGTAATACAATAAAAAGTAAATTAGAAAAATTTCCTGCCCATACTATATTAAAAAACATAAGGGGGAAGATAGGTAAAGTTTATTTAACAGGCAAATACAAATGAAAAATGGCAAATAATATTTTGGTGGGGAAGGGGCAATTATTGAGGAAGAATACAGCAGAATCATCTATCTTGAAATGAAAGTACTCATGAAAGTTACTCAACGGAAGTGATAAAAGGTTTTTATTCTGACAGGGAGATGAGAGAGTGTGGGCAAAGAATCTTAAGAATCAAGGAAGAAGTGCTGACAAGTGTAATTTAAGAGGACATGGGGCTCCTTAATCCCATGTAAACTACTTTAGAGTTAAGGTCTTAAGGGTAGTAGAGAGTGCACACTTGGAATCCACATTTCAAAAGAATCACTGGGATGCCTGGGTGGTTTAGTTGGTTGAGTGTCTAACTCTTGGTTTCGGCTCAGGTCATGATCTCAGGTCATGATCAAGCCCCATGTTGGGCTCTACATTGGCATGGAGTCTGCTTAGGATTCCCTCTTTCCCTCTCCATCTAACCCTTTCCTGTTACCCCTTCCACCCCCACTCTAAAAAAAAAAAAAAAAGAAGAAGAGAGAGAGAGAGGAAGGAAAGAAAGAAAGAAAAAAGAATCACTCAGATTTTCAGTATGGAAGACAGATCAGAAGAGCTAAAAATGGAGGAAAAAAGGGTTGGAAGGCAGTTATAATAAAGCAGGTTAGGAAAGTCCAAGATGTGTCTGCAGGGCAAGATGGTAGGATGGTACCGAGAGATAGAAGTGGATGGACCAGAGAGAGATTTTTGAGAAAGTACTGACAGTACTTGGTAAGGACGAGGGCTAAGTCAGGGAAGTTTCCCAGGTTTCTGATTTGGGCAGCTAGGGGGAGACTGTGCTTCCACTGAGCGGGAGATCATGGGAGGATCAGGTCAACTGAGCGTTCAAAGTGAGGGGAATGATCGGCCATGTCAAGGGTTGCTAGTTAACAACAACAACAAAAAGGTAAATACTTTACAAATGTTTATTTGTATTTGTATTTTAGTACTTTACAAATGTTTATTAAATTTGTTTATTAAATTAAATTAAAAAACAAGGCCAATTTCATTGAAATTGTCACCAAATCATTGATGACATAGGTAAGGACAGTTCCATTAGTGTGGTTTGGGTAGATTGTTGTGCCATTAGTGGGAGTAGGAGGGAGCTGGAGTTAGACTGTTGTGCCATTAGTAGAATTGGGAGAGAGGCAAAAAATAGACCTTCTTAAAACCATCTCTATATATTTCCATACTGTAACTTAGTGCTTATCTTAATCGTATTTAATATTCTTTAAGGAAAGTACCAACCCCTTCCTAACCCACCACCAGACTTGAGCTCCATAATAGATGGACAGGACACTTCAGTTTCCTATGTATTAAATGAGTTTTATCTAGATCAGTAGTTCTCAAAGTGTGGTCCACATACCCTTGCACTCTTTCAGGGGGATCCCTGAGGTTCAACTATTTTCATAATAATACTAAGAGGTTATTTGATTGTTTTTTCTTTTTGCTTTCATTCTTTCACATGTGGGCTAGAGTGTTCTAGAGGTTATAAGACACAGATGATGTCACAGGACACTGAATGAAGAAACAGAGAAGATCCCACTTCCTCCCATTAAATCAAATATTAAATATTAAAGAAACCTATGAAAATATCTTAACAAATGCTTTCAGAGATCTTCAATTATTATTAAGAAGAAGATGATATAAAACCAAAATGAGAACTACCAAATTGGATTATCTTTCAACTTTTCCTAGCTCTGGATTTCTATTATTTTCATAAAATTACTTATATAGATGCAGAATGTTCTAATACCAACCTCTGCCAAATAAAGGAAAAAGAAAGCTATCTTTGGCTTACTTATCTCACAAGATTTTATGCAAATTAAATATAAATTTGGGAGATTATTCTCTCATTGTAGAAATAGCCTGGGTGTTGGGTTTGAATCCAGTTCCAAAATGTATGATCTGTATGACTTTGTGTAAGACTTTATATCTCTCTTTACTTTGCCTTTGTTTTTTCTATAATGAGATAAAACCATATATGTATTAATATGTAAAACACTGAAAAAGGAACTGTCACATATGGGACTCTCAAAAAGTGGCAGTTGTCAATGTTTTTGTTACTTTTGTTAAGATTAGGAAGAATATAGTTATTTTTTAAGTGGTAATTATTTTATCTGTCCTTGGAAGTTATTTTGATGCTGATTTTGACTGAAATGTAACAACATCAAAATTTTAATCAAGTGAAAATCAAATTTTATTCAAAATTTTAAGCGATTAACTCATTACCAAAGAAAAAGGAGCTACAGAGTTACAGATTAGTTCAACGGCTTTGAATTGAAAAATCTCAAGTGATTCAAAAATAGAAATTTCGAAAGATAAAATCCACAAATAGTATTTGCAGAGTCCACCCCAAGTATAAATACTGCCAAGTCTTTTCAAGTCTCTTAAGAGCTCATATGGATGGTCCATTGAGCCATCAGGTACAATAAATGTTTACTTATTCTCTTCACACACATATATCCCTGCTGGCATTAATGTAACAGATTTCAGTCTGCCAGCTTCCCTGAGTAATGATATTGAAGAGCTAAAATAGAAAAAAAAAATAAAAAAATAAAAACAACTGCTGCTAGTAGGAATTGCCATTTCCTACATGAGAATAGAGTAAAACATTGCTTTTATTCATTCATTCAACATGTATTTACTGCATGCCTACTATGTGCAATACATCGTTTCATGGATAGATATAATGATTGGAATCATAGCATTTATTCAGTCTTGAACTGCATGAGATGTAGTTTGACTTTGGTACTTTTTTTTTTTTTTAAGATTTTGTTTACTTATTTGCCCGAAAGAGAGAGAGCACAACTGGGGATTGTGGGGGTGGGTGGTGCTGGAGGCAGAGGGAAAAGATGCTCAGGGCTGAGCAAGGATCTAGAGCTGGGATTCGGATCCCAGGACCCATCCAAAGGCAGATGTTTAACCAAATGAGCCACCCAGGAGTCCCAACACTTTTTTTTTTTTTTTTTTTTGGACACAAAATGTATTTCTGTAATGCTTTTCATTTTCAATTTTTAGAATAAAATTAGTTCGGCTTTCCAATCACAGGAAAGAAGTCCAGAGAGCTGTTTTGGATACTGAAAGTAGAAACATGATTTGTAAATTTCGCTTCTCCCCACCTCCTGCTGCAGGTGCTCAGACTTCTCTCTTGGTTTTCAAGTCTTCCTTGCTCTGTCCTGCGATATTGTTTCTCTTTTATCCATATTTCCATTCTAGATCGTTTGCCTTCCCCATTATCTGGCAATTATAATACATATCTCTGAGTTTTGTTACTTAGAACAACTTGGAAGAGTAAGAGATGGTTGACAAAAAGGAAGATGCATTCAAAATAGCCAAAGAATAAATGTTTACCTACTTTATTTAATAAGTTATTTGATGGCATCCTTGTAATTTAATATATGTGGTTGGGGTTTTATCCAAAGGGAAATGGGCTTAAAGAGCGGGAATGCCTAATTATAATACTGGGTATTTATTTTCCTCTGTGGATCTCTATCAATCCTCCTACCTCCCCCAGTATTCATCTGCAAATTATTGTTCTAAAAAATTGCTATCTCAGAGAAGATTACCCTAATCAAATTCATCATATATGCTTAAATATGCATGCTCTGTAAAATAAAATTGGAAAAAATATAAGCTTCTTAAAATAATTGGGACGATTTACATGTGGTCATTTCCTATGATTCTTTGGACAGAATTGAAAAATAAAAGGACCCATCTATAAGGTGAGAAAAAGGGTGAAATTTATTTTGTTGGAAATGTGGTTAATACAAATAATTTCCGAACAACAGTTTCCAGAAATGTAGTATACTTTAACAAATTTGGCACCCAGTTAAGTTATTTAATGAGAGAGTAGAATTATAACTCCTTAAAACAATCTTTTAATTAAAATGCCCCCTCTTTCCCTAATGTAATTAGTTGATGTAATGATAATAAAAGAGAAACAATCTGCACAGATGGGTTCCTGAAAATCTTCTAACAAAAAAGAGCACCACGTTGCAATTATCCCTTTATTTTGGTAGATGAGTAACATTCTATTCCCTCTAATTCCTTCACTGAGAGTACATTTTTTTTAACCTTTTTCTGCTTTCAGATATTGTACAGTAGCTGAAATCAAGGTTTATCTTCAGCTTACAGGGGACAGGGTCCTGAGATGCTCTTTTCAGAAGGTGCCATCAATTCAGCTTTTAAGGAAAACCCAGAAGGAGCCATTTATGCACACTCCAGCTGGCACTTTCTTCTAAAGAGATCAATCACACCGCCTCTCTGCAGGCCCAGCCTCCCCCAGCCCCAGGAAGGGAGTCCCAAGTTCCCTCCTATACCAGGTATCCACTTTAGCAGCTACACAAACTAGAGTTTTGCCACCTGGCTCACTCATCAGGTCTATTTGTCATTTCAGTGAATGGGGTCTTTGTGCAGGCCAGACCTCTCCCCTGCCCTCCAAATGCACTGTATAATAGACTATCCAAAAATGACTCATCCACAGTCAGTGTTTCACCATCGACCCCACCCCCTTTTCTTTCAGTTGAGAAAAGCGAATTCATTGAGAGACCGAACATCTCAAGGAGTTATTTTTATTAAAATGTTTTATTTGCACCACAGAGTGTTTTAGACTTTTTATTTTTCTCTTTTAAAGTAGGCTCCATGTGCAGCATGGAACCCATCGTGGGGCTTGAACTCATGACCTTGAGGTCAAGACCTGAGCTGAGATCAAGAGTCAGATGCTTAGCTAACTGAGCCACCTGGGCACCACCGTGCTACAGTGTTTTAAAGAAAACTGAATAAAATATCTACACCAGTTATGTATTTTGCAATCTATCATAATGCATTAAATAGAGATAAGGGAGGTAATCATATTAATAAAATCAAAAGTAGCTTAGATAAGAGAGGTAGATTGCCATTGAAAAACAATTTATGTCTCCAAATTTCTGTCTGCTCTCCTCCCTTTGGGAATGAGGTAGACTTGCTCATCAGTACAGCGAAATAGAAAATAAAGGAAATTGGAGTCTAGAATAAAAAGGGAGAAAAAGGAAGGGAATATGGGAAGAGATTTCTAAAGTGGTTTTCATCTTCTTAGAAGAGGGAGAGAAAGCTATGTGTTGTAAAATTAGAGGGCTGGTCTCCTGGGAAAATCTTCAAATTCTAAGAATAACCTTATAGAGAGGGAATAACTTCTCTGTTTTTAACATTGGCTGTATCTTTAAAGTAAGACAGAGCCTATTACATTCAAAACTCAAAACACATAAAAACACTTTAGCATGATATATTAGAAACCAGGTAGCAAACGAGTTTTAATTCACATGCCAAGGTGAGTTCACTGTCTGTGGATCCCCCAAGCACTGTGTAGAATAATGTTTTTGAGACTAGTTCTGTGTTCAGGGGCATGTTTCAATAAGGGATTTGAACCTGAGTGATGGGGTAGGCATAGTGGGGTCATGTATTGGTCATCCTTACATTAAAACCTCCTCCTTATTTATTAGTGTCATCAGAGCCTATCCATGAAGTTGTTTTATTGATGGCAAAGCCTTTCTATGCTTCAGAATGGAAAATAATATAGTGCAGACCATATATTTCAGACACCATGCTGTTTATGTGAAGGCAAGACCCACCGTTCAACACTGAACCATGATGCATTCAAGTAAGTAGAATCCAAACAGGAATCCTGACTCTTACTGCCTCCTGAAAACACTAAAAAAGTGTATAAATTGTCTGGAGCAACTTATTAAAGTTCTCTATTACTTCCTCTTCTCAGACACCCTCATATTCTGAAAACTTGCTTTAACACATACATATGTACATTTGTGCACACGCATACATGCGCACGCGTGCACACACACACACACACACACACACACAAGCCTCTGTTTTTATTTCCCTGGGAAATCTTATTTCTGTCTGCCCTGACTTCTCCCCACAGGATAATCTAGCCAGGATGTTTCTTCTCTTTCTGTTCTGTTTCCATTTCTAAAGTCCATAGCACACATGTTCCCAGTACTGATCTAGCAAAGCAGAAGCCTCCTGGGAAGGCATAAACTAGCAGTACCTGAATAACCTTTATCAGGCCAGTCATGGAGAAAGGCTGAGACCTTTCAAACACATCTCAACCTTTTCATTTCATTCTTACATGTTGCATCACGATGCCAGATTTTTGAACCATTTTGTGGCGGCATGGTAGTCTGCATCAATCCCTCCTCATTAACTTTCTACTGAATGACTACAGACAATATTTAAATTCTCCAAATTTTAGTTTTCTCACCTTTAAAAATATGATCTTAATAATTATTACCATACAGAAAAAAAAATCAAATGAGCTAATGCATATGAGTCAGTACTGTGCCTGGCATAGATTCACCCTCCTTTGGTTTCTGGAAATTACTCCTCCCCTGGAACTCAAAAATCACTGGTGTGTGTGTGTGTGTGTGTGTGTGTGTGTGTGTGTGTCTTTTCTCCCCAAACTCTGCCTGCAATCTTATGGGTGGTCTCTATCAAAAATATCTCCATTTCAAACATCTATGTAAATCCTGCTTCCTGCTAGAAACCTAATTAATACTTCATCTATATGCCGATAACTCCCAAATTTATATCTCTTGCCAGATATTTCCCTGAACTCTAGAGTCTAAAATTCATTTTCCCATTTGACAACTGTGTAGTAAAATATTAACCCTGTCAAAGAGAGGTCTGGCCTTTGCTATTGGCTCCTGGGAGCTAATCTCTAAGCCCTTGGAATATCTTGTCTGATCAGGGTGTCTTTGTTTATCTGGGAGCCTTGGTCCACACAGGATAGTCTGACAATATGATTTATGGTAGGGGCTTTGGGTCATGAAGTATCAGGTCAGCCTCTGGAGGAGCTAGAAACTACAGGTCAGCCAAGTGCGTGGTCTGCCATGTTTGTATGATCAACCCCCGATAAAAACTCTGGACACCCCAGTGCTCACATGAGCTTTCCTAGTTGGCATTACTTCATGCATAGCATTGCTCACTATTGTCCAGGAAAGTTAGCTCTACCCACAATTTGAGTTGTTGGGAGAAGACAACTGGAACCTCTGAGTGTGGACCTCTCCTAGATTCTGGTCATGTGCTTCTTCTCTTGACTGATCTCTATCTATATCCTTCTGTTATAAATTATAACAGAGAATATGATATCTTTCAGTCAATCTGTGAGCTATTCTAGTGAATTATCAAACTCGAGGGTGATATTGGGGACATTCGAATTGCAATCATTGTCAGAAATGAGGGTGCTTTTGGGGACTCCTGAAAAATGCAACATCTCTACTTCGATGTATGATGAATACTACATCACATTCCAAAGTTGGCTCTTCATGTCCCCAGCCTCCAAAATTGCTGCCCACTCAGTTTTCCCCACATAGTATAATGGCAACCCTTATAATTCCAGTTACTCAGGCCAAAAACCTTGGTATCACTTTTGATCTGCTCTTGCTAGAATATCTGACACCCAGACTATTAGAAAATCTTTTCTACCAACTCTTACTGCTTCTAACACACTGGATTAAGCTTTATGATCTCACAAATGGATTACTGTAAAAGCCTCCTAACTAGCACTGCCCTCACACATTTTTATGTCCACGTATATCTCGTAGCAATTCATAGCCCGTTAGGCTTATTTCATAAGTCCAGTGAATGCAGTGATTGGGAGCTTTTAAGATAGTAAGCGGGGGATGGAGAGGGCAGGAGGATGCAGAAGAATTTTAGTACAGGCTTGGATACAATACGAGCAGTTAGGCGGAACTATGTTTAGTGGCCCCTGAAATATGGAGTCCTGAGGCTCAATTCAATTCAAAGGAATTGAGTCAATTCACAATGAATTCTCCAGCACGAGACACATTATAACAGTGGCTTATGGTTCTTGAGGACAAGTGAGGGAGACACTGTGCTTTCAGATAACAAATCCATCTAAGCTTATTCCGATAACAATACTGAGGGCACAATGCAGTCCTGCTGGGTAGGGTCTCCCAGAGCTCTTGAGTCCAGAACGGGGGAAGCAACAGGGATAATGGGGACAAAGTAGAAAATGCCAGACCTCCCTCCATGTGCTTTAAGCCGGGTTCCTACCTGGTAACAGCGTGCCTCGGAAAATGGATCGAATTGAGGTGTTACATGGTGTGTCTGTGAGCCCTGGAAGGCAGAGGCTTCCAGGCTGATTACTACTCCTGAAGTCAATACCAAAATATGTTGTCCCATTTCTTCCCTCACTGTTATGAGAAAAAGCAATTATGTTATTATTAGAAAGCAAACAGCGCTTCTGACCATGCCAAGGCTAAAACTCTTT
Organism: Mustela lutreola; assembly: GCF_030435805.1. Taxonomy (NCBI): domain Eukaryota; kingdom Metazoa; phylum Chordata; class Mammalia; order Carnivora; family Mustelidae; genus Mustela; species Mustela lutreola. Next base: position 29,620,654 of record NC_081295.1, read on the forward strand.
GGCTGCTAGAGCCTCGGGGTCTAAGTTCCATATGAGCTAAGGTCAATTTTCTATTTAGAATGCTTCCATTTGGGAGGCGCCAACAGAATAAATGTTGTGTTTGTATTTGCTTACTGTAATTACCACCTGCTCCCATCTGATTTATGAGAGGGTGAGCACTTTAGTGACTGGTTTCCAGCCGAGGGGACTTAAGGGCTGTGCATTCGAGGGGTGCCACAGTCACGGTTAAGTGGCTTGTTGTAGGCTGACCCAGCCCCAGGTCCACCTTAAAATCTAATTTCTCTTTGTCTCCTTCATATAGCTGCTGAATATAGGCCTATGCGTGGTGTAATGGGAGAGGGCAAGTAAAAAGCAGGACAGTTTAATAAGAGGCCAGTTGTGTTTGTTGGAACTCTCTGGTAATATGTGCAGACCTTATTCACATTGCACGGATCAAAAATGGAAAAAAAATATACACTCACCGCCTCCTATAACTGAAAGTAAACCCCAGACATAGTTGGAGACAAGAATTCTTTCTCTGTTACTGTTCTCTCTTCCTCTGGGTTATCTTTGTTACCCCTCAATATTTTCCTGCTTGATGGCACAGATGACCTATAGAATCTCACTCATAACAGGGATTTTTTTTGTCCCAAATTCGGTGAAAATGCTAAGAAGGACTGGCCCAGACTGGACTGGCCCAATCTGTCTGGCCCAGATTGGGATTATCTGGTGAGAGTAGAAGTGTTGACGTTAGATGCATTAGTGGGTTGTGAGAGATGAAAGTGAGGCTTGCCTGAACCACAGAGACTCAAAAGATTCCCTCAAAGAGATTCTAGACAAACATATAAATGCCACCCAGAAATGCTTCACAACTAAGTTTTACAAACACTCTACAAAGACAGTACTTTGATTTGTGCCGAGAGTTTGGTTATTTCTTGATTTAATGGTTGTTTTCCATTAATGTGACTTCCCTAATTTTCATCAAACTGGGGCCCTTTTAAGAGTCTAAGAGAGACGTTAAGTACACAGCAATTAGGCCAGGACAGCAAGCACTACTCAGGAACAATCTAGGCAAACCAGGAGCTCTGTACCGTCCTCCTACTGCACAGCATTCTTGGTCCTTCATCACAGCCCATTCATCACCTGCTGTCTGGGCAGTAGTATGGACCCACGCCCAGTGGGACTGGCCCACCCCATTGTTCAGTTCTGATGGCCACACTGCAGGCTCTTTGTCTCGAGACGGTCCTGATTGGATGCACACCTGTCTCTCTATCGCTCTACCCGCCCTCTCAGCTTGCAGTAACCCAACTGCCACCCTCCAGACAGGGGCTAATTAGCCGGCCTGCTGTTGTTTAATCCTCACTTGTGTCCAGGTCAGTGCAGTTATGAAGCTAGCTGCAAATAATCCTTCACAGCTCTTATTTTGGCTCTGTCCCCGGATGCTGCTGTTACTGGGTTTATCCTGCCACTTAGTACCTCAAATACAATTTAAAATTGGCGCTGATACAACAGCGTAAGAAGTTTTATGTGGTGGGCCCATCACTAACAAGGAAGACCGGAGCTACTACATACTGGTGGGAATGCTGGGGAAAACATAACCCTTCAGGAGCTCAGATTTTATGTCATATTTTTGTCCCAGAAAAAATTACCATTAACCCTCATGCCTTCAGCAATTATGCTCATTGAGCATATATGAATGGTTGAAAAAGATGTGACTATATCAGAAATATGTGGCAGCGCATACCATAGGCTTTATATTGGGAATGCAGAAGTAAAATATAAAACATAAACAGTAGAGGTTTGCCATTGATGAGATTATCACATAGTGGGGGGACAGGCATGCAAATCATTTTCTGCAATGAATTCCATGTAATAGTGTGAGTGTCTCTAAAATGCTGCAGAAGTGGTAGGAATAGAATGCCTAAGGAGGGGTAACCATTTGGTAGGTGGATAAAGACGGATGCACCTGGAAAAAAAGAAAGCGCATGTACAAAACACAACAATAGGAGAGTATGGAAGTTCCAGAATCTTGTGAGCTGTTTGGCTGGGACTGCGGGACAATTAAGTGTAAGCTGTGATGAGGTGTGAGGGGAAGCTAGACCAGCAGCAGGCGAGAATTGGTTATGAAGGGCGGCTCCTTCAATCTAAGGATCTTTGTAAGTGAAGGAACTTTGTAGTTGCAAGTACTTATAGAATAAAGGCTGGCTTAGGCGGAAAGAGAGACTCGATTAGAAACATCCAGGTGGTTTTATGATACCCTAGCATGGGAATTCAGTCATTCCTTAGAGACCAGAAACAAGTAGGAACAAGGTTATAAAGATATCACTCTCTTTCACTTCTGTTCTTTTTTGTGTGCTGGCATCATTCTTATATTCCTAATGAGACCGGTTTTCTCTGCTTCACAGTTCAAATAGGAGACATGGCCATCTTTCAAATTCACTCCTGAATTTACTTGTTATAGGTCCAGCAGTTGGCAGAAACCAACTCATCTCTCTTGGTTCCAATTCCAAATTCCTGGATAGGGAATCTAATTGGCTCATCTGTGTTAACTCTTGGTCTACTCAACTGTAACCAGAGACACACAGATGTAGCTTCGACTCTGAGCATCAGCCTGGGCCCCACCTGTGAGGGAGAGGGAGCTAGAGGATTTAGGCAGTTAGACGTGCTTCCCCTGCACAGTGAGACATCACTAAGGAAGTTAAGGCAAGTGAGATGAACATATTTTTGTATTAAAATGTCACTTATGGTATTTCTGAGGATGGATTTGTAGATACTACACTAGGGGACATTGACAGTGAAAGATATTAAGGAAAAGGAGGTTGTCTTGGGTTTTAGCCTCCATCAGCTTAAGTGAGAGAATAGCAGGAGGCATTTCCTCTACACTCTGCTTCATCCTTTGTTTGACTAATGTCCTACCACATGTCTGCATACATTCTCTATTGTTTAGTTCTCTGGAGACAGATTTTGTATAAAGAATTGTCACTATCGGGGCGCCTGGGTGCCTCAGTGGGTTAAGTCTCTGCCTTCAGCTCAGGTCATGATCCCAGAGTCCCGGGATTGAGCCCCACATTGGGCTCTCTGCTCAGCAGGGAGCCTGCTTCCTCCTCTCTCTCTGCCTGCCTCTCTGCCTATTTGTGATCTCTGTCCGTCAAATAAATAAATAAAATCTTAAAAAAAAAAAAAAAAAGAATCGTCACTATAAGAACTCTGTGAAGAAGTACTATTGTTAACCCCAATTTGCAGATGATGTGAAGACACCGATATCTTGGTTATTATGTTCAAAGTCCCATGGCTAGAAGGTCACAAAGCCACATTCAAACTCTGGGAATCTTTCTCTAAATCCAGTACCCAGTCTTAGCATCCTAAATCAAATAACTTTGGTTTTATTGGTAGTCTATCAGCTAAGAATCCATTTTTCGTTAACAATTTTTGGATGTGTCATCTAGGTTTTATTCTTTTAAGGTAGTTTTGCAACTTTTCATTCTCATTCCTTATGTTTTGATTTCACTATTTGAACTCTCAGAGGGTGACTTAATTTCCAGGTGTTTCCAGAGTACTTTACTCCAGCTTCCAACAGTGACAATGGCACCTACAGAGTGCCCTGAATTGTGCTGTAGGTTATAGTTTAACCATTCATGATAAATTTGGGAAGTAAAATTATTCTATTTGTTATCTATTTGTTATAAAAACATAAATTTTGTCATTACGTTTAAGCATAAATCTTATTTCTAAATTTCTATTCTAAAATATTTTTAGAGATTAAATATATAATGTATATATAATATATCTTGTATATGTCTTGCATATTTTCCTTTTTCGCTTCTGATTAACATTTTCCATATCTATGGCTTTTCAAGCCCTTCCCACTTTCCCATTAAGTCAACTAAGAATCTTTCAGTCTTAGTAAGATGGAGGAATTCCTTCTCTATTAAATCCTTCTCAAGCAATAAACTATGTATTTCATGGTCTCACTCAAGCTGATATTAAGCAATAGTTCCTAATTGTCATTTCATGTGGATCTCCTGAATGTAAAGTCTAGATGGCAACCCTCTGGCTCCCTCCACAATGCATTGTTCCTTGCTCCTGTTGCTTACCAGTAACCTCCATTAATTAGTCCCTTAATTGTATATCCACGCTCCCTTGAAATTCATTCTAAATTATTTCATAAAAAAGAAAGTAAAAACAAGCTGTTCATTATTTTTATTCTTTTGCAACCCAGAGGATTTTTTATAATGCTATTTGATAATATTTAGACCATTTATTAAACACAAAATTTGTTTTACTAATTCTTTACAAAACTTCTAACAAATTTTTTTTCTCTTTATATAGGAAAAAGAGGCACAGGAATTTGAGCTAATTGAAAATGGCTTAAATCTAATAAGTGGCAGAATTGGGACTTATTCTCATTGGCACTCCTAAGTTTTGTTTATGAGCAAGTGTTAAAGTGTTAAGAAAAAGGTGAGCCCAATTCAGTTGGGCTGTCCTATTTCTTTTTGCCAAACATTTGTACAGATAATGATTTGCTGTAAGAATATTTGTCTACTTAAATGACGGGTAGAATAAGTTTATACAAAAAATTCCTACGTCACCAGAAATCCATCTGTCAGACTTTGGGGCAGAACACAGACTCTGCAGTCCATGTGCTTAAACTTAATAGTTTTGCTATATGAAAATGCGTCTGGACCTCCTTGGACAATTGAAGGGAACCAATGAACTTAAGACTTAGGGGAAAAAATGGGTGTGAAATAAATATTTTAAAGTCATAGGCACCCTGAAAACTGTTAACTTCTTAATAGAACTAGGAGTCAAAACCACTGATTTATCATCCTTAGCTGTATTTTTTTATAGTACACAAAGGTCAAAGTTAGTAACAATAGGACATTCAATTCCCATACATGTGACATGTGCAATTCCAACATCTGGATAAAATTTAATAATGCAGGGGTGCCTGGGTGGCTCAGTGGGTTGAGCCTCTGCTTTCGGCTCAGGTCATGGTCTCAGGGTCCTGGCATCGAGCCCTTCATCAGGCTCCCTGCTCAGCGGGGAGCCTGCTTCTCCCTCTCTCTCTGCCTGCCTCTCTGCTTGCTTGTGATCCCTCTCTCCGGGTCAAATAAATAAATAGAATCTTTAAAAAATTTTAATGATGCAATAGAAAGCAAGACATTGTCAAGGAAGTGCCGAGAGTAGTACATGCCAGGTGAAGAGTAGAAAGGGGAAAGATTTCAGAGAAGGGGTAAATAAGGGAGTGGGCTGTACATGGAGAATGGTTCAGAGGGCAGAAGGGATGGCAGAGTCATTGTAGGTCACATGGTATGGACGCTTGAGTGAATCTATAACCAGGCCTCATGCACTAAACATAATGGCACCTTAGGTGGGTGGAAAGGAAGCAAAGTGTGCATTAGAAGTAGCATGGCTGAGGTAATGCCGCAGTGGGACAGTACTTCCTTCCAAACTGAAACCTAAATCCAAATCATAAACTTTGTTTTAACGTGGGCTGGTGTTGACCTTACATGTGTCGCAGAGTTGAGTGAGAAAGAGGGTGAGAAGAGTCCAGTAGTGGTGAGGGATGCATGATTTCACTCTCCTAGCCATTCAGGCACTAGAGATCCTAGACCAGCTACCCAACCTGTGGAAAGGCTCTTTTAGCTGGGGATATAGAAGTAGACATCAGAGAGAATAAAGCTTGAGGTTAGTACCCTAGTCAAATTAGTTGTGATTTAGAATCAGCCAGTCCTTAATTCCAGCAGAAAGTTGGCAAAAAATGTAAAACATAACAAAATAAACAAACAAACATCAGGATCCCGTGGTAACTTGGCATAGTTGTACATGCCAGAGAGTCACCATTGGATACAAAGACCTTGGTCTATTTATTTATTTTTTAAAAAGACAAAACGAAAACGAAGACCTTGATTTACAGGAGATGAACTCTAAACTCAACTTGTATGAGGTCCAGGTTTATGTTCAACTGCTAGGCTTTCTATACAAATTTTAATATTAGATACTCAATTTATGATAAGCATTTATTAAGCAGCTGCTGTGTAACCGACTTTATCCTAAATGCACAGACTCCCAGGAACTGAGGATCATTGAGACTCCCAGTTTAACAGGGGAGATGCACAATACACCATCAGTTACAATGCACTGTGGTAAGTACTACCAATCAGGAAATGGAGAGGCAGAGACAATTTTCTAGTAGAAAGATGTTTTAAATGATATTTAAAGAACCATGAGTTAAACAGGCAAAGAGGGCCGCTTGACTCTTGGAGAAGAAAAATATTTTAGGCAGAGGGAATTTAATGCACAAAGGTATTGGTAACAGCATGGTGAGTCTAGGGGAACTTCAAATTGTTCCGTCTGCCTGACATTGAACAAGGAGGAAATAAGGTGGTGAGAGATGAGGAGGGCAAAGTATGCAGAGGCTGTGCTCCCAGGTAGGTCAGGATGACAGCTCAGAAAATCAGAACCAGGTAGGTAAGTAAATGAGTAGTCTGGGGTATATGTTGCCAGATGAAACTTGGAAGAATGAAGCAGGTATAATGTTCTGAGTGGGTGATTTGGTATAAAATAAATGAGAGCTTCCTGAGGCAAGGAAGGATGACAGAGGTCTGGTAGAGGGAGTCAGTTACATAATCTCAGTGTGGTGTCCTTCCATGGGCAGGTTCTGCTTTCACTCTTTAAATCTGTTTACAACCTTCAGGCAACTTTCAGCACATTTTGACATTTTCCAAAAGAAAACCTACAAGTGGAGGGTCTACTGAAAAGTTAGTGACAGAGACAGGAGAGGAGATTATATCAAAAGACATACCTAAGTCTCTCTTCTTGGTTATGTGACATATAATCTCTTTCCAAAACATGTCTGTCTCTTCACTGCATATGATGTCTAAGGCCCTCCCTCATTCTTGTGGCAAACATGAACTCCACCTTACCTCTCTCAGTCTTAAGAACCAGCTGCAGAGAAGCCCCAAAGGTCTAGCCACCAAGTGGGCTTATTAGAGCAATCACAAACTGGGTCTCTCCTTCAAGGAGATTGCTATGCTACCTGCTATGAAAAATTGCATTTCCTTTATATTATTAGAATTCGCCACAATTCTCTCAATTCTGCGCTATCAAGTCTTTCTTCTCTACTGGATTATTTTCTTCAGAATACAAGCATAGTATTATTTAATTTAATTTAATTTTTTAAAGATTTTATTTATTTACTTGACAGATCACAAGTAGGCAGAGAGACAGGCAGAGAGAGGAAGGGAAGCAGGCTCCCTGCTGAGCAGAGAGCCCGATGTGGATGTGGATGTGGGGCTCAATCCCAGGGCCCTGGGATCATGGCCTGAGCTAAAGGCAGAGGCTTTAACCCCACTGAGCCACCCAGGTGCCTCGTATTTTTTAATTTTAAATAAATTTTCTCTTGACATTAATTTCCCCACCAGCTCTCCCTTCATCCTTCTGTTTTCTTTTAAGAAAGTTCTAGAAAGAGTTACCTATAGTCAGTCTAATTCCTCACCTTCCATTCTCACTGAAGCTCACTCTAATCAGGATTTTGGCCTCACCACTCACTCCCCTGAAACTGCTCGACATCACCATGGCCTCCAGGATGCTAAATTCCATGGTCAAGTCTCAGCCTCATTTCACTTGACATATCAGCAATACAGCTCCCTGCTTCCTTGACAGGATTTCTTCACCGATTTCCAGGATACCCCATACTCTTGTTTTTCACCTTCTTTTACAGCCGTCTCAGCTCCCAAACTCCTTTTAATTATTTACACTTATTCCTATGGTGATCTCACCCAGTTTCATGCTTTTAATACTACTCTCAAATGAATATTTCAACCCAGACTCTACTGGATCTCCAGACTACTATCTCTAACTGCTTATTCCATCACATCTCTATTTGAGTGTTCGTATATGCCCAAAACTTAACATCTCCAAAGCTGTGCATTCTGTTAAATTTCCAATTCCCTGTTCCCATTTTGGGAACAGAGTCAGTTGGTGGCGACTCCTTTATTGAAGTTCTACCTCAGAAGGTTTTCTTTGCTTGTAATGCTCTTCTCCACATGCCGAGCTCTCTTATCTACTTTGATGACCCTATTTAAAATTGTAGTCTTCTCCCTTTCTACTTCATATTCCTCTTATATTGTTTCATTATTTTTTTTTCTGTTGCACCTTCACCCTCCAACATACTCTATGTTTTACATATTTATGACATTGCTTATTTATTCTCTGTTTTCTTCCACTAGAATATAAACTCCATGGAGGCAGGGCTTTTTGTTTTTATTTCTTGGATGCATCTCAAATGACTAGAGCACATCTAGTACCTGATAGATGTTCAAAAACATTTGTTGAACGGGTGAGTAAATTACATGATCTTTAATCCTAAGAAGCTTGCAGTCCATTTAGGGAAATAAATTATATGTTGGAGAAAAGAATGGTTGCCAGGCAGAATGTGCCAAGTGATAAGTGAGTAGAATAGACCCAAAGTGCTAAGACATTGTTTTTTCTAAGGATTCAGAAGATTGGGCTCAATTTGAATAATTCATTCTGGGGGAAAATTGATCATAATCTAGGGAAGTGAGGATAGGAGTAAAACATTTTAGATGAGAGCAATTTAGGGCCTCAGTGCTATTGCATTTCTGAATTTAAAAGGAAGCTATTTGTTGCCAAAAAAAAAAAAAAAATACAAAAAGAGTTTGTTCCAACTGGAGGTCTCTTTCCTCTTTGTCTACAAAACTGCAAAACAATACCCTACTAATGGGTCTTTTGGTTAATGCATATGCAGTGGCTGTTACTAGGTGCTGGGGGTGAGTGTACAGAAGGAAAGAAAAAACTGGTCTGTAATCCCTATTTCAAATCAGATTTTTTTTCAAGTCAGTTAACTGCAAAATAAAGAGGAAAGGGAATTAAATAGTTACTTAGAAACAAAAGAAAAAATGTAAGTGGGCCAAGGGAAAAGCTTTTAGCAAATGTGAAAAAAAAATCACGCTGGCACTGATGATGGGCCACTTAGGAGTGATTATTTCTAATGGAGCAAAGAGGGGCAGTGGGTGCCATCAGGTGCAGGCTAGAGTCTCCTCAAAGAGACCCTGGGCTTCCTAACTGTCACTTTCTCCTGGGGCCAGGGCTGACTTTCTGTCCATGCACCCACACCCCTGCATCAGCTGTTCCTAGGCACAGACAGTTACGAAATGAAACCATTTTGGTTACAGCTTTTCTTTGTCCACTGAGTATTTTTTTCAGGGGCAGCAGAGGGTTAAACTGAAATGGAAGCAGATAAATTTATCTTTGCTTCCAGACTCCCCTCTTGTCCTCTTTTCTCACCCGTCACCCCGCCATTGCTTCAGGAACCAAGTGGACTGCAGACTTTTCCCTCTCCTAGCCAAAGAGAGGAAGATGTGTTTCTGATCATTTAGACTGACATCTTTACTAATTGGTTTCTAATCTTTCCTCTCTTGGGGATTATTAGTGTTTTAAACCTTTGCTCTTCAGTTGGGAGATCTAAAACAATTCTGCCTACACTGGAAGGTTAAAGAAAATTTAAGCATCTCAATTAATTCTAAGAATGGAGTCCAACCTTCTTTCAGGTTGCTTTGGTCAAAGGAAAAGGTAATTTGTCTCGATCGCCCAAGAAGGCTTTTTGTAAAGAATTTGTCAAGGAGTACTGAATCAGTTTAAATAGCATGAGACATCCCTGAAAGATCTAGGGATGGCAGAAAGGCCCTCCTGGACTTGACTGCTCTCATTTGTAGCCCCCAGGTGTAGTCTGTGCTCAGACTTGGTACAGAGGACCCCCCCGCAACCCTCTTCCCCCTCATGTTTCTTCCCTTCCTCAGCTGCATGGTATCAGCCATGAATCAGATAGGGCTTTCTCCCTTGACTCTTGGCTGATACCTGGTCTGATTTCTTTGACCCTATCCTGAGGCACAATGACCCTGCTTGTACCTTGAACATTTTGTAAACTCATTTGCCCATTTGCCATAAAGCTTCAGTCTCCAAGTTCATTATAGGGAGGATGTCCAGAGTAGTTTAGGAGGGAGACACAGTTCTAATAATTTATGAGAATACAGGTAGAAGCACAAGTGTAGCTTAAACTTATATGTGGACTAGAGTGTTCTCTGAAAGTCAGGGCTGATCATCAGCTAGTAAACATCTTTCCGTTGTATCAGCTGTTGGTGGATGCCTATAAGGAAATTAGTGGTTAATTTTTTTTTTAAGATGTTATTTATTTATTTATTTGACAGGCAGAGATCTCAAGTAGGCAGAGAGGGGAAGTGGGGCATGGGGAGGCAGGCTCCTGCTGAGCAGAGAGCCTCATGCAGGGCTTGATCCCAGGACCCTGGGATCATGACATGAGCCGAAGGCAGAGGCTTTAACCCACTGAGCCACCCAGGCGCCCCAAGTGCTCATTTTAATATGAGTTATTTATAATGACTGTGGTCTAAAGCACTGACCCCTAAAAGAAGACAGCATTCGTTTTAAATTGCAATGAGACTTCAAGTAAAGAAGCAGAGAAATAAGTCTAGCAGGTATCCATTTCTGCAAGATGTTATGGATCATTTATTGAATACTTGATTAAAAATGAATTGACCCTGTATCAGAAATTTTTTAAAAAAAATTTAGATCTTGAGGGCGCCTGGGTGGCTCAGTGGGTTAAGCTGCTGCCTTCGGCTCAGGTCATGATCTCAGGGTCCTGGGATCGAGTCCCGCATTGGGCTCTCTGCTCAGCAGGGAGCCTGCTTCCTCCTCTCTCTCTGCCTTCCTCTCTGCCTACTTGTGATCTCTCTCTGTCGAATAAATAAATAAAATCTTTAAAAAAAAAATTTAGATCTTGAATGGATTAACACAACCTTTCTAAAACAGTTTTCTGTTTCCTACTCAACATTGTTTAAATGTTTATCCTGTTTTAAATGTGAGGTATGTAAAGTATATTTGGGGAAAAATTATCTACCCTGCAAATGAGTAATCCAAACATTCTCACTAATACTCATTATCTCTGGTCTTCTTGGTGATGGCCCTTTTAACAGGTATAAGGTGATAAAATTGTGATTTTGACTTGCATTTTCCTGATGATTATGGACATTGAGCACTTTATCATGTGCCTATTGCCATCTGTATGTCTTCTTTGAAAACTGTATGTTCAGGTCCTCTGCCCGTTTTCTAATTGAATTATTTGTGTTTTTGCTATTGCCATTTTACTTCTTAATATATAATAAGTACTGTTTCCTTTAAGAATAGATAAAAGTGATGTTTAAAGAGTATGCTTAAAACATTAATTTAGGGGACACCTGGGTAGCACCGTCGGTTGAGCATCTGACTCTTGGTTTTGGTTCAGGTCATGATCTCAGGGTCGTGGGATTGAGCCCTGTGTAGGGCTGCACACTCAGCCATAGTAGAGTCTGCTTGATTTTCTCTCTCCCTCCCCCACTGCCTGTCCCTGCTGCGGTCTCTCTGTCCCTTGAAAATAAATAAATAAATATTAAACAAAAAAACAAAAACCTCACATTAATTTAGTTCCTTGGTATTTAAAAAAAAAATTAAAAAAAATTTTGCATCCCTTGCTTTGGTCTTTCAATATGCCAATAAGATAGCTCTCTGACCTTCAGCCATACTTTAGGAAAGGGAATTATTGCTTGTCAATCCTCATTGTATAATTAATGGGGGTAATTAACAAGTTAGTGTTAAGATTTCAAGGGTTGACTTAATTTTCTTTAATGCCAACCCAATTATTTCAATTGGATAAAAGGATAAAAAGTTCATTGTAAAAATGGGACAGGAAATTTTTTAAAATGCTTAATTGACAAATCAGAATCATTAGTCATGCAATTAATACTTTTTGCAAAATTCTTTAAAGTTAAATTGAAAAGTAACACTATTGGGGCACCTGGGTGGCTCAGCGGGTTAAAGCCTCTGCCTTCGGCTCAGGTCATGATCCCAGAGTTCTGGGATCAAGCCTCGCATCAGGCTCTCTGCTTGGCGGGGAGCCTGCTTCCCCCTCTCTCTCTGCTTGCTTCTCTGCCTACTTGTGATCTCTGTCTGTCAAATAAATAAAAATAAAATCTTTAAAAAAAAAAAGAAAAGAAAAGTAACACTATTTATAAATTTGCTGAAACAGAGATTATAAAACATTATATCAATGCTAGATGATTTTAAATCTTATTAATTTATACTCGACAATTTCTACTTTATTTATGGTATCGTGTTCTTCCTCCATATTAAATCTAATTTGAGACTGTTTAAAATGCTTTCGGACAAGAGTATTCAGCAGGATTAAAACTATTCAGTATGGAAATGTTCAGAGAACTGAATAAATATTTTTCATAAGTGATTGATAATTTTATCTTATCAAAGTTAAATCTCTATAAAACCATTCTAGGTTTGTTTAAAAATTTTATATTTTTATTTATAAATGTATGCTTTTGTCTATTATATTGACAAATTTGAGTTACTGTCAAGTATTTTTCAAAATGTGATAATTTGCTTATTCTTTAAGATTTGATGGTTCAGTGATTCTGAAAGTGTGGTCACTAGACAGGTAACATCATGATTACCTGGGAAATTATTAGAAAGAAAATCTCTCAGGCTGCATCCCACACCTACTAAATCAGAAACTGGGAGTAAGGCCAGCAAGCAGTGTTTTAACACATATTCCTGATGATTTCAAAGTACACTGAAGTTTGAGAAATACGAGGTTATGCTATAGGAAAAAATCATTCCCCAAATCCCAGCAACTTAATAGAACAAGATTTTATGTCTAAAAGTAAGGTCTACTCTAAGTCTAAATAATTCTAAATAATTTTGACTCAACATTTTAAGATGCATTGAACTCACAGAACAATTGCTATTGCAGAGAATGGGTAAGCTGGAGAATTAAGTGCCAGGCAATATAATTTTTCCACCTAAAAATGAGCAGCACTATTGCTTACATTTCATCAACCAAAGCAGTTCACAGAGTCACACCTAAATTTGTGATCTCTTGAAATTTTGAATGAATATTAGAATGGATTTTTCTATTTTGCAAAAAATGCCATTCAGATTTTAGCAGGGATCGCCTCAAATCTGTAGATTGCTTTGGATGATGTGTTCAGATTTTCTAAATCCAGGCAAATTTAAGTTATATGAAAGTATGCATTGTAAATAATGCAACAATGGTTTTTAAGTTTCTTAGCCTAGATGTTTTAGCTTGATGTAAGACATTATGTAAATAAGTATCCCATGGTAAGCTAAACAATAAATGCTAAAGGGTCTGTTTTGTCTTTAAGGTCTGCTTATCAAAAATTTAAAATATTTGTTATCTTTAATATATAAACCACTTCTGTTCAACAAAACTGGAGCATTATATCATAATATAAAAACTGCCCATCTCCCCTGAACAAGTAAACATCATGCTGTTATTTTTAGAAAAATATGGACTTATTTAACAGGTTGCAGATTTTCTTTATAGAACTGATTTTATAAGTTGATGAATTTTTATTACACTATTATCTAAAAATTCCTGAACTTCTTTGCTTTTGATTAGTCCTATTGTCCCTGTAAGAAGTTTGATGTTAATATGAGATTTTAAAATTTGTTGCTGTATTTGAAGATGAGTAGTGCTTTTGCTCTCTACTGTGTCTCTAACACTAGGGTTCAACATAAAATCTGGCTTTGTTATTGAAGCCTGATTACATACAAATAATATTTATGAACTCTTTTTGTGTGTGTGTGATAAAACCTATCATAATTTAGTGTTTGGGGGAGTATTTTGTCTTTCTACCATTTCTCTTTTCATCATATTTGAGAAAGAAATAGTCTGGAACTTTCTACTCTCAGCATAAGACTTCTAGTTTAATGCTTCTCTCCCCAGTAAGCCATTCCAGGGAATTCATCTTCTTTAGCACTCTGTCCTCACCTTCCGGAACAATACCTGGTTCATAGTAGATGCTTTACGTATATTTGTTGAGTAAATAAATGATTAAATACTAAATAGTTATGGGTCCAAGAACCTGTGTTCTGATACAATTACATGTCCCACTTGGATTTCAAAAAAACAGTTTTTGTTATTTTCATGGTGATTTAATTATAACTATAATTAAATTGTAATTCTGTATATCTAATGGAGAAAGTACAAGATTTACTTGTGTGGATCTGAATCTAATTAATTTTTACCTCTTGGCTTTATGATAAAATAAAAAGTAAACATAATTACAAAGAGGCATAAGGAAATCTTAGTGGGTGATGGAAATATTTATTATCTTGATTGTAGTAATAATTTCCTGATGTCAAACCCCATCAAATTTTGCACTTTAAATATGTGCATTTTATACCAGAAAAAAAAGAAACAAAATACATATCAAATTGCTTTCTATTACAATATTTCCGTAAATATTTTGCTCCTACAACACTACATATCACTAATAAATATCACTAGATATCACTACAGAAATTCGAGGATGACTTGTGAGATTCTTGTGAGGCTACGCTAAATGATTCTTGTGAGGCTATGCTAAATTTCCTGCCAGGTAATTAAAACTGCTACATTTCTGTCTCTATCAGCATTACCTTAAAGTTTTCAATCTTCAACCAGCAATATATGGGAAGGAGAAAACAGAGACATTTGGAGAAGAAATCATCCCATGACTTATAACGCAGTGAAGAGAGAAAGGAAAGATATGAATAATGAGTGAGGGTTAAATACTAATATTGATTATGGTGACAATAACGGCTATTGAGAATGTGCTGCATGACAGCTATGATCTAAGTACTTAGCACATTCCTCATTTTTCAATTTTCACACCAACCCTGTCATTGTTCCCATATAAACAAATTTGGATCTAAGTTGTAAAGAGCCTTTCTAAAGTAAAATACTACTAAGTGTCAGAATCAGAATCTGAACCCCAAATGCTGAATCTGGCACTCAGGGTCTTCATTACAACTCTCTACCTTCTTACAACAGACACAAGTAGGGAAAATCCAACAAACCTCAAGTAAGAGGTGATGACAAAAATACATAGATTCCTGTATGCATTGACAAGTAAGGAGGACTTAGCATCTGAAGATAAAATAGGATCCAGGGTCTTTGTTTATCTGTGTGCATCTCTGCATAACTATGCTCTGATGTGGACAGTTTACTCTAGGTGGAGAAGTGCTAATGCTTGCAGAAAGCATTAAACAGAAGTAATAGTATGATATGATCTTCGCAACTTTTGCACCATATATGCTTTTGAAGACCTCAAGTTTTCTCCTGGGCTACAAAAGTGCATATTAAGCCAGGGTTTTGTTTTATGAGATTGCAAAACTTCAGCCAGACAAAAAAATATAGGAGATAAACAGAGATAAGTAAACGGCATATAGGATCTCCACTTTTACAGAGATGAAGATTATATCAGAACCAGCAGACAGTCCCTGTGGAAACGATGCATAATGTCCCTCATACAACTCACTCGATCATTTGCTTTTTTTTTTTTTTTTTAAACTAGAGATGAATAGCTTCTGCCATATTGTAAAAGAGAAGGCAAATTAAAGTTAGATAATAGAAAATATACCTGAATGGCTGGAATACACATCGTATGGATGAGTATATAAAGCATTTGGCATGGGAAGCAGAAAGCAG
This sequence comes from Mustela lutreola, assembly GCF_030435805.1. NCBI lineage: Eukaryota > Metazoa > Chordata > Mammalia > Carnivora > Mustelidae > Mustela > Mustela lutreola. The sequence continues at coordinate 29,636,210 of NC_081295.1, forward strand.
AATTATATGTAACAGTGATGTGCTAAGTGCCAGTCTCAAATATCCTTTGCTTAGGTCAAAGTTTTTTGTCCTCGATACATTGGGACCAGATAATTCTTTCCTGTGGGGAGCTGTCCTGTACATTGTAGTATGTTTAGCAGCATCCCTGGCCTCTACTGAGCAAATCCCAGTAGCATTCCCCACTCCTAGTTCTGACGAAAATATCTCTAGACATTGCCAGATGTCCCCTGGAGACAATATCAGCCCTGATGAAGACCCACTGGCTTCTCCTAGTATGTTCCTAGGCATTTTTAAAAATTAATTATTTTTATTAACATATAATGTATTACTTGCCCCAGGGGCACAGGTCTGTGAATCGTCAGGCTTACACACTTCACAGCGCTCACCATATCACACACCCTCCCTAGTGTCCATAACCCAACCACCCCGTCCCTGTCCCCCTTCTCCTCAGATGGGATCAGTAGGCATTGTTTTTTGTTAACTACGTTGCAGATTCAAGATAAAGATACACTATAGCTTTAGATAAGTATGATTTAGAGGTCTATCTGTAGCTTAGAAATTGATAAACATAGGCTCAGTACAATTAGGATTGGGTAGCAGTATCTCTGTTTATTGGTCACATGAGCATTTTTTTTTAGTCACCTACTAAATGCCTCCAGGTTCTAGAGATACAAATATAAAGAAGATATTACAGATTTGTCTTAGACCAAAGATACTATTCATCCAGATTCTTAAAGATCCACTATGGTAGTCTGTTAGATCATCAGAAACCACAAATTGCATGCATTATTACTTCGTACCTGCATAGAGATAGTTTCCCTGAGTTATCATGATTTCCCTGTAGGTAGATATGAACATTTCCTTTAAAGTGATTTTTTAGGTTTTGGTTTGTTTGTTTGTTTGTTTGTTTTAAGTTACAAGTCAAGATACTGTGGTCCATTGCTATTCAATGCCCTCAATGCAGAAATTCCCATGATAAACTAAGACTTGAGCTCAAAGCTGTAAGGGTTGTCTATCAACCTATGAGTCTGCATACTTACTGTTTGAGATAATAGTAATTATACTTTTAAAATTATAGGAACTAAAGGGACTACACATTCTGAATAATCATCAGACCCACCCTCTATCCAGATGTTCCTTTTAACTACTTTCTCCCTTTACTTCCCTCCAAAGAGATAGTTCAGGTTCTGGAAAACAAACAAACAAATAAATAAGCAAAATAGTAACAGCTCCAGAAATTGTGATTGATATATATATATATATATATACATATATATATATATTATTCCTGTGATGTTATTTAATCCTTGCAAGAGGCATAGAAAAACCATAAAGAACATAGAAGTAAGGAAGTTATGTAACTTGGCCAACATCACACATTTCATTATTATCATGTCTGGCTGAATCTAAAAGTCCATGCTTTCCCATTCTACCACCTTGCTTCTGGGCCACAGTAGGTAAATATTAAAAATGTTTCACAACCTGGGCGCCTGAGTGGCTCAGTGGGTTAAAGCCTCTGTCTTAGGCTCAGGTCATGATCCCAGGGTCCTGGGATCGAGCCCCACATTGGGCTCTCTGCTCAGTAGGGAGCCCGCTTCCCTCTCTCTCTCTGCCTGCCTCTCTGCTTACTTGTGATCTCTGCGTGTCAAATAAATAAATAAAATCTTTAAAAGAAAATGAGCACGTATGTTGAAGTCTTTACAGTGAAGTATTTTTAAAGAAATAACATTGTTGTTATTTTGCTATTAATTTCTAAGGCATCCTAGAATAGTCAATAATGGAACATATACATATAAAACTACATATGCACATATACAAATATAAACACATATACACATATAAAACAAGTGCTAAATATCTAAAAAAATCTTCAGGTTCCCAAAAATCCTTCTTTAAACTAAAAACAAAACAAAACAAAACAAAACAAAAACAAACAAAAAAACTAAACAACAACAATAAAAAACGAACGATAATGAAAATCTTCCTGGACTTGAAATTCTTTATTTCTTTCTCCCCTGATGTTTTTTTCTCCTTGCTTTTCGTCTAGAACACTCTTAGCTTCAGATATTCCCATGGCATATTTCCTCAGCTCATTAAAGTCTTAACTCAAGTGTCATCTTCTGAGTAAGTTCTCTTCTGACAACACAACTTAATATTGTAGTATTCACTCCCTTGCACTCCCTATATATTTCCTTGTTTTATTTCTCTCCATAACACCTACCACATTTGATACAATGTAATATACATATTTATTTTGTTATTGTTTATCACCCTTTACCAGAATACAAACTCCACAAGTCAAAGAATTTTTATCTATTTTGTTCACTCTTGTATTTCCAGTATCTAGAACAATGACAACACATAATAAATATTTGATTAGTTTTTGTAAGCTAAATAAAGGAATAAACTTAAAATAAAACAAAAAGAGAAAAATAAATAGATGAATTAATTATAAAATAGTTAACATTCTCATGCCAAGGAAAGCATCATTCCTGCTAACTGGGTGACATGAATATGCTGAAAATAAGATTTACTACAGAATTAATGATGAATTATTTTATCAACCAAAGTCTTGCATCATACAATGAACAGAATTATCAGCTCGCATGGGTAAGAGTCAGGGAAGTTTACTTCACATTTATACTTTGTAAGAATGTTTTAAGGTGCATCCTGAAGGTGTAAATAAATCACCAAATGGGAAGGGCATATCAGGTAAAGAGAACAGTTTGTGCACAGCAAAGAGACTTGAAAGAGCAGAACATGATTGGTAAGGGGGAATTAAATTACTCAAGGAAGGCTGTGGCGTAAGTATTGAGAGAAGAAATACCAGGAAAGCAAAATCAAAGAGGCATGAGAATGACAGTGACACAGGCTGCATGTGTCATGCTGAGAAATTAGAACTCATTCTTCCAAGAACCGAGGAGTCACCAGACAGTGTTAAGACTGGGAATGACATCACCAGATTGTCATTGCAAAAAAAGACCATTTTGTCTGCATCAGACAGATGAACTTAAATAGGGTACCAGGTGGAACCTGGTCAAGGCTGTATGCAGGTGTGTTAACTAAGACAGGGGTGGGAATAGAGAATAGAGCCAAATTTGAGAATTGCAAGATAAAAATGAGAATGTTTAGGGGTGCCTGGGTGGCTCAGTGGGTTGGGACCTCTGCCTTCAGCTCGGGTCATGGTCCTGGGGTCCTGGGATGGAGCCCCACGTCGGGCTCTCTGCACGGTGGGGGGCCTGCTTCCTCCTCTCTCTCTGCCTGCTTCTCTTCTGCCTGCTTGTGATCTCTATCTGCCAAATAAATAAATAAAATCTTTTAAAAAAATGAAAATGTTTAAGTGATCTATTGAAAATGAGGGATGACAGAAAGACAAGAATCTAGTCTGATCACTGTGGATATGGCTGGGAAACCTAAGAAATAAGGAGAACCCAGGAGAAAAAGAAAGTTCAGAATAAAGACAATGAGTCTGGGTTCGATGTGCTTCTGAGACATCCAAATAAAAATGATCAGTTGGGGCTAGATCTATGAGTATGGAACATGGTAGAAACAAGTGAAGGTGTAGATCAGTTATCCATATAATTAGAGGCAAAGGAAGATATGGGGCAGAGGAAAATCTTTTGGGGAAATGAAATAAGCAGAGAACAAGTCTAAAAAAATGTGAATATCAGTTTTTAAGGAGCAGTTTTAAATATCAGTTTTCATTACCATTTTATGAATATAAAAATGAAATAAATGGCTGAAAGGAAGGAGGTCACAAGGAGAGAGTGACAGCACAGAGACCAAAGTAGGAGAGTTTTTCTTTTCCCTTGAAGACGGAGTAGTCAGAATTGTCAAGGGCATCGGAGAGGGAATACAAGCCCTCCCTTCTCCCTATCCTTCGTAGAGAAGGAGACAAACAGAAAGAAAAGGCTGGAGGAAAAGTAACGACCAAGAGGCTCTGGCCAAATTTATCATGTTCCAGATTTAAATTTAGGAAAACTGGCAGTGTCTGACTGTCACCAGGGAATTGCTCCCACTTTATTATTTTCTTCTCTTCCAATGAAAACAAATTCTGCTGATCACTGGCTCTGGTATAAGACCTGCCCCTTCTAGTTTGTTAGACCCACAGATATGCAGGAATATGACTTGTGTGATTGTTGTGGATTAGAAATGTTATTTTCAGGTTTTGGGGTTGGCATAAATTTTAAAGATTTTAAAATTGAAGAAAAATTAGCTCTTTGAATATGTTTAAAAATATTCACTGTCATGTAATCAGAGCCCAAGAAATATTCCAAATAATTTTATGCTAGCTTAAATAGGAATAAAGAAACTATGTTCAAGCAAAACCAACATTGTAGAAACACTAATATATCAAGCTATGTAATCAATTATATCCAAATAATTGGGTTTAACTCATAATTTCTTATTGTATGTGCTCTTGGAATTAAAGAACTTGGAGCTTTGTACTTAGATTTTACAACATATAATCATCTTAGATCCAAATTACCCTACTTCCTGAAATAAAATTGAAATTATTTGGTTATAAATTTTATAATACAAAAATTGCCATAGTATTGAAAACGAGTGTCTTCCAGGAATATATATTTTCATATTAACTTATCTTCTTAAATTATTTTATTTTATCCTATTTAAACACAGGTTCAAGATTTAAAAAAAATTATTATTGCTTAATTTTGCATTTATTAAACTAACTCCAAAAGCACAGACAGATGTGTGTGGAACGTAATTTATACATATACTTCATCCAAGTTAATAAAGTCCCTGAAGAAAGCATTTCTGCTTTTCTTTAGTATATAGACCTACTTTTCTATATTCATATCATAGAAATTACTCAAAGATCAGCCTGTTAAATATTATAATCCCTTAAAAAAAAGTGACAGATTTCAGGGCATTTGCACGGTTCAATCAGTTAAGCATCTGCCTTTGGCTCGGGTCATGATCCCAGGGTCCTTGGATCAAATCCCACGTCAGGCTTCCTGCTCAGGAGAGAGCCTGCTTCTCTCTCTCCCTCTCCCCTGCTTCTCTTTCTCTCTCTCTCCCCTTCTCCCCTGCTCATGTGTGCACATTCTCTCTCTCTCATTCTCAAGTAAATAAAAAATCTTTTAAAAATTAAGACACTTTAAATAAAAGTCTATATTGATTTCCATGACTGCCTACTCACTAAAATAACTGAATTTTCTTGTACCATGACTTTGTTTTTTGGCAAATTTTTTTACTTCCTCACACCACAAAGAATTACAAATCAAGGGCAGAACAAATGACAATGAAAGTACCATCTGCTCATTTTTAAAATTTTTTATTTATTCATATAATTTTTTAAAGATTTTATTTATTTACTTGACTGAGAGACAAAGAGAGAACACAAGCAGGGGAACAGCAGGCAGAGGGAGAAGCAGGCTCCCCGCATAGTAAGGAGCCTGATGCAGGGCTCCATCCCAGGACTCTGGGATCATGACCTGAGCCAAAGGCAGACACTTAACAAACTGAGCCACCCAAGCACCTCTATGCCCATTTTTTAGAAGATTTATTTATTTATTTTAGACGGGGCAGGGAGGGGCAGAGACAGAGAATCTCAAGCATTTACTCCCTGCTAAGCACAGAGTCAGATGCCAGGCTTGATCTCAAGACCCCCAGATCATGACCTGAGCTGAAATCAAGAGTTGAATGCTTAACCAACTGAGCCACCAAGGCACTCTTATATGCCCATTTGAAAATTTCTGTTTCCCAAAATGCATTTATGAAAACTTCAACAACACTGGATGACTCCAAGGGAATATTTTATAGTCACTTCAAGCTAAAGTGTTAAGAACCAAATATACTCTCCCCTCTCCAAAATCTCTTTTTCTTGTTTTCCGCTCTTAGGTAAATATGCCAATGATTAATAGCCCAGACCAGAAACATAAAGATCATTTTTCTCTGTCTCTATCACTCTCTCCTCTTTTTATTTACTTACTAAACCCTACAATCCTTATCTTCGATAATTTCCTAGAATCTCTACCTCAATAGCATTCCACCAAAAACTTTTTAAGTGAGATTGTCATCTTTTTTTCAACCTGATTAATTTAGAAATCCTCTTGATTCTGGTCTTGCCTCGTTCCCTACCATACCCCAATAGCCCTGATATGTTCTCCACACTAAGGGCAGAGAGCCTTTACCAAAAATAGTTCTGTGTCATTCCTTTGCTTAAAATAATGACAACAAAATGAACCAAACCAGACCAACTAACATTATATAACAGTATTTAATTAAACAGAGTATGTTCTGAAGTTGACTGCCCAGGGTCAAAACCCAGATCTACAATTTACTTGCTGTGTAACCTTGGGCAAATTATCCCAGTTCTCTGCATCTAAATTTTCTCATGTTAAAAAAAAAAAAAAAGTAGGATTAATAATTCCTTTTTCCTAGAGTACAGTAAGGCATAAATAGCACAAAGACATGAAATTTGCATTATTGTGAGTTTTAAGCTACTACTATGTGGGCTCTATGAGGCAGGACAATAGTCCTCTAAAGTATTTATTATCTTTACTTTACAAATGCATCAACTCAGACTTTTAAAATCAAGTAACTTGCTGAAAAGTATACAACAGAGCCCGGATTTCAATACAGAATGTTTTGACATCAAAGACCATAGTAACAATGATAGACCAGTCTACCAGATGTCCCTGTGTCTGTGTTCTTTTTCAAGTTTATAGGAAGAAAACTGAATGTGTATATGCCCATCTCACTGACACGCTCAGTGGTGGTTTGGGAAGCAGGGTCATATCGTGCAAACATGATAGGTATTGCTGTAGACGTGCAGATATGGCAGAAGGGGAAATTTTTAAGGTAGATCCATGAGTCATGACAGTCACCTGTCATAACCAGGTGCTGATGACAGAAGAGTTCATAGCCTTAGGGTTCATTCTGCTCAGGTGTGTATTTGATCCAGTGTAAAATATAGCCAAGAAAACTCATTTATAATGTGATGAATGTTCTCATGGGCGAGGGTCGGGGGTAGTACCAGGTGCTGGGATGCGCTGGGGTAAACTTTCTTTGTGACAGCTAAGCCAGATGGTATGTGTGAGCATGTATGTGTAAATGCGCATGAGCACATGTGTATGAATTTAGTGGATGGGAGGAGTGGAGGCCAGAATGAGAAATTTCTAGGTGTACAGAAATAGGATATTGGGCAACTTGAAAGAAGTTTAACAGCTCATCTGAATAGACGTAAGTGAGGAATTCAGACTCAAAGGTCACTGGAAAGCTCCAGGAACTGGATCATGTCAGGTCTTAGAAGTCTCTTTAAAAAGTTTCGACTTTATCCTTACAGCAATGAGAAGCCATTAATAAGGAGAATGGATCACAATTGCATTAAAAAAAAAAAAAAAAAAACTCTAACTGCAGAGTGGAGACTGGATTTTAGTGGATATAGACTTGAAGTAGGGGGTCAGTTAGGAAGCTGTTAATAATAATCCAGGTGAGAGATAATGGTGATCTTGACCCGAGAAGTACCAGAGAGGATGGGAAAAAAAGATTTGAGAGATCATACAGGTGTAGCATTGACAACTGTTATAGCCTGATTGAGGGGCCTGAAAAAGGGAAAAAATGAAGGGAGATGTTCACGTTTCTGTCTTCGGCTGTTGGTGGGCAGAAAAGCCAGTCACGGAAGGAAGCAGGAATGGTGTGATAATAACCTGTTTCCTTTGGGACTCACAGAACTGTTTTGATGATGAAGTGAAATAGTTTATATAATAGCAACTATCACAATGCCTAGTGCCTTATAGCTCTTTTCTGTAGTTATTTTCATTCTCATCTCCTCATTTCCAAAGTTGTACCAGTGTTTAGTAGCAAAATTGGGAATAGAATTCCAGGCTTCTGTTTACCAGTCCAGAGTTCTTTGTTAATGGACTGCTGGTCTATAAACAAAGATGAAACACAGGGATTTTAAAGCAAATATTCAGAACTTATCCTGGAATTGCTTATGAGCTGACAGCTATCCAACTTATTTTTAGTTTATATTTAAAGTGAATCATATGTTCCAAAATGACTGACAGAAACACAGCTTTGTTTCTGAAGCCAATTCTTTTCCATCATTTTTGGACATCATTCAGAGCTATAACAGACTTTCAGGGTGTTTAAAAGCATTCATCCACGACAACAACAAATGCTAATTATCATAAAAAATAAACAGCTCCTGTTAACATCATTCTAAGAATTTCTCCTACTCCAGCACTATATTTCATCTATCATCCCATCTGTTTTGGGGGTGGGAACAAAGACTGGAGGAAAGTATAATTATCATGTATCAAACTGGACAACACAACAAAACAGAAATGAATATAAATGGGAGGGATAGCATACATAATAAATAAATCTGGAAAGGGAAAAAAGAAATGTAAATAAAATGGCACAGTGTGTCCTGCAGTAAACAGCAGATATAGGAGTCCATAATGGAGTCAATAATATTTATCTTGCTAAATATGAGGTGGATTTTTCCCCATTTCAGTTTATAATCCTTGCTATAATCAGATTTCCTCCCACACGATCAAATAGGCATCTTGTTCACTTGGGAAGTTTACGAATCCTCTCTGTTGAATTCTCTCATTAAAATTCCACCTTGAGACTTTTAAAAATAGCTGAAAAGGAGAAAAAAGTCTACTTCCAAATATTTATGAATACATTTCAAAGGGAATCTTAGGGTCAGTTCTATCTTATCAAAATATCAAGGACAGCCACATTCTCAAAAGTGTGTTAAATTAAAAGGGACCATGGCCCCTGGGTGTCTCAGTCAATTAAGGATCTGCCTTCAGCTCAGGTTCGGGTCCCAGGGTCCTGGGATAGAGTCCCTACATTGGGCTCCCTGCTTAGCAGGGGTGTGGGGTAAAGGGCTACTCCTCCCTCTCCCTCTGCCCCTCCCCTAGTTTGTGCTCTCTCTTGCTTACTTGTTTTCTCTCAAATAAATAAATAAAAATAAATATATTTAAAGGTACTACCAATGGCCAGTTGCAGATGCCACTAGCTCACTACAAATGTAGTAAAAACATGGACAATGACATATCACTAAATAGGAACTAGAAGCTCAGCCAGGGCCAGAACTTTGCTCTATTGGAATAAACACACCTGCATTGGTCCCGGGCAAATAGTAGATTCTTTACCAAGATATTTTAAATTAAATGTTGCATGAAATAGAGCAATTATAAGCTTTTATTCTCCTCAGAGTACTTTTAAGGTGCACCTACCCTACGGATAATTTTGTAGTGAGTCTTAACATTAATATTTGAGTAATCAGGTTTTAGAATCGCCAAGTATTTATGTCACTATCAAAGTGAAGAGTGCAGCAAATTTTCTTTTAAATAGTTTTAAACTATTTTAATAAATTTAATCCGAGGTCAAGTTTCCATTAAAAGTGTATACATTGAATTAACTAATTACATTTATTTCTCTATTTAAATTTGCTTCTATGATATGAATGTTTAGAATATTATTTAAAGAAAAAGATCAATTACATATGAAGCTTTGCTTTATCGAACTGTGATTTGATCTTGGTCACAAATCCCATTATCATTTTAGTCAATCACTCAAGAGCTACATATGTGAAATAAAAATGTCATAATACACACACACACACACACACACACACACACAGAATAATGAAGAAGATGTATTATCCATAAGCATTTTGAACATTTGCCAATATCCTTTCTACCATGAGGAGTTTTAAAATAATAAGAAATAAATATAAATATCACATGTACAACGTATGCACTCACATATGTGTGTATATACCGTGTGTGTATACATATATATATGAAGATATGTGATGTTTGGATAGCAATCACTTGAATTAAATCAGAGGGAACAGAGAAGTAGATAACTCACAGATTCACAATGTGTATGTATTCATATTTATATAGTTTCGTATATGACCATTCATAAAGAGTTATGGACCAATTTGTAACTGAGGTTTTCCTGAACCATTACATTATAACACCCCAGAAAAACCATTCACATGGAATCTACCATTGATAACTTGACATAAAGAAATTTATCAACAACAGAAAAGTAATGATTTGGGAGTAAAACATCATACAACAAACTTAGTAAGTCTAATTCAGTTAAAAGACATCAAATGTACTTACTAAGATATTTTTTGAAGGGCTTTTATTTATATTTCTAAGTTAAAATTATTCATGAAAATTTCACTTTTTAAAATCAGAAAAGTAAGATTACTCTCTTAATGGGTATTGAGACTCAGTCTTTCTTACCCTAATGAAAATGATTTTCAAGTTATAGTCATTGTTTTCTCAACCCTGTAAGTCTCTCTTCCGTTGTCTTCCTGAGAGAATTCCTATCTGTCTAGTTGGTCAATTTTATGGGCAAAGGGTCTTAGTCCTGCACATAGTTCTATATCTTGCACGCATGAACAAAGTGTGCTACTAGATTACTTTGGGAGAATTCAAATGAATTTCAATTTTTATGTAAACATGAAGGTATAGTGAAATGTCTTAGAATAAAATACTATAATCACATCCTATTTTAGAGCACTATTTGGACTATTGATAAACATCTTAATACAAAATTCCTGTCACTATAAAATAATCAATATAGTATGAACTTCTACCAGTATAGTTGCCAAAGAAAATAAAATACATTTATTTTCCATTTTTTACTTTCATATATTTATCTATGAGACTTGTTTTCAATTACTACTTCAAAACAACAATTCATATATAAAAATAATAATATACATTAGAACAAGAAAGCACAAACAACCTCTAGCCAGCAAACACTCATTAAATACTCATCAAAGACACTGTAATAAATATCACCTAGAAAACTCTATTTTCCAAATTCCTAAACTATGTCTACACATAGTTCTAAAAACTCTTGAGTATTTCAATGGGTATTACATTGTTTCAAATTTGAAAAAAAAAAAAAAACTTTTCTTCAACTTCAAACATGCTATACAGATATAAAAGTTATTATTTATCATACACATTTTTGGCACATAAATGGTCAAAGAAAATGTTAAGTCAAAATCCTGAATTTCTTGATAAGTTTCACTAACAGTCAATTGTAAGACTTTATTGTGGGAAACTATCCTGAACCTAGCAGAAGAATTCTTTGAATAAAATTTCAATATTATATTTTATACTCTCTCTATCCTTCATCCAATATTATAGTTCATGCTAACTGATCCTTCACAGGGAAGGAAAGTGCTTATCTCACAAATATAGAGAGAAAGGATGGGATGTAGCTGTTCTTTGGATGTGTGAAATTAGTGTTGATGTTTGATTCCAAATGTCTTTCCATTACTCACCTTAATTAAAAAACCAAAGAAGAACATAGTAAGAATCTTGAATAAGTTTCAGAACGTTGTGCATACTTAAAGCATAGCCCTGAAGGCTACTGATTTTTCTTACCAGTGCTGTCATCATACACGACCGTGACAGTTTTCCACTTGAAGAATTGCACCAAATCCAAAATGGCACGGCTGAGTGAAGAGAAGTCTGGGTAAAGACTGACATAGAAGGAATCTTTGTTGTCCGACACCTGGTGCTTCCAGCGGGTCTGTATGTGGGGAACCCCCAGAGCATTGCAGATAGACTGCACAGCATTTGCTGAAGAGCTGTGTGAAGGCCCGAAGATGGCAGCTACCCCAAGAGACAGCTGATCGCAGGCTGAAGAGGAGATAGAAGTCGGTCAATAATGGGGGAGAGATACCAGCTTGCCAACATTACCACATTATTATCGTAAGCCTGAAGGTTTATCCTGAAGAAAGATTTTGTTTTCCTTATAAATAACATCTACATTTAGATAATTTCCATATTTTGTTGAATTCCAAACATTATGTTTGTTAGAAGGGAAATTCTTCCAGACATCTGTAGCTCACTGTTCAAATAATTTTACAAATAATGTCAACAGAGGGTATTCTAGAATTTAAGAAGGAAGGGGTATGAATGAATATAAACTTCACTGGATTTTAGTGGGTGACAGAATTTGTAAACCCCTTTTAATATTTTGTAAACCAAATGAGTTTAACACCTCATAATTCCTGAGACAGTAACCTGTTTGTTGCTAGAACATGCTAGTCTCTGGGCACTTGGGTGTTGCAGTTAGTTGAGTATCTGCCTTCAGCTCAGTTCCTGATCCCAGGGTTCTGGGATCAAGTCCCAAGTTAGGCCCTCTGCTCAGCAAGGAGTCTGTTTCTCCCCCTCCCTCTTCTGGTGTTTTAAACTAGTGGATATACTTTCTTATGACTGTACATCTAGTGTTTGTGCATGCTCCCTCTCTCAAATAAATAAATAAATAAAATCTTTAAAAAATGTTTTAAAAGAACATGCTAGTCTGTTATTTTTACATTACTCCTTTGAATTTCTCATTAAGAAACCTCTTAATATTTTTTTATGCTTCACCCATATTCCATATTCTTTGGTCTAAATTATTTCATTTGAGACAGAGCTTCTTCTTCCTAATGGAAATAATCATGAACTATGTCACTAATCAAATGCGCTTGTCTTACAGTTAATGACTTATTTTGCAATTATGATGACAAATGTAGTATTTCACAATAACCTTTACCCTTTTTTTCCAGCCTTTAAAACCTTTCATCACCCTGACATGGTTCTGAAATGTGGAAACTTATTTGTATTCATAAAGATATGAATTCAAAGGGCAGGCAGAATATAGGCTTTGATAAACACTAGTTAGCTGGGGGATAAAAAGGGTACTTTCATCTCACAGAATATTGTACCTTATCAGTTGCCATTAATATTAATGAAATTAGAAGAAATCTAGACCAGGTTAGAATTATAAATAATTATGTACATTTCCATCAAGGTAAGATAGCTAATAAAACAATATTAGAATTACAGAAAAATAAATGTTGTTTTAAAAATATAAATTTAGAGCAAATGCTTTCTAAGTCCACTCCTTTGAGAAAAATCTATATTATGAAATTTAATTCCTGTTAATGCTAACTGTGCAAAAGAATGCTAACTATGCAAAGAAAAGATCACCCACTTAGACAAGTAAGACTATGGAAACCTCTCTCAAAACGCACTTACTACCAAGATTGTTGTTTGGTTAAAATAATGCGTTGATAATAGTTCTCTATTACCTTCCTTACTTTATAAATGTTAAAGTCATATCTACAAAGTTATTTTTCTATTCTTACCATTAAAAACACAGTTTAACAACATAATAAAATAAAATTTATAAATATTCTAATTATATCTTCTTATAATTCAATTTTCACATTTTCCATTTATTTTCAGTCATAAGAAGATACATCCACTAGTTTAAAAACAGGCATGGAGTACACATAAATGAAAGCTTTTTGAAAATTTTCCAGTGAAGTTTTAAGATTGGACTGACATTATAAAGTCACTTGGAACTACAGAACTTTCAAGGGAGTCAGTAAATTGAGACAATAGTAATAATGTAGTAGAAGTGACAGGTAATAGAAATAAAAATGTAAAAATGGATTCCAAAACTTGGTAAAATCCACTGATGTATCATTTTATTTAGTGGGTTCTTAAAAATAGGAATAGTTTACTAAGAAAACAGGATTATTGGGGAAAAAAAACCAATTTCACAACAATCATAGACCTAATCGTATTTCATGTTAAAAGCTTTTTTTTTATAATAGGTAACCATATCATCTTACTGTCCCTGATAAAATTTACATGCATTTTAAAAAGAAATATTTGCATGAAAATATTCCTAATAACTTATTAATTACATTTGGAATTAAGAAATCTCTCAAGAATACCTGGAAATTTGAATTCCAGAAAATATAATGTTAAATATTTGTCAATTACCTTTTTTGGATGCTTCAAAACTGTCATAGAGGTTTATCTTTTGGGTGTCATAAGTTAGGGTGGTATTGGGTAACAACGTTCTATTTCTATTGATTGTATTCACAGCAAATCTGAATGCAAGCTCTTCAGCTCCCATTGGGCCAGATTCCACATATTCGAAAATGCCACCTGGAAAATAGAAAGAATAATCATACAGTTCTTAGAAGATAAAGAAAATGTATAAAGTTTTCTTTACGTTTATGTATGTATGCATTTATGTGTGTGTGTGTGATTTGCTTAAATACATGGAATTTGTGCTTACTTTTTCTGTGAACTTGAATATTTGAGATATGCCCTTTTAGATAAATCCATATCATAAAAATTTCTTTGCTATTGTTATCATAATTTACCATAATTTAAATATGATTTTGCTTTTTTCTTTCAATAATTCCTTCTTTTAGAGCCCAGGTATATATAGATCTTGCCTTAAGTACCGAGCATTATCCCTCAAACTTTTGCACAGTTTCAGAATAATAAATACTCTATGCTGATATAAAGCTATGAAGTTAAGCATCAGGAAAATAATATTAAATATGTCTCCATTAATTGACAAATTCAGAAATCTTTAGCATAATTTCTATGGCACATACTGTGCTAAAGGCCCAAAATACAAATTCACTTGCAAATTCTAACGAATGAGCTTGCAGTAAAAGACAGCAAAGTAGCATTTCTCTATTTCGTCTACTCTAGATCTTTTTTAGAAGATACTTAGACATTTGTGAGAGATAACTCTCCCCAACAGTGCAAATCCCTTCATCAGTAAATAATAAGGTAGCATATAATTTAGGCCATAAAATATAGAGTACAATTCAAAAACATGTCTTTTCCATTTGTCATTTTCACCGGTTATGTCTTAATCCAGTTTCCTCATTCTTGTCTCAGCCTTGCTGCTTCTTAATATTCTCTCTATTCAGTTATGAGTGACCTATGGGACCTTTGCCGCCAACAGAATCTCTTCTTTATTGTTACTTTGGTAATGGAATGAAAGTGTGAGCATCTGATATTTGACACTGCCCAACCTCTGTCTTTGGGAAACAGGTACTAGTTTAACAATAGAGAGCATTTATCTTTCTCCCTTTCAAATTTCATTCCATGTACTCTCTGCACAGTCATTCACAAACTAAACTCCCTTGAATAAGTCATTTCCACAGCTTGCAATTCATACCTCATCAAAAGTCTTCTGAGAAGAATCAATGAAACAAGATGGGATTGGGAGGGAGATAAACCATAAGTGACTCTTAATCTTACAAAACAAACTGAGGGTTGCTGGGGGAAAGGGGGTTGGGAGAAGGGGGGTGGGGTTATGGACATTGGGGAGGGTATGTGCTTTGGTGAGTGCTGATTCACAGACCTGTACCCCTGGGGATAAAAATACATGTTTATCAAAAATTAAAAATTAAAAAAAAAAGTCTTCTGACACATAAACCACAAACTACTTATTCTAAAGTAGTAAGAATTTATGGTATGGTAACAACTCTAAATTAGCAAGAATCCGTGGTATGGTAATAATTCCTGTAAACATGAGGAATTAGGAGTCAACAAAATACCACAGTACTCAGACAAATTCATATTCAGAGAGTATTAGAAAATTTGTTATTTGACCCCATATTAGTTTGAAATATTTCTCTTATTCTTTCAACTAAATTAATGTTAGTTACCAGAGCAATCGACTTACTGTGAAATAGTTCTCTGAATACAGTTAAAGTCTTTAGAGACTTAGGCCAAGCAGAACAATAACAATTTACATGACTAAATGGTGTCAAGAACCAAGTCAGATGTCACGTATATATGGAGGAGAACAGTGGTGTAAGCCTAGACTCAAGCCAAACTGGGTGTACAGTCTTTGCCATTTGCCATCCATGTAAAATTGGCCATTGCTTAAATCCTCAGTCTCAATTTCTTCATCTCTAAAAAGAGTATGATAATGAAGGTGACTGCATAGAGTTGTTATAAAATTTAAATATTATCTTATAACAAAGCACTTAATTAGACTGGTGGCTGCCCTAGAGTAAGCACTCCATAAGTGTCTAAGGTTTCACTGAATCTTCATAGTAATCCCAAGTAATATTATTTTATAGGAAAGAACTCTTTTGGCCCAAGTGACTCTTTTAGCTATCAAGTGGTAGAGCCAACATTACAATCTGTTCATTCAAAAACTTCAAAACCCTTGCTTATTCTAGTACAAACTAGTATTTTTCTTCAAAGTTTTATTCAGGTAAAATACACAAAACCTCCTAAAGGCGAGACATAATGGCTTTAATAATAATATTAAAGAGTCTACATATGGAACAGGAAAATAATTGAGCAATTATAAAGTACTTCTTAAACTTAATTAGAAATAAATTTTCAATTATAGAAATGCAAACCTGAAGTTGTTTCTTAATGGCAAAATAAAATGAAAAACTAAATCTTCTACTTTCCTCAGTTCAAATTATAGTTTCTATGTGATATAAATATAAAAGACAAAAGAAGGATACAAAAATGATCAATATTTGATGACAGTGGGATAAAATATTCCTATTCTTTATCTCTCTTGAAAACAAATAATTCAAATTCAAGTTTACATATTTATTACTGGTTTGAATATTTAAGGAAATCTTTGTAATTCCTCAAGATAACCCATTTTATCTTAATTAAATAAAATAATTAATTTTTATTGACCCAAAGCCAGAATTGAAAATTTTGTATATAAAAATAAAAAATATTAATGTAAGCTTTCTAAGCACAATATCTTCTATAACGCTTTCTGGCCATGTTAACCCAAAGGAAGGGAGGAAGGAAGGTAGGTTGGAAGGAAGGAAGGAAGGAAGAAAGAAAGAAAGAAAGAAAAAAAGAAAGAAAGAAAGAACCACTACTCCTCTTTTGTGGAGGGCAAGTATGGACAGTACAGTAAAAGAATTTAGCAAAGAATTACTTTCCAAAAAATATTGGGTTTATGTGGGAAACAAACAGAACTTTTGTAATTCTATTTAAAATTTTGGAAAGTTTTGTAACATCTAACATAATAAGTGATCAAAGAAGAAAAAAGTACCATCACCATATTAGATGGTTTAAAGACACCTGATAGGTATCATTAATTATTCTTGATTAAGAAAATATTTTCAGAAAAAAACAATGGAGTCATAATGAAGCTTTACTAAGATAAAAATCACATATTAATGGAAATATTATATTTAAGAGTAAAACAGAAACAATGTCCCAGTAATGTCAGGAAAAAGATAAGGATGTCTACAATATCCACTTTTACTATTATTCTGGAAATTTTAATAAATGTAATTAGATATAAAAATTGCTTATTAGAACATAGAGTCACATTTTAATTTCATTCTATATATAGAAGAGACACAAATATCATTTGCCAATGGCATTTAATCATAATGATGAAAATAAAAAAATTGAGAGAATTTATCATGGAAAAATCCCCCCCTAAAACAAATATTAAACAAATGAGTTCTTCAGGTAGAGGAAAAATGATCCCAGAGGGAACCACTACACTGCTTAAATGTATGAAGTATAAAGAAAGGGTAAATATATGGGTGAAATCAATAATTTTAACTAACCAAGCAAGAACAGTAACATCTTATGATGTTTGTAATGAATTTAAATCAAAGTACATTCTAATAACAACACCAAAGTTGAGAAAATCATAAATAAAATTAAAGAATATTAATGTTCTAGCAATATTGGGAGGATGATAAAGATAATTATTTTAGACTATAATAACGCAACAATACATATTTAAATTTCTAAGATAAAGACTAAAGTAATGAAATAACATATGATCAAAAATTTTAAAAGAAGAAAAATGACTTAATAAAAAATATTTTATTTGTCCAAAAAGAATCAGAAACATAAGTAAAATAGAGAAAACACCAAAAGAATTAGTAAGATGATATAAGTGATCCAAAACAAATGTATCAGTAAATACATTAAAGGTAAATGAAATAGATTCACATTTTAAAGTTTAAGATTACCCAACAGAATAAAAAGGCACAAAACTGTAAGCTACCTGTAAAAGTAATAGTAAAAAATAAGAAAAGAGATGGGTAAAGATTGGTTCTAAAACCACACTAACCAAATAAAACCTGGGGAAGCTATTCCAATGTTAGATAAAGTAGACTTGAAGAGAATAAAGGATGTCTATCACAATGATAAAATTCAGACTCCATATACACTTAAAAAAAACAAAAAACAAAAAAAACCCTCCAACATATTAACAGGCCTAGAAGGAGATACAGATCATAGTGAGAAACATTAAAACACTACTCTTAGTAGCTCACAGAAGAAGCAGACAAAAAAAGAAAAAAAAATCAGTTAAAATTTAGATGATAAAAAAATATTTGACTTAATTAACAAAGATGGAACATACTTCCTCAAAATGACAAAATAATTTTTTTTCAAGTTTATGTTTTCCAAATTGATCATAAACTAGGCCATTTACTAAATCTCAACATATTTCAAAGACTGACATAATTCAGAGCATGTTCCCTCATCATAGTGATATTAAACTAGAAATAAATAACAGAAAGATAACTTGGAAATCCCAAATTTAGAAATTGAAGAACATATGCCTCAGTAATCCATGGGTCAAGAATGAAATTATAATGGTTATTACCAAATTAGGGAACAAAATAAAACCGAAAATTTGGCACTTAAGACTTGTAGAATACAACTAAGTCCATGCTTAAAAGAAAATTTAAAACTAAAAATCAAAATTTAAATTTAAAAAATAGAAGACTAAAAATCAATGATCTAAGTGCCATCTCAAATATCTAGGAAAAAAAAGAACAAATCAAATCCAAAGGAAATAGAAGAAAAAATAATAAAGATCAGAACAGAAATAAATAAAATATTAGATAAAATAATGCAATAAAAAACACACATACAAAGCCAAACTTTGGTTATTTAAAATATTATTAAAATTTCTAAAATTTTGGGTGCCTGTGGCTCCGTGGGTTAAGCTGCTGCCTTCGGCTTGGGTCATGATCTCAGGGTCCTGGGATAGAGTACCGCATCGGGCTTTCTGCTCGGCAGGGAGCCTGCTTCCTTCTCTCTCTCTGCCTCCCTCTCTGTCTACTTGTGATCTCTCTCTGTCAAATAAATAAATAAAATCTTAAAAGAAATTTTCTAAAATTTTAACCAGTCTAATCAAGAATAAGAAAATAGAACTTAAAAAAAAAAAGTTGTACACCAACTCTTCATGAACATATAGATGGAAAAATCCTAAATACAGCAAACTGAATCTAGCAAAATATAAAGACAATAATACATCAAACCAAATGGGTATGGAGTTTCCTCTCAAAGTTAAAAACAGAACTACCCTAGGATCCAGCAATTGCACAATTCATACAAAATTGTGTATATAAAAGAATACAAAAATATTAATTCAAGGGGTTACATGCACCCTCTTGTTCATGGCAGCATTAGCTATAATAGCCAAGTTATGGAAACAGCCCATGTCCACTGACTGATGAATGGATAAAGAAGATGTGGTATATGTATACAATGGAATATTAACCATAAAAAAGAATGAAATCTTGCCATTTGCAATGATATGGACAGAACTAGAGAATATTATGCTAAGGGAAATAAATCATTCAAGGCAAGACAAATACCATACCACATCATTCATATATGGAATTTAAGAAACAAAACAAAAAAGTCAAACAAGAAAAGAAAAGAGAGAGGTAAACCAAGAAACAGACTCTTAACTATAGAGAACAAACTGATGGTTACCAGAGGGAAGGGGGTGAGAGGAAAGGTGAGGTTAAGGAGCGCCCTTGTGATGAGCACCAGGTGATGTATGGAAGCGTTGAATCACTATACTGTACATCTGAAACTACACTGTATGTTAACTAACTGAAATCTAAATAAAAATAAAAAAAATAAGTGGGGTTTATTTTAGGAATTCAAGATGTGCTTAACATTTGAAAATAATTCTATAAAGTTTAAAATATTAAGAGAAAATGGAATGATCTTTTTGATAATTATGACAGTATCATTGATAAATTTCAGCTTCAAATCAAGATTAAAAGCTCTGAGCAATTTAGAGATAGAAGAGAACTTCTAAGCAGATACACAGTATCTATAAACAACCTACATCAACCATCACACTTACTGTATAATGTTGAAATCTTTCCGCTTAAGACTGGAAATGAAATAAGGGTGCTCACTATGACCACTTTTATTTAGCATTGCAATGTAGGTCCTCTTTAGTGGAATGAGTAATTAAAGTAAAATAAATAAATAAATAAACAAACATACTTCCTTTGAAAAGGAAGAAACAAAATTATGGTATTCTTGGATGAAATGATTGTGTATGTAGAAAATAATACAGATAAATTATTAGAATTAAAAGAACGAATTTAGCAAGATTTTATTGGATATAATATCAATGTACAAAAATATATTTCTACATATCAACAACAAAACAAAATGAAAAAATTATGAAGTAACAATTTAAATAGCATCAAAAAACTTTAGATAGGTTGAAATATAACATAAGATGTGCAAAATATTGTGGTGAAAAGTATAAAACATTATTGAGAGAAAATAAGAACTAACTAAACAGGGATATACTAAACTTATGAAATAAAGAACTCAAGATTTTAAAGATGTTAATTCTCCACAAATTGTTCTATAGTTTGGTATAATCCCAATCAAAATCACAGCAGACTAAAATACATATAGAAATGCCAAGGGTCTAAAATAATATAAGCAATCTTAAGAGAAACAAAGACTGGAGAGCTTATGCTACCATATTTCAACAATTGTAATAATTAATTCAACTATAAATTACTCAATTTTGGTATTAGTATAAAAGTAGACTAATAGAGGGGAACCTGGGTAGTTCAGTCTGTTGTGTCCAATTCTTGATTTTGGTTCAGGTCATGATCTTAGGGTAGTGAGTTGAAGCCTCATTTAAGACTCCAAGGTGACCATGGAGTCTGATTAAGATTCTCTCTCTCCTTCTCTCTCTGTCCTTTCCATCCCTAGTTGTGCTCTTTTTCTTTTTATTTAAAAAAGAAAAGAAAAAGGTCAATAGATAAATAGAACAGAATATACAATCTATAAACAAATTTTCACCTATATTGTCACTGACATGTAAGTGATAATATTATAGTGCCAAAGAAAAAGAATTGTAATTTCAATAAGTATGTCTGGATCAATTCAATAATCACACTTAAAAAATCATTTCAATCACATGGCTGAATGTGAAAATTAAACAATAATATTAATAACAAGCTAGGAAAAGATTTCTTAACAAAAATAAAAGAAGACAAAAAGTAGTAACTCTAAGGTAGAAATACGAGATATAAGACATTAAAATGAATTTAAGTTCAGGAAACAATTCAGAGGATGTGTCTTTCTGTGTGTGTGTGTGTGTGTGTATGTAAGACAGAGTTTCTTCTCTTGAAAATATTCATAAAAAGAAGACAGCAGTCAAATCAATAGAAATGTGGGTAGAAAACTTGAACAATCCCTCTCCCCTAAAAAATTCAAAGGGACAGTAAACATACAAAAAAGTTCAATTTCATAGTACTCTGGACAATAAAAGTTAAAATTACAGTTCAAAACAATTTTACAGACACTCAAATGATCACAGTGAAAAAGACGAGTAGTATCAAGTGTTGTTGAAAATGTGGAGCAAGTAGACCTCCCATGCATTGCTGGTCTCTCTAGAAGCTGGTACGACCTACTTTGAAAATTGTGCCACAGGGTCTTCTAACATTGAAAATCCACAAACCCTGTGGCCAAAATTGTACTCCAGGATACACACCCAACAAAAAGTGCATGCATGTCTGTCAAAGATCATGTATTCGGTAACCACATGCAAAAATATAAGATGAATCTCACAAACAAATCACTGAGGAAAGAAGTCAGACACACACACAAAAATACTGCTGTTTGAAAGCATTTTTCAAAAACTTCAAAAAATAGTGGTGGGGTAAGGAGGGTACATGATGTGCTTCTGAGGTGCTGCTGATGTTCTGTTTTTTAACCTCGGTGTTTGGATATGTATTATTAAAGCTCTACTACTCTATAATTTGTGCACTTCGGTACATATGAATCATCTTTTAATAAAATTTTATTTTAAAAAACAATTTCATGAGATGCCTGAGTGGCTCAGTTGGTTAAGCAACTGCCTTTGGCTCAGGTCATGATTCCCGGTCCTGGGATAGAGCCCCACATCAAGCTCCCTGCTGATCAGGGAGTCTGCTTCTCCCTCTCCCTGTGCTACTCCCCTGCTTGTTCTCTCTCTCTGTCAAATAAATAAAATCTTTTTAAAAAATTGCATAAAAGCACTAAGGCTTTTCTAAGTTTGATAGCACAAGCAATAAAAATGAAGTCAATATTGCTAAATGTAATTGGAGTGTTTGAAAAATAATCATAATCAAACACATAAATATGATTAAAGAAAGGGAAATAAGAAGATATACAAAAGTATATTAACAGAATATAAACATAACATTAAAAAAACAAAAGAGAGGGGTGCCTGGGAGGCTCAGTCAATTAAGCATCTGTCTTCAGCTCAAGTGATGATCCCAGGGTCCTGGGATTGAGCCCCACATCTGGCTTTTTGTTCAGTGGGAAACCTGCTTCTCCCTCTCCCTCTGCAGCTCCCCCTGCTTGTGCTTGCTCTCTCTCTCAAATAAATAAATAAAAAATTTTTAAAAAGGTTAGTATCTTCAATATATAAATAACACTAACAATAAAAATATGATCACTGCAACAGAAAAATTGGCAAAGAATATGAATAGATAATTTATAAGCAATATATGCAAATAACTGAACATATTAAAATGCTTAAAAATAGGAAAGACTAAAACAAAGAATTTTTAGAGATTAAATTTATTTAGGTGTATGAAAAAAGCACAGTTGAAAAGAAAAAGAACTTGATAAACTTTTTTGAAAACCTTTATTTAAGTCTATCAGGCTTTAAAAACATCATACACTGGGGCACCTGGATGGCTCAGTGGGTTAAAGCCTCTGTCTTCATCTCAGGTATGATCCTGGGATCCTGGGATTGAGCCCCGCGTCAGGCTCTCTGCTCAGCTGGGAGCCTGCTTCCCCTTCTCTCTCTGCCTGACTCTCTGCCTGACTCTCTCTACTTGTGATCTTCTCTCTGCCTGACTCTCTGCCTGACTCTCTCTACTTGTGATCTCTGTCTGTCAAATAAATAAATAAAATCTTTAAAAAATAAATAAATAAAATAAAAACATCATACACTTAAGTCTGCTAATTCTACCTGTAGGATGTAGCCTGAAGAAAAACCTTGGTCATTTAGCTGTGAGGATGTTTGCTTTGTTCATAAGAACAATATGATTAGAGGGGCACCTGGGTGGCTCAGTGGGTTAAGCTTCTGCTTTCAGCTCTGGTCATGGTCCCAGGGTCCTGGAATCGAGCCCCGCACTGGGCTCTCTGCTCGGCGGGGAGCCTGCTTCCCTCCCTCTCTGCCTGCTTCTCTGCCTACTTGTGATCTCTGTGTGTCAAAAATAAATAAATAAATTTGGGAGAAGGGGGTGGGATTATGGACATTGGGGAGGGTATGTGCTTTGGTGAGTGCTGTGAAGTGTGTAAACCTGGTGATTCACAGACCTGTACCCCTGGGGATAAAAATATATGCTTATAAAAAATAAAAAAATAAAAATAAAGGACCCCCCCAAAATAAATAAATAAATAAATAAATAAATAAAATCTTAAAAAAAAAAAAAAGAAAGAAAGAACAATATAATTAGAAATGCTCTAATCGGGAGCCTGGGTGGCTCAGTGGGTTAAGCCCCTGCCTTCAGCTCAGGTCATGATCCCAGGGTCCTGGGATCGAGTCCCGCATCAGGCTCTCTGCTCAGCAAGGAGCCTGTTTCCTCTTCTCTCTCTCTGCCTGCCTCTCTGCCTACTTGTGATCTCCCTCTGTCAAATAAAAAATTAAATAAAATATTTTTTTTTAAAAAAAAGAAATGCTCTAATCATCCAATGGTAGATGCAAATTATGGTACATTTAATTAATTAAATAATATGTATCTAGTAATTTTTATATTCGATAGAAGTTATTCGATGACGAAAATGCTTTATAAGCAGTTACAATATATACTTATGTATAATAAAGTATTAAGTATGTTTATTTCAGATGACAGGCATTTGATTAATTTGCTTCTCTCTACTTGTTTATACATGTATTTATTTATTTGTTTAGTTATTTGTGAGAGAGAGAGAGAGCCTGTGAGAGCAGAAAGGGGCAGAGGGAGAGGGAAAGAATTCCAAGCAGTGTCCACACCCAGCCCAGAGCCAGATACGGGGCATGACCCTGAGATCATGACCCCCGCCAAAATCAAGAGTCAGACGCTTAACCGACTGAGCCACCAAGACGACCCTTGTTTATACATTTGAAATTGTTAACACTGAATCTGTGTTTTCATTCTTTTCAAAAAAAGGAATAAAATATGTTTTAAAATGAAGCTAGACTATTATTAAGGGGTAGCAGAAAACAGGAGAGTATCTAGAGGACACTATGAAATCTCTGGGTATTTATGCATTTTTCTTTTATGATGAGAAAGAGAGCAAGTTTATATGATGGAGAGAGAACAATAGAAAGAGAAAGGTAACAGGTAGAAAAGAAGGTATTACTGATGAAGCAAGGTGGCTCGGGAGCAAGAGAAGATCAAATCCAAAGGAAATGGTAGGTAAACCTGGGGAGAAGGACACTTCATTCATTGAAGCAAGAGGCAATTATCTGTGATCTGCTGACGTGAAGATGGGCAGGACACTGAAAGACTCCATATTTTATCTATTTTCTTTGTGAAGTAGAAAATAAGGGCCTACAAATTTGATTCTCTAAGGAAGAAATCAGCTATTTTTTTTTTTCCTTAAAGTATATGTTTGGCTTTAAAAACTGCTAATAAAAAATTGAAAGGCAAAGCATTTTGTTTATCTGTTCATAAACCTACAAAAGGATAATTGTTCACCTGATTTTGAACAGATCCTTTTCTCTTTACATAGCTTGAGAAAAATAATACCCATTTTGCACTACGTACCCTCTATACAAAGTGCTTCCAGACTTATTAATTTTACTATTAAGTGTCAGAAGTGTACATAGTATTTCATAAGCATGTGGTACGTGAAAAGAGAATTGCTACCCTAAGGAGTTTAAAAATCATGTTTGGTGGGTAAAGTACATCCCAGAGTAATAAAGAGCACAGAAGAACCATATGATCCTAAAGAAGCATTTTAGTAACTTATAATTATGGGCTTTCCTGAGACTTGTACCAAGATTCACCCAATTTCACATTTTCAAGAACCTAAAGCCTACTTTCTCATTATCAAATTCCCTATTCTCTATTGGATACAAGTAACACTCCACTGCTTTCTTAAACTTACCTTTGGCTTTTGAAAATTAAAAAAAAAAAAATCAGCTGCAATAATCATTCTCACAGCTTTATTTTTGTTTAGTTTTGTTGTTTTGTTTTTGTGTGTGTGTTTTAATTCAGAAAGAGTCACCATATCTCACATAACCCTTATATCAAACAATAAAATTCCTCCAGTTCTTTCTCCAAGCTTATTGTAAAAGTTAATAGCTCTCGTCACTGTGTAATAGGCTTGATAAAGAAAGAAGAAAAGAAACAGATGAGAATAGCCTTCCTTTCCATAGGTCTATTTGCCCTACCTTGTTTTGTAGACATGAAAGAACAAATGGCAAGGAATCCTTTGTTTACGCAAAAATCCCCCAAACTGAAACTTTTACTACTTCATAAAAGCAATATAAAGCAAGACTTGAAATAAAAAGTTTTATATTAGCTAATTGCTGAAGACTCTCCAAATCTTTTCTCTTTTAGATCTATTTAATCTACTCCTGAGGACTGTATGACTCATAAATCTGTGACAGATGTGCCAACCAACATCACATGTAATTTCTGAGATGGTTCAAATAGGTCCTTTCTTAAAGTAGGTAAAAATCATCATTTTATAGATGTTTGATTTAATAAAGAAATCAATGTTATGAATGTTATTCTCTTAGAAGATATGCTAGTTTTTTCCCCATCAACTATTATAATAATCTTGTTTTCTACCTACATAAATGCAAAACATGTTCTCTTCACTTTAATTTTGTACAAATCTTTATCCAGAGGATAAAATAAGCATACTTTTTTGTAAATGTGAAAGGCTATTTAAAAAAATGCCCTAGATATTAAATGGCATTAAGAAATTGTTTCTTTTTCTCCTTAGGCAAAATGATGCTTGTGGTTGTATAAGAAAATACTCTCGTTCTTAGGAAATTCATGATGAAGAGTTTGGGCATAAAAACAAAGATGGAAAAATGTTAACAATTAATTAATTAATCAATGTGTTAAGTATATGAGCATATATGTTACCATCTGATCTTTTCCGTGTATTTTTAAAGTTTATAATAAAAATTTGGGCAGGGGGAATAAAAAGAGGAAGAAGAAATAAGACTCCTATACTTACTGTTTTGTTACTATGGCATGTTTTTAACAGATTTCTCAAAGAGACCATTAAATTAATCTACAAGCAGTTATAAAAATACTATATGGTCCAATTGTACTATTATTGTAAGTATAATAGAGAGAGGAGTCTAAGAATGACATAATCAATAAATGACCTGGTCTACACATCCTTTGGATACTTAGATTGCTCTACTACTCCATATGGGTGTCCTGGAAAGGTTAATTTGCTGCCATTTGAAGTTTTCCCTTACTTCCTGGGAAAGCTCTAGCACTGGGTGTCTCCTACTTCCTAGGAAAACTCAAGCACCAAGTTCTACATATTAATCCATCATCTGCTTGCCTGATCCTTCTGATCATTTGCTCTGATTAGAATAAATTTAGGCCCAACTTTCATACGGTCATGATCCAGAATTTGAAAACAGATAGTATCTTCCTGCTGTATTTTTTTTTTTCCAGGTTAAAAGTTTCAAATCTTTCTCTTACCACATGAGTTATCTGATCTTTCATTTTTCTAATCATTTCTTCTCTGAAAATACTCCAGTGTATCCACAGTTTATTGTGGGTCCATTTTTTAATGATATTCCAAGTGGGTATGTATACTACATGCTAAACTCACGTAGTATACATAACATAAATAGATTCTTTTTAGAGCACAATATCATAATGTTAATTCCTCTTAAGCTTATTGTTAAAAAAGTTTGTTTCTAATGTACTTTTTAAAAATTTTTCATATATGTCTCTGATAAGTATTATCTATTTATTGTTGCCTAATTTTCTAATTAAGAATATTTGGATTCTGGGGCGCCTGGGTGGCTCAGTGGGTTGAGCCGCTGCCTTCGGCTCAGGTCATGATCTCAGAGTCCTGGGATCGAGTCCCGCATCGGGCTCTCTGCTCAGCGGGGAGCCTGCTTCCTCCTCTCTCTCTGCCTGCCTCTCTGCCTACTTGTGATCTCTCTCTGTCAAATAAATAAATAAAATATTAAAAAAAAAAAAAAAAAAGAATATTTGGATTCTGATCTTATCATCAACTCTTTATTAATATTAGTTTATTCAAAATTCTAATTCATCAAGACCAGTTACTAATACTACAGAGATATAAGAAATGTGTTTCTTTTTACTTTGTTATGAGAATGGCCACATTCAGTTTTGTTTCTAAGTCCAAGTCAGTGACAAAAATGATGAGCAAGACACAGTTAAAGACAAAACCTCAGATCTTAACCCCAAGAATACTCCACTGGAGGCTTTTCCTACTATTAAACTAGCTAGTGATCTTAATTATTCTAGCTAACAGTTCATTGGTTTCCACCATTTCTGCTGGAACATCACTGTAAACCTTTCCACATGCATAACTAGGTCCAAATACTTGGAAGTCCGTCTTCCATGCTGTAGTAATGCATCTCAAGTGGATTTTTCAGACTTGTCCCTACTCTGCCTTTCTTCTGCAACTGAAGTAATATTTCTAAAATGCAACTTGTCATTTAATTTCTTAAGATCTTTCAATAACTGCCTAGTTTTTAAGCTTAGGGCCATTTACAAAGTTCTTCACAGTCTATCTTCTGTCTCTTTCTCCAGTCTCCTTTCTTGCCATTCCCACTTTCCCAGTGCTTTCCCAGTATATTAAACCATCTACCTTTCTCTGAGCGAACCAGCATCAAATGCCACCATTCCTTCCAAGTGATGTTCTTCTGCCCAGGAGCCTAGCTCCTACCACAGATACACACACACACACACACACACACACACACACACACACACATACACCAGTAACATTCTCTCTCCTAATGTATCATGGGCCTTTGGCGTAGTCATTTTCTCTGGGAAGACATTCCTCATTGCTCCTTACCCTCATCCGGCTAAATTGTGTCTCTGATTTGCATTCCCTTGGTTCCAGATCACTTCCAAACATCACAATGTATACTCCTACACTCTAAAGCTTAATAAAGTTAAGTCAATATGACACTTGTTTAAATTTGAGCTCACTCTGAAGAATGAAAGCTTCTAATAGTCAACATTTATTGAGAGCACACTGTATATCAAGCATTTTGATAAATATTTTACAAGCATTAATAGAAAGTCATCAAAAATGTAATGAATCACTTTTCTTTAATTAATGTACTTCCCATTGTTATAATATTTTATATTTTAGTTGTGAATATAACTCTGACATTTAAGTTGTCTACATTGTTGAGTCGAAGAATTGCTTTCCTCCTTTATGCTCCATAGTCTCTAGGGCAGATTAATTCTTAGGGCAAATAACTTGCTTTACTGAGTCTATTGTGCTCTGCTTCAGCAAGATCTTAGAGCTTGTTCAGCACCCTAAGTATCTTGCCTTAGGACAGTTACACAGTCAGTAAGTGATGGATGCTGGATTAGGACCCAGGAGACCACAATCCAGGCCTCGTCTTTTAATGACTATACTGTACTGCTTCCTGCTAAGTGAAACTGCCACTCTGTTTTCCATCTCTTGTTCTTTTCAGAGCCACTTTCCTTTTTCTGAATGGTAAGCATTTTGAAAAAAGATTCTTAAAGTTTTATATTAATATGAAGTATAACTATAACATTCGGAAGTGGATTTTGTGTAAATTTGATGGATACCATCCTAGTGACCTATGTATATGCAGGCAGAAAATCACATGTGCACATGGGCCTGGTTGCCTGACACACCATGACAAAATGAATTAGCAGGCCATAGCTCCTCAAAGTGGGATGGTGTGGGAAGCACATACTCTAAGAGGTGAATTTTCCAAGGAGAGAAGTAGTGATCCATCTCTACTGCATACTGAGAGACACCTCCTCCTCTCCCCACTTGTTCTGAATCTTCTCAGCCATGAGGCAAAGAGTATTTCTAATTTAATGAATAGACTGACTCCAGTCTTGTGAGCCATATTTCTAATAACAATAATGTTATTCACTCTGATGCATACAAACACAGCTCTGTCGATATTTCAAATAAACAAAATACTATACAAACATGTGGCTAATGAAAAGTTTGTCTGTAGAATATCCTGGAGTTTTCTGAAGTTCTAGTACTCTGCAACTCTTCACTATAAAAAGGATATGAAAGCTACTCTTGCATCCCCCCTCCTCCATCTATCATACTCCATTCAACTCAAACATGCTGGGCATTTGGAAAAAGGAAGCTGCTGATGCAATCTAAAATAGAGAATATCTGTTAGAAGGCATTATATAAACCAAAATCAAGGTGTAGGAAATAATGTCATAGGATCCCACTAAATAAAGATTGGTTAGGCTCAGGCATTTAAATGTGCTTTCTTATTATAAAAATAAATAAGCTTTTAACTTTACAAACCTCCTATTGTTTCCAACATATTTTTTGCCAGTGGATGGAAAATAGGTGTTGAATTTTCCTTCTACAAACGGACCCTTGAAATCATAGAGAGAACTATGGAGTTACACATTCAAATAATATTACTTTTAAAGCAGATGCACTACATACTGTGAGGAAAATTGGGAAATGGGTACTTAAATGTTAGCAATTTAAGACCTAGAAGGAATGCATACTGATTGGGAAGGCAGATGCTTGAATAATATCAAGATATAAATAGGACAGATCAAACTGAGATAACAGGGAAGGCAGCCACATGAATAATCACCATATAAGCAGTATAAATAACACCAACTATTTGAGGCCAAGAGCACACACTTTAATTATATTGATCTTTAAAAAATAGGTCAGCTAAATGAAAAGGCAAAAAGTGATTGAATGAGCAAGTCCCTTCTCAATCCAGACCTCTGTTTGTTTGTTTGTTTGTTCCCTTCTGCAAAATGTAGGGAATGGGTAAAATGATCTTGAAGATCAGAGAGTCAGAAAACTTTCATGATTCTAAGGCTGCTTAAGAACTGCCAAGTAAATTGGGTAGCATAACTGATTATGTCAGAATTTAAAATGTGGTTAATTGCCAATCTCCTGCAAATGTGGAACACTCTAACACCCTACCACTAATTTCCAAAAGAAATGACTTGAAAAACCATGTGTCCAAATATTACTGAGTTCAATCAATAAAAATATAGATGGAAATTCATTTTGGGTTTTCAAAGAGCTACACAAAGATGTTAGGAGGGTATATTAGAGACATTAAAATAAACTTTAGGTTTTAATCCAGAAAGAGTAATTAAAAAGATGCCTAGAAAATTGATGTTTTAAAAAATCCAAAATCAATTTAATAGCAATAGTGCAATCCATAAAGCAGTTTAAATATGTAACTTGGTATTACATATAATAGAATTTACATTACTTATATGGACTTCAAGAAAGTCTTTTAATTCCCTCTTATATAATTATTTTGCTAGGTTACTTTTAAAAATAATCTTTAGGCTATTTGCTGGAGCCATGTATTTTTGTGTTTATTATTTTGTTTTAACTAAGGAGATAAAATGAAACTTAAAAAGTAACTGTTTACTTTCACCTTTTCAGGCAAGGTTTCTTAAAACACTAAAAAATATTTTTGTTTAGGGCGCCTGGGTGGCTCAGTGGGTTAAGCCGCTGCCTTCAGCTCAGGTCATGATCTCAGAGTCCTGGGATCGAGTCCCACATCGGGCTCTCTGCTCAGCAGGGAGCCTGCTTCCCTCTCTCTCTCTCTGCCAGCCTCTCTACCTACCTGTGATCTCTCTCTGTCAAATAAATAAATAAAATCTTTTAAAAAAAAAATATTTTTGTTTAATAATCCAATCAAGAAATGGGAAGAAGACATAAACAGAAATTTCTCCAAAGAAGATATACAAATGGTCAACAGACACACGGAAAAATGCTCAACATCACTCAGCATCAGGGAAAAACTAATCAAAACCACAATAAGATACCATCTAACACCAATCAGAAAGGCTAAAATTAACAAGAACAAGTCAGGAAACAATGATGTTGGTGAGGATGCAGAGAAAGGGGAACCTCTTACATTGCTGGGGGGAATGCAAGCTGGTGCAGCCACTCTCGAAAACAGTATGGAGGTTCCTCAAAGAGTTGAAAATAGAGTTACCCTATGACCCAACAATTGCACTAATGGGGTATTTACCCCAAAGATACAAAGAAGTGATCTGAAGGGGCACCTGCACCCCAGTGTTTATAGCAGGAATATCCAAATAGCCCGACTATGGAAAGAGACCAGATGTCCATCGACAGATGGATGGATAAAGAAGATGTGGTGTATATATGTAACGGAATACCACTCATCCCTCGAAAGAATGAAATCTTGGGACGTCGAGTGGTTCAGTCGGTTAAACATCTGCCTTCGGCTCAGGTCACACGGTTAAGAATAAGGTCTCCTGTTGAATCACCTGAAACTAATAATAACACTGTATGTTGACTAACTGGAATTAAAATAAATACTTAAAAAAAGAGGAAAAAAGATCTCTGGAGCTGGCCTGCTTTAGCTCATAGTCCACTTCAGCCTTTATGCTGAGCAGCCTTAAAGAAATCACTTAATTTATTTTATACCTCAGTTTCCTATTGGATTGTTATTTGTGTTACTAAGTACCAACTTCATAGGATTGTTGTGAAGGTTAAAAGAAAGAATAAATTAAAATTCTTAGAACAACTGGTTATTTCAATAAAACTTAGCTATTTCATTTTAGTTATGTCTAAATATTTATTTATATATAAATACAAAATAAATATACATATATAGAAATATGTCAGAAGGGACGGACATTAAAGTATTAATGGAGGACAGCTATGAATAACTGAATTATAGATACTTACTATTTTCTAAACGTCTTGGAGTAAAAAGAATTTTATATATCTGAGATACCTTTACAAGCAGAAAACAATGTTTGATAATGGAATAATGTGAGACATTTTAGATTCTTAGTATAAGACACAACCTAAGCAAAAGGCAGAATATTTCCAATCTTAGGGAAATATCCAAACACAGATTCAGCAAATTTGGCTCACCACTCTAGAAATGAACCACCTTAGTTTGGGATCATCCCATTTGTTTATTTTAGCTTTTGTTGCCTTGCCACCAGGAGACTGGTCCAAAAAAATACTGCTAAAAGTACTGTTAGGGGCTGTCCATGTTTTCTTCTAGAAGCTTTACAGTTTTGAGGTCTCACATTCAGGTGTTTAATCCATTTTAAATTTATTTTTGTTATGGTGTAAGATAGTTTTCTGGTTTCATTCTTTTGTATGTAGCTGTCCAGTTTTCCCAAAAACCACTTATTGAAGAGATTATCTATTCCTTATTGTACATTCTTGTCTCCTTTGTTATACATTATTTGACCATATGTGTGTGGGTTTATTTCCGGACTCTCTATTCTTATTCTAGTGATCTATATATCTGTTTTCATGCCAGTACCATACTGTTTTGATTACTGTATCTTTGTACTATAGTTTGAAGTCAGGAAGCATGATAGCTCTATCTTTCTTAAGAAAGATAGCTCGTCTTTCTTAAGGTTGCTTTGGCTATTGGAATCTTTAATGGCTCCATACAAATTTTAGGATAAGGATGTAGAGAAAAGGGAACCCCCCCCTTGTACTTTGGGTGGGAATGTAAATTGGTGCGGCCTCTAAGGAAAACAATATGGAGATTCCTCAAAAACTTAAACATAGAGCGATCATATGATACACTTTTATGTACTGACTCAAAGAAAATGAAAACAATTAGAAGAGATAGCTGCGTCCCCATGTTCACTGCAACATTATTTATAATACTCAAACACTGGAAACAACCTATATGTCCAGTGATAGATGAATAAAGGAGATATGGCATATTATTGTGTGGTATCTATATACACACCTAATGGAATATTGCACAGCCATAAAAAAGAATGAAATACTGCTATTTGTGACAATATGGATAGACTCAGAGGATATTATGCTAATGAAACAAGTCAGATGAAAAAGGTAAATACCATATGACTTCACTTATGTGTGGAATCTAAGAAATGAAACAGATGAACAAATAAAGCAAAACAGAAACACTCATAGATAAAAAAACAAACTTCTGGTTACCAGAGGAGAGAGGGGTTGGGGGATGGGTAGACTGGTGAAGGGGATTAGGAAGTATACACTTAAAGTTATAGAAAAAATAAGCCATGGGGATGTAATATACATAGAGATGTAAGCATAGGGAATATAGTCAATAACATAGTAATAACTTTGTACAGTGACAGATAACAACGAGACATCATGGGGATCCCTGCATACATATTAAAAAAATACTGAATCACTATGATGTACACTTGAAACTAATAGAATATTGTATGTCAATTATACTTCAATTAAAAAAGAAAGAAAGAAATGAATCACTTTACCTTTATGGAATAATGATCTTGAAAGCTGAACAAAAAAATTACCTAGTTTGAGAGAAGCAATTCAGATCAGGCAGAGAGGTCAATTTAGCATCTCCTCCCAGAACACCACTTCTCAATATTTGTTGAAATGTGAGTAACTTGGTTATAATTTTCTCCCAAGTTTCAGATGTGCTAAGCAACTCAAAATAAAAATTGTTGCTGTTTAAATTAGAAAACAACTATAAGTTAAGTGAAATATGTATATATTTATATTTATATAATATATAATATATATATTTAAAAATGAATACATGAAAAGTAATTTTAAAATAGTATGTAAAAATGTATTCTGCTTACACCCAAGCTAATAATAGGAAAGGTCACTGCTAGTTCTCCTGACCTTGGCTATCACGCTGCAGTGAAGAGGGTCTGCGAGAAACCAGAAGAATGGGCAGAGATTCTCATGTAAGGTGAGGTCATCATCTGCTCCTGGATCTAGGTCTACAACCAATCATTTATTTTGGGAGAAGGATGGTAAGTATTATTGATTTTATCAATTCTCACTCCATGGCGCTTGGCTTCTTAGCTCAAAATTTACCAAGGACATATGGAGTTGATGCTGACTGCATACTGAAGAACCTTTGCTGATGTCCTGACCTTATCCTGACAATATTGGTTACATTCTATGCTGGGGCTTTCCTGCAGGATCTAGAGTACTTAAACTGCTTCCCAAATTGCTATAAAAGCTAACTTAGTTGTTTCTAAGAAAGACTGATAACTCCCTAGCTGGGCAGTACCCATGCCAGAACAATAAAAAAG
This sequence comes from Mustela lutreola, assembly GCF_030435805.1. Classification (NCBI taxonomy): domain Eukaryota; kingdom Metazoa; phylum Chordata; class Mammalia; order Carnivora; family Mustelidae; genus Mustela; species Mustela lutreola. Next base: position 29,670,582 of record NC_081295.1, read on the forward strand.
AGGCTCTCTTTCTAACTCTGGTAAGTTAAAGAATGACAGGTTTCAGCAACATTTTCAAACACTCTGATTTGCATAAAGCCACAGATCAGAAGAGTGACTTTTAGTACTTTACAATGCAAAAATCAACTCTCATTCACTGTTCCGTTTATTATAACAGATGTTCTGATCAGCATTCCCAGGTCACCATGTACAGTGTACATGTTTATATAATTACAAGAGAAAAGAGGTTAAAATGCTGTGCCTCATCCAATACTGTCAAAATGAACCCATACAACAATTCACACAGGGGAACAGCAAGAGAGTAAATGTAAGCTCTATAAATATACATAAGCCACAACCTAAACTGTTTCCCAGCCCAACCTCCAGAAATGGATTTCTCCCAATAGACATATAAGAACCAATATATATCCCTAACTGCCTCGTGTGACCTAGCCGAAGGCAGCCTAGAGGCAGAGATGGAATTTCCACTACATTTGTAGGATTCCATGAATATGTATTGAGCTTTTGTCAGAGGACAACAAATATCCCATAGTTGTAACGTGAGTAAAAGTGCCATTTGTTTTCTTCCTCACATACCTGCTTGTGACACAGAAAATGTGGTACAAGGTACACTTTAGAGGAAAGAGAGAGAGGGTTATTTATGGACAGATTCACAGAATGAAGATACAAATGTAAACAAAAGTAAAGATACAAATCTAGACAAAGATAGTCTTCCTCTAATGCAAAGAGTTTTTCTTGGGCTGTGATGGACACTACCTACATCTAAACCCACCTGAGTTTTCTTTGGCATCTTTTGTTTAACTTAGATATATATTTAAGTGCTGACACAAATATATGATGCTCAATCGTACTACACCATGCTTATGTGAATTAATAAGAAAAAAATTAAAAGCATCATACTTATGGTAAGTGCCAAGCAGGGTGGTAGTTTAAAGCCTGAGATTTTAGTCCTGGCTTGGCCATTAACTAACTATGAACCTTAAGAAAGTCAATTAAGGGGGCGCCTGGGTGGCTCAGTTGGTTAAGCAGCTGCCTTCGGCTCAGGTCATGATCCCAGCGTCCTGGGATCGAGTCCCACATCGGGCTCCTTGCTCGGCAGGGAGCCTGCTTCTCCCTCTGCCTCTGCCTGCCATTCTGTCTGCCTGTGCTCGCTCTCTCTCCCTCTCTCTCTCTGATGAATAAATAAAATCTTTAAAAAAAATAAAAAAAAAAAATTTAAAAAATAAAAAATAAAAAAAAATAAAAAAAAAAAAAAAAAGAAAGAAAGTCAATTAAGTGTTCTGGGCTTCCTTTCTGTGAACTGAGGACCTTGAAGGACTCAAGTGATGTCAGGGTTCATGCTGTTCTTTTTCATCTCCTTAACTCCAGTACCCAACTCGGTGCTTAGCACAATGGAGATACTCCATGAGTATTTGTGGAAATGGATGAATGAATTATTTAATGAGTCAATGAATAAAGGCACCCATAAAATCCTTGCCAATCTAAACCATCATGACATTATGTAGTTAATTTGCAGGACAAACAAAACCTTTAAAATTAAATCCTGGTTCATAGACGAATGTGTGTTTTCAGAAATAGGTGATGGCATCTAGAAAGTAATATTACAGCATCACAACCTAAATCCCCTGTCAATCCAGTCTGAATCATGCTCCTGTCTGGAGGAAGCAAAGTTAATATAATGACTTAGCTGAGTCATCTAGTGTGAGCCCAGTGATACAGGCAAAGTGGAAGACCTCATCCGTGATCAAATTTCCACTGATGGTGACTTAATTAACCATTGACCTTGCACTGAACAGCAGAAATCATAACTGTGGATTTCTGTCAGCCTACTGCCTTTTCTATTCATGCCACATCCACTAGAAAATTATTATCTTATCCAAGAATAGGAAGTGGTCTCTACTTTCTAGAAATAGGTTATGTATTTGAAATAATCCAATCATTATATTTCTACCCCATGAAATTATTATGCTAATGAGATACTTTCCATAAAACTATTTTCTATGACTTTTACTCAAGCTTGGAAGAAAAGGGTAGGAAGAAATAACACTGATTTTAGCTTACACCAAGGTAATCACAGAAGGTATTTAGTCACCTTGGACCTACAGGACACTGAAATATTGTATGAAAAGCCCAGAATTGAGTTTAAATATTTTAAAAATCATACCCAACTTTTAGCAATTTAGAGAGAAAGTATTTAAGCTTTTATTTCTTGTTACTGCTATTGCTGTCATTTTTAGACACCTTCCCTCATGCATTGGAAGGAAAACGAAGGAAAGATGGAAGAGAGGGATGCAGGGAGGAAGGGAAGAGGAATGTAAGGAAGGGAAAGGAATAGATATACAAGAATTGATGACTTCAAAACACCTGGTAATGAACACAGCAAGAAGGTGATACCGGTAGGACTAAGGTCTTGTGTATAGAAGCATTAACCTTTTCCACTGCATTTCAGCCATAACATACGTATTTTGTTGGGAGGCAGTAGAAAACAGGAATTTAGTAAAAAATGTAAATAGTGACAATTTGTCTCTCATAGAATGGTATCTGATGTAAAGGGAAAGGTATAAATCAGTGGGATTGTTTCGTCCAGTAATTATGTAATATTTGAAAAACTATTAACAATTGTGAACCCCCTCATCTCACAGTCTTGTTCTTAAGTAAGAACAAGACTTATTTCTACAGATTTGTAGGCCTGCTTTAAATCTCAAGGCTCAAGCCATCCACCATTTTGAGGACTTTAGTACATTTGACTGTAGCTAAAAAGGAAGCTACTCAATATGATTTTTTAAATGTTATGCATTACCATAAAGAAATTAAAATATCATATCCTGTTTGGTAAAGAGCAGAAAGAAGTGTTCATCATCAAATAGGTCATTACATATTTAAATAAATTATTGGCTGTTTAAACTACCATTATGTGGATAATTAGTCTTCTTATCTTCTAACAGCCCTTCAAATAGCACAGTTTATCATTCTTGGGTCTGAAACTTCCTTTTGGTCATTGGTTAAAATGAATAAAATGAGCGTTACAAAACCTGGAAAATGTCTATTTTATGTACTTCTTAAAGGCAGTATGGACTTCCGCTAAACTCTAGCAGTGCTTCAGGTTATGCCACTTATCACTTAATTATACATTGTCTTGCCTTGTTCTTTATTTCCATCATAGTTTTGTGTATACTCAGCTAGGCTCCCATGAATCTCATGGATCCAGAAGGGCGAATGGGAAGATGACTGGATTTTTTTTAAGCTGACTTATTGTTATGGGGTGCCTGGGTGGCTCAGTCATTTGAGCGTCTGCATTCAGCTTGGGTCATGGTCCCAGGCTCCTGGGATCAAGCCCCAAATTTGGCTCCTTGCTCAGTGGGAAGCCTGCTTCTCCCTCTCCCTCTACCTGCCCCCCCCTCTCTCAAATAAATAAATAAATAAATCTTAAGAATTGACTTATTGTTAGTAACTAATATCATCCATTGGCTCTATCCATATGCATGCTTCCTATCATATTACAATTGCACATTACATATTACATTACGTTTTTACTTTAAATACTTTATATACTTTATGAGCAAGGAGATTTTTAAGCCAAGTTTTCAAATGGGAACAATTAACCTTTTAATGAGAAGCAAGGCATACAATCTGCTTTTTAATTTTCTTGAGATTATTTGTAACTAATCTTTTCTACTCCTAAGAAAGATAAATCCTTAAAAGAATTTCAATTCTAATTCTAGTACATTGCGACTATGCTACCATATACTTTCAGAACACTTATAGACAAACTTTTATACTTTACATAAGCATTACAGGAGTAATTATTACACTTTATATTTTATATGACATAGTATCTCCTTACACATAAAATCCAATCCGAATAGAAGCTACAGTTGTAAAACTTAAAGAAAATGCATGCACACAGTTCTTTTTTTCTTATTCTTAGCAATTATAAAAGTAATTATGAACAAGATTGCTGGTCAGATGTGTGAAATTCCTGGTTGTTAAAGCCCCAGCTCATAGCCTCTGCTTTAATGAAATATGTCATACAATGCATAGTTCTCTAATATCATTTAACCTATAAATTGTGCTTCTGACCCTTTCATCACTCAAACAGAGAATACAAAGAATAGAATTCATTATAAATTCATGTAGCTTCTAAAACATCAAGAGATACTGGTTATAATTCATTCATGAGTTATTTTCAGTTTATGAAGGAAGGTCTTGCCAAAAGAGAGTAAAAAAGCAAAGCACGTTAAATCATAAAATTAAACACAGACTTTGCTGAGCATGGTTTTTAAGTTCCTCCACAAATAGTTCTAGCCCCAATATCAGTCCACTCCTGAAATTAAATAACTCTCTCTCCCCATGTGAACTTCAGTATCCCAACCATAAATCCAGCTTGCCAAAATGGTGGTTATGTTATTCTCTGCCCATATAACGATCTACAAGACCATGTCTCATCCAGAAGTGCAAACATCTAACCACTTCCTTCAAACATTTAACAAAATAGTCACCTTCTAACTGTGATTAAGCCAGCCAGGCCAACTACTCTATCCACCTTGGCTTCATGTGAACACATTTGAACTGATGAAATTTCTTCTCTATCCAATTGACACTGATGATGTATTCATTGACTATTTGCCCTTTTAGGTCTATTTTACATCCACTATTTTCAGTTGATTGGTTAAGGTCTTTGAGACCCCGGATTATGTCTTTGATATACTGGCTAAAAGGAAGTTAATATATTAAAATACTTTGGAATCTATTACATAAATGAATGCATCAGTAGAATGTTTTCAACAAGAAATAGACTGAGAGCTGCGTAAGATCCTAGTATAAGAAAATAAAGGGAATATAGGAAATACAAAGATGTCAATCTTACCCTTAAAGATAATCTTCTTTGATTAGGGCTTAAACCAATGTGGTGTGACTCACTTAACAATTCAAATAAGTGATGGATCCACATTATTGTTGACCATTCACCTTGAAAAAGTATGAAAACAATTGTTTTTTCTATGCTGATTCAAGGTAAACACTACTGATACTGAATTTTGTTCTAGAGTTATGCTGACACCAACATGGAAGAGTGCAGGAATAGTAGTTCTTAGAGTTGCTTGGCTCCAATCCTGACATTGAGACACAAGATTCTCTCTCTAAGTCATCTAACTAAATGGACACAGAGTCCTCATTGTTAAAATGTAGGGAGATATACAGTGTTGTCTGCAGTTACACTCCATCTCTAAAAAAACCTATCATTCATTGAATCTTCCCCTCTGAGAATCCATGTCATTCAATTTTTTCAATGAGAAAAACCATGAAATAATTTCTGTTTAACAAGTATTGTCTGGTATCTTAATCATTGTTAGAATAATTGCAAAAAGAATCCTTATTCTATTCAGTTGTCACTAAAATCCTAGAAGTTACATTTTTACAATAAAAGTGAGGCTACAAAATTATACCATATCATAGCTAAAAAACAGTGAACTCACCATAAAAAATAAAAGTATGATGATCACTTGTCATAGTTGGAGAGAAAAACAACTGACCAAAATGAGGGTATATGGCTTCTAGTTTTTGAGCAAAGAACTGCAACTTGCTTTCTTTAGCAAGGCGGAAATAATTTTACTTTAATATTGACTATTGAATTCATTGTGATGAGCATATTTATCTACATTTAGTGAAACAATGATAGGGCATTTTTAAAAATGTTTTCTTGTTTTGTTTTAAGAAGAGAATCCTTGAAGCAAGGTAATACTAATAATTATCATTTAATGAGAACTTTCTACCATACTATACTTTTCTTGGTGCTTTACATTTATCAATTCATTGTATTATTCCTGCAAAAATACATAAAAAATGAAATCAAGACACCGAAAACTTAAGTAAATTTGCTAGGACCACATAGCTAATAAAAAGCAGAGGAGAGTGAGTACCAATGAGGACTCAGTCCAGAGCTTACACACTTAAACACTGAATTTTGTTGCTGTGAGTCTATGTTGAGACAAAGGAAAGACACACTGTTCTGCTTAAGAAGGAGTAAAGCAGGTTGGAGACAGGGACAAGTAAACTAAGGAAAAGACTTGTAGAGGGCGTTTACATTGACTGGGAAGTCCAGCAACCAAGTCCAGACAGGTTGATGTCATATAAACAGGAGAGAAAAAGTGAAAATATGGGAGGATAAAAAAGGAGCACTGTCCAAATAACTAGGTAGATTTAATACTCAATTGAACTTAAAAGTTACTACACATGTTCTAGCCATTCAACCACTCAGTAAATTCTGTCCTACTTCATGTCTTAGCATGGATGGTATTTGGGGATACCAAGGAGTAGAGACTTTGTTTCATATTTTGAGGGATATGAAAACAGCTGCAAGGGATGACTGAGATTGAAGAATTCAGAGGAAACAATTACAGCCACAAGTGCCTGGGTAAAATGCCAATCCCACCCCTGCCTAAGGATCCTCAAAGGACTGGAAAGGGTCAAATGGTCCCAATGACATCTTGGTTTGACTTCAACACTCTCTTGAAAAGCTCTTTAACAATTCATACTAAAAACAAAGAAAATCCTTGCTATGATACTAAAAACCCTTGCTATGATATAATCATGCCAAGGGAACAGCAGACAGGACACACACATGGAAATCATGCAGGAACCAAACTCACTCTGAGACGGGAACCTAACTTAGAATGTTTCCTGATGCTTCTAACAAAATAGATACCATTAACTCACAATTATTTTAGAGCTTATAATGGTCTAAAATAAGTAATTCAATAAATTAGGATACAGGATCTACTTAGTTCCAGGGAATAGAATATTGTACGAGAAATCCTATGCTCATGTGGTTTACATTCCACTGGGTTCTGATTCAGTATTTACTGCTGGCCAGCTTAAATGATAGTGATACAACCATTGCCTTTTTGCATATAATGAAATCAACACAAAGGTACAGATACAGATTTGTTCAAACATAACATAAGGACATTTTTGTTAAAGATAATCACTTTGGCTACACTATCTCAGGGATCAAATAATGGAATTTTACAACTATATAAAAAAGTTACCTTTGCCTAAGAAACAGTATTTACTGTGTGTACATAGTTGACTGACAAAATTCTCTACCATCCAGCACCCTAATTAATTGATGAAATAAGCTATCTCAAAAGGGATATTACAGGATTTCCAAAAAGAAAGAAAGAGAGCAAGATATAGACACATACACACGTGCACACACACATACATACACACAACCTTCTGTGGCTCAAAACACAGTATCACGGCCCTATCTGCAGGCAACTTACAATAATTGCCAAATACAATTTAGTGATAAGAAAAATCCTTTCAGTGATGAAAAAATACTTATTAAGTCCCATTGAAGTACTGCTGTAGTTTAACTATACATAAGAAATTACTTAACCTTCTGCTATTCCAAATATATTTAATCCCTGAGACATTATTAAAATAATGTCTCCTGGAATCTAGAAGAGCCTTAATTACTGTTCCTAACTCCCCAGGCAGTTAAAACATTGCCTCTATTCAACGGTTTCTATGATTATTTTTATGGGAAAGTGATAGATCAATCAGGTGTTATTAAGTATCTCTCATCTCCCAAAGACACCTCACAAGTCCCCTCACTCATTCCTAAAGAAACTCCTTTTGCCTTCATTTTTACTGGATCTCTCGATTCACTTCAATTCTTTTTGTCATCTCTTTAAGTGGAAAAGACAATACCAACCATACAGAGTTGTAATTACACAGAGCAACATAAATAAAATAATCTAGCAATGTAGGCCCTAGTTAAAAACAAAACAAAACAAACAAACAAATAAACAAAAATAAACCCCATCTGATATTGCTTAGAACAAATCTGGCCTCTTAGGTAAAAAGTTGAATTTCTAGAAGAAAGATGTTGGCAGAAATGAAAATAATGAAAAAGATAACTGAATGTCTCTCTGTGACACACTATCCATTCAGTTATTCTGTCTGGATTGGGAAAAAGAAGAGGACACAGACAGAAAAATAAGTATCAGTTTAAAAGCAATTCTGTGTGGGTCGGTTGACCACTGACATGAGGATTTCCTGGTGGCATGATGACTGAAAGGCTTTGTAAGAATATAAATGTCTAAAATCAGTGTAAACTTTGAAGTTGTTTGCTACATAATTCATAATGTGATGACTTTCAGAGACCAGAATACTTCTGATAAAAGAAATGCAGTGTTCCATACAACATTTTTATATTTGTGGTTTAGCATTGAGGTGTGGGGAAACAAGAACAAGTTCTAAATCATAGTTAGGCTACCTTGGGGCAGAGGTAGAGAAAGGGGTGCAAAACATGGAGAAAAATATTGGTAGAAATAAAAAATCAAAATCATAAATGACCAAGAGAACATAAGGCCCAGAAAAATTGAGTCTGTGCCAGGCTGATCTTACTCAAATTCAAGAAGTTAGAGATTTTGGATGTCTTCTGGTATGTGTATACATGTATGAAAACATACACCTACATACATATAAATATTGCCATAATATACATATGCATATGTATATGTCTGTGTGTATGTGTGTGTGTACATAATGCCTGTTCTTATAATTAGGAAAGTCATAAAGCCACGCTAGTTTGGTTCTTCCATAACCAAGTACATTCTGGCATCATCTGGATCAGGCATCAGCAAACTATTCCCTTAGGTCAAGTCTGACCAGCCACCTATTTTTGTAAATAAAGTTTTATTGGAACAAAATACCACCTATTGGCTTATATGTTGTCTAAAACTACTTCTGTGCTACAAAACAGAGTGAGATAATTGCAGCTGAGTTCATGGCACTCAAATTCTAAAATATTTATTCTCTGGCTCTTTACAGAAAAAGTTTGCTTACCTTTGACCTGGACCATCACCCTCCCAATTTTCTGACTTGCTGCCTTCTGTCTGTCCCTCCTCTCCCACTTTTTTTCTCTCTCTCTTGTCCTCCCTCTCTCCTTTCCTTCTTTCCTACTAGGTTTGTTTGTTTGTTTGTATTTAAAGAACATTCATTTATTGAATGCCTATTATTATTTTGTCATTATATTTAAAAACTATTTTTAGAGCAGTTTTAAGTTCACAGCAAAAATGAAAGAAAGGTACAGATATCTTCCATATCGCGCATGTCCCCACACAGGCACAGCCTCTCCCATTATTAATATCCCTTACCAGAGTGGTACTTTTTTTTTTTTTTTAATAATTGATAAACCTGCACTGACACATCAAAATCACTCAAACTCTATTGTTTACATAAGTATTCAATTTTAGCTGTGCAAGGGTTTGGACAAACGTGTAATGACATAAATCCATAATTATAGTATCAAACAGAATATTTTCACTGCCCTAAAAATCCTCAGTGTTCCATCTACTTATCCTTCTCCCCCCCCCCCCCAACCCTGGCAACCAGTTGTCTTTTTACTGTCATAGTTTTACCCTTTCCAGAATGTCCATATAATTGAAATGAACCTGGATGTAGGCTTTTCAGATTGGCTTCTGTCATTTAGTAATAGACATTTAAGTGTACTCCTTTTCTTTTCATGGCTTGATAGACCATTTGTTTTTAAAGCTGACTAATACTCTATTGCCCAGGGGTACCATGGTGTATTCATCTCTTCACCTACAGAAGGGCATCTTGGTTGCTTCCAAGTTATGACAATTATGAAGAAAGCTGCTATTGTTATCCACATGCAAGATTTTATGTAGACATAAAGTCTCAACTTCTTTGGGTAAACACCAGGGAGTGTGAGTGCTGGATTATATACTAAGAGCATGTTGAGTTCTGTAGGAAGCCATCAAACTGTCTTTCAACGTGGCTATACATTTTACATTCCCACCAGCAATGAATCTGATTTTCCATTGTTCCACATCCTTATTAGCATTTAGTATTGTCGGTGTTCTGGATTTGGGCCATTCTAATTGGTATGTTGTGGCATTTCACTGTTGTTTTAATTTGCATTTCTCTGATGGTATATTATGTGAAAGAACTTCTCATACTTGGCATCTGCATATTTTCTTTGGTGAGGTGTCTGTTAAAGTATTTGGCCCTCTTTTTAATTGAGTTGTTTTCTTATTATTAAGTTTAAAGAGGTCTTTTTATATTTTGGAAACAGTCCTTTACCTGATATGTCTTTTGCAAATATTTTCTCCCAGTCTGTGGCTTATCTTCTCGCTCTCTTGAGTTTCTTTTTCCCTTTCATCTTCATGTTTTTGACTCCCCATCATGTTCTTTAAAATAACTATTCCAAACTTTTCAAGATTTTGGAAAGTCTGAATGTTCAACTTGAAGTTCCTCTGTATCGATTCTTCCCTCCTTTCACTTCTGTGTTCCTCAAGCTTAAATCACCCAACTCTGCCCTGATCCAATAGCTTCCAGACTTCATTATCTTGCCCAAAGTTATTCTCATGTGCTTTTCTACTAATATTCTTTGCTCTCCATTAAAGTCAACATAAAAACATTCCTCCAATTCTTATTCCCTGTAATTCATCACCCTATCTACCTTTCCCCATGTTTTTAAACTACAGATATTTCTTTAAACATTACCCATATGTCATTGCCTCTACTTTATTACCACCCACCCACACCATAAATTCCTTCAATCTCACTTTGCTGGGCTCCTCTATTGAATTTTACTAAGGAAGTCACTAAGGACCAACTGATAATCAGTTTTCTGTTTACTTTCTCCTTAAGATCTCCTTGGAATTGGATTTTGTCATATCTTTATTGAAACTCTTTTTTCACATTGTTTCTGAAAATAAAATCCCACTAGTACCCAAGTAAAATGCATCCCTAACTTTTCCTCAAACATAAGCTGTATTTTACAACCTTAGCCCATTTTTTTTTTAAATTCTGCTTTCTTTGAAATAAACATGCTTTTTGGGTAAAACAAGCGCTATCTACTTCAAGTTGTGATATGAAAATCTTTCAAATATGTGATAGTGATAAATATGATCTAGGAGTACATATGTCTTCTTTAGTCTCTGTTGTGTCTCCAGTAATGGTTACACATTAAATACTAGACAACAATGGAATAAACATATTTAATATCTGAAAGAAAATTCAGAGATCATCTACTCAAGCCCCCTTCAATTTTCTCATTGTTAAAAAAAAATTTACTGGGAAAAGTGGAACATTAGAGTTCATTCCAGTATTTGTTTCTGCATTTTAATGCAGCTTTTATTATATGTTAAATTATTATGGAATCTTTTCTTTTTTAAGTTATCTTTAAAAGAGTAATGACATAATGAGTTAAGAAAATCACCTACTGTGATTATCAAAAATTGTGAACTTAATGTAGTATTCAGCATCCAACACTTCATCATTTTACTCTTCTATATATATATTTTTCCCTGTGATTTGGTGTAGGTTATGTTAGTATATCCAAATATACAAACATTTTTCACTGGGGGTATATTCATTTTAGAGAAATACTTACAACACATTCCATCTGAAAATTCTGTAACTTTTTTAATAGCATGAGACAAAGGTTCCCCAAATATGATATTACACCTACAGTAACATATGAAGCTGTCATCTATTCAAAAACTAAATCTTGCTCATTCGGAAGAAAAAAATGAAAAAGTCAACTTTAATATTACGTGGAGTCATCTGTTGGCAGCATAATCTATAACACCTAATTTTATGAGTTTGAGCTCAAATATAAGCTCCCACTCATCCCACTAAAATTTGTTGACTGCTTTTCATATTCAAGGCACTATTCTAGGTTCTGTCAGGATAGAAATAAACTCTGTAGCTTGAAGAAGTTATAATGAAGGGAATAATAACATTATGCAACCGGGCTTTTGCTTTCATATCTAAAAATAATGATAAAAATTCCAGTCTTGCCCAGCTCCCTGTATGCTTGGAAGACTCATGAACAGTGAAAGCACTCTGTAAAATGCAAATAATTACACAACTCTTAATTATTATTTTTATGCTGACTACATGATAGCAAATTATCAAAGACCAAAAATCTCTGACAGATACCATGAGGAGGACTCAGCATGGAGCAGAAAGTTAGGGATGTCTTTATAGAGGAGGCTGCTTCCTTCCATCATAACCCCTGCCACCTTGCCTAGACTCTGGAAATTGTCTATGAGGGCCTGACTTTCCTCCAGTCTCTTCTTACTCCAATCCACTGCTATCACTCCCAAAAAAAGTTCTTACCAAGTTTTCATGATCCTTTTGTCAACATCTTCCAACACTCACAGCATTTGGGAAGAAATGGGAAGAAATTCCTTTTTTGGAATTGTATCAGCCTTATGTCCAATGCTCAGTTTTCCTTAGTTTCCATGCTAACTAAACTCTGACAACAACTATTGCCTATATCATTAATTTGGTAATTTATTTTTATTTGTTCCAGCATAGATTTAACATGGCTCATTTGGCAATTAATCATGTAATATAATTCCCTGTAGCATCTGTTCTGCTGTTCTATCAAACTGTTACTTATATTTTCTTTTTTCATTTACACAGTTTCCAGTTTCCTTTTTTAAACTTTTTTTTTTTTTTTTTTTTTTTTTTTGCAGGGGAAGATGCGGAAGTGTGTCTTCTGGGCAGACATTACCTGCTGGTAAAAACTGACACCACGTTTTAATCTTCCTTCCATACCACACCCCTAGGGTCATACATATGGTTTTACTTCGACTTACAAATTTACTGATGGACAATTCTGCAAAGCTCAGTCCTCCCTTCTAAAGAGAAATGATACAGCTCTTGTCTTTGAAAAGCAAAAAATATAAGATATTAGCAATTCTGTTCTTTGCCTCCCAGATTCCTTTTCAAGACTGAATGATTAATTCTCTCAGTTGCTAGGAAGGTTGCCTGCTGGCCTTCCCAGGAGTAGTCCCTGCTAAAAAGTCCCTTCCCCAATGCACATCTCCTTCTCAGGGCACAACACATCCAAGAACTCGTCAATGCCAACAAACAAGGTCCCAGCACCTCTCCCCAACCTGGGGTGTCTCTGAAAGCCACCTCAGCTTCATAGCACCCCTGAGAGGTCAGCTGAGTCCTTCTTCTAACTCTATTGCAACCAAATTTCTCTCCTTCCTAATCCCACTTCTCTCTCATTTTTTTTTTCTGTAGAACTTGCTGTGTGTGAATATACACTTGTCTCCTTCCCAAAGAATCCAACTTCTGACCAAAAATATGGAATAAACACAGTTCAAAACAAAGCTCATCATGTTGCTTTTATCATTCATTCAAGAGTTCTGACCAAGAACTCTTAGCTAAATTTAATGCTCAATTAAGGTAACTTATCATGTTTAGTTTATAGTCTGTCCTACCCCCATGCTTCCATTTTTTATATTTTAACAAGTATTTATTGTATATCTTTCTTATCAAAATCAGTTGTTAAAACATTTTTTAAAGTATATGAAAGAAAAAATAATATTAAGAGAAGAAAAGGAGAAAAAATGTCCCTATGAGTGAAGTGTAAAATTCTATAGAATTTCAAGAAGGGAATATTTAATGTTTGGTTGAGTCATCAGGACAATAACAAAGCCAAAATTTTTAAATAAGTTGAATTTGACATGGATTTTAAGACTGGAATTGGTACATAAAGGAGTAGCAGATGGTCTGCATGAGAAGGGGAGGGGTAGGTAAGCCTAGAAAGATTGGTGGCCCCTGAGCATGAGCTATACCAAAAAGGATGACTAGAATTAGAAGAGTATAAAAGGAGAGAGAGAAGTACTAATTTGTATTACAGAAAATCTATGTTAGAGGGATAAACACTATGTAGACTTATATGGAAGAATTTTTAAAAAAAGAAGACATCTTAGCTAGAACAAAAAGATCGACCATTGCTTCTGAAATCAGTGCCACATCTGAAAGTCAAAGAATAGAACCTGATAAAGAATTCGAAAGCACACTTTTTTTAAAAAATGAAAGTCAGCAAAAATGTCACGTGAAGGCACCATTATTTTAACAGATATCAGGTCATCGTCGTTTCCTACAAAAGGATAATGTTCTATTTCTCTGCTTAGGAAAATTTTTGCTTTCCAATTAACTTCTGTAGTCCATTTATTTGTCAGGGTCCAGTAAAGGGACACAAACTGCACTGATAATTTAAACAGGAAAAATTTTAGCATAAAGGATTATTATCTAGTAAAAGATAGTTAATGTCTAAAAGGGGTAAAACAATTCTTTAAAAACTACAGGAATAGCTAATTCGGAGAAGAAGTTCTATCTCTAGGGCTAGCAGGGAAAACCTAGGAAACGGACAAATTTTAAGTTCTCCCATCCCCTTCTCACAAAGTTGATATTCAGACTTTGTTGGGAAGAGTTTGATAGGAGCACAGTGGATAGCCAAAACCTTTCCCCAGGGATCCTGGCTCAGAGCTGGTTCACAGAAAGCCCCCCTCTGGGTTCACTGGAGCACTGTGGCCTGGAGCTAGTACACAGGAAGCTACCTGATGGGAGGCATGGGCTGGGGTCAGTCTACAACTATTGGGGTGCTGCTGAAAGTCTCCAGGAGTTGAGTGGAGAAACTCACTGAAGGGCAAGCACCACAGGGTTCTTACCTACCTATCCCCATGCTAAAAGGAAGTCACACCAGAACTGGAGAAGTTCTGAACTAGTTCAAAACTGGAGAAGCCCTTTCTTCAGTTATAACTTACACTGCCCTCCAGTGTCTGTTGACAAAACCTAACACTGAGTCATCTAACAAAGGAGCAAAGTCTACAGGGTCCAGCTCCAGTATGTCAAAGTGGGAAAAAGAAGGTTGGATTTAGACCTGAGAGAAAATAAACTGTGAGCTGGTGCAGTCAATCACAGAATTAACTTTGTTATACAAGATAATATGAAACAGAAGCACACATCGAGGAAAAATGAACGAGAGCTTTTTCAAATGCACTGTTGTAAAAATGAAGAAGGATGCCCAGATGCATCCTAAGTATGTTACTTAGACAGAAAAGTCCATTTAGTTCTATATACAATGTATATTTCGAAGACAGCAAAAATCTATCCACTTTTCAGAAGTACTTCAGAGTATTTGTTTAAAAAATGATCATTATCCATGTTATTATGAATATTCTCTCCAAATATGTAAATAAATTGAGTTAATAAATAATTCAGCTACCCAAAATACCTAAGACCAAATTTTCTATCTCCAAACAAACTTTCTCTTGAGCTCCAAATACCTTCAATCTACTATCAACTAAACATCACTATTTGGATGTCCAATCAGTACTTCTAAAACCAA
Source organism: Mustela lutreola (assembly GCF_030435805.1). Lineage (NCBI taxonomy): Eukaryota > Metazoa > Chordata > Mammalia > Carnivora > Mustelidae > Mustela > Mustela lutreola. Next base: position 29,685,775 of record NC_081295.1, read on the forward strand.
CATCCAAATCTCAGTTATATGTCGGTAAACTAGGACTCAAAAATAAAAACCAACTCTGAATGTATCTTTTGGCAATTTCTACAGTGCAAATACTCCCAACATGGCCTTTTTCAAGCTTCTGACAACTTCACAACCTTTAAGACTATTACCTGTTCAGTGTCTCTCAGCCCTTTTCACCACTCCAATAACCAAGCCCGAAACCTTGGTTTCATCTTTTATTTCTCCTCCCCTTTCATCACTCACACACTTTTCTAAATTATACCAATTTTTTTGGCTTTGTTTCTCCAATCTGTCGCTGCCTTTGTTCCTGCTGCCACCATCTTATATCATGCCATTCATGGGTTTCATTAGCCTACCGGCTGTTCTTATCTCAAGTCTATCTTTCCCACATATCGTTCACTGCAGACAAAATCATCTTTCCTTTTTTTTTTTTAAACTGAGATATAATTGACATAAAACATTGTATGAGTTTAGTGTACAACTTCTGATTTGATATGTTTATATATTATGATATGATTACCAAAATAGCCTTAGCCAACACCTCTATCATGTTATATAATTATAATTGTGTGTGTGTGTGTGTGTGTGTGTGTGCTGAGAACACTAAAGATCTGGTCTCTAAGCAACTCTGAAGTTTATAATAAGTATTGCTGACTACAGTAACAATGCTGTGCATTAGATCTCCAGAACTCATCCAAGTTCTAGTTGTGTCTTTATCCATTTAACATCTTCCTCATTCCCCTTCTCTCAGCCCCTGGTAACTACCATCCTCTGCTGTTTCTACAAGATCTGCTTTTTTAGATTTGACATATTAGTAAGATCATATGGGATTTGTCTTTCTCTGGCTCATCTCACTTAACATAACATCTTCAAGGTCCATCTGTGTTGTTGTACATGGCAGCGTTGATGTTTCAGTGCACGTAAGTCTGGCTGCTCCGCTTCTCTTAAAACACTTTTGCAGCTTTTGGTATGAAATATGATGGTGTGTGTGTGTGTGTGTGTGTGTGTGTGGCTGACTCCTCATCTCCTTTCTAGCCTCATCTTGCATTACACCTTAATTTTTCATCTTAATGACACCCCTTGCACACCGCAGCTTATCTCCTCTTAAGCCACCTTGAACTACTTGCAGCTCCCAATGTGATTGCTTTCCCTGGCTTTCAGGTATTGACATATAATAGAGTTTTCTGTACTTAGACTGTATTTTTTACTTTTAATTTTTTCCTTTTATACCTTTTTTCTTATCAATGGCCTAATCGATTTTTAAATCTCCCATTGCTCATCTATGAGCTTCAAAGTTGTATTCATTTATACGCCAATTACGTTTACAAAACCAGTGCTCTAACCCCTGAGCTGTGGAGCCACTGATTACATTTAAAGTTGCATTCATGTTTTATCCTAATGAAACAGAACATTAATGAAATTTCTGCTCTCCTCCCTAGCACAAAGACCTGAGAATGCTTGTGTACAGATCTTCCCCAACAATACCCTTGTATTTTATTTGCATTTTCATTTTAGCTGCCCCAAAGTTATTTTTAGAGCTAATTACTGATATTTGTCTATATGCTTACTAATTCTTTGCTCACCATTGTTCATAATGTCTTGCATTTTTTCTACCTGGTTTCAATTTCTCCTTTAAGTACGTTCTTAGTAGTTTAGAGAGTGTCTGTGCATAGAAACCTCTGAAGTATTTGTTCTTCTGAAAACGTCTTCATTTTAACCCCAATTTTCATCAACAATTTAGCAATTCTAATTTAGAATTCTTGTCTGTTAATTACTTCCTCTCAGCACTTTGAAGATACCATTCTCTTGTTTCCTAGCCTCCAATATTGCTTTTAAAATCTATTGTTCAAGTACTTATAATTCATTTCTTTGTAGTATTTATACATTGACTTTTATGTGCTCAAACTCATGTGGTTTTCAGTCCAAGGGTTAATATATTTCATTAATTCTGGAAATTTCTCAATCATTAGCTCCTTAAGTATTACTTCTTTCTCATTTTCTCAGCTCCTTTCGGAAATCCTATTTCAGATAAATAGGTGGGTAAATTTTGTCATTTTGCTCTCTATATCTTTAATTTTTTTCCCCATATGTTCTATTTCTTCTTCACTTGTGCCATGTTTGGGGAATTGCCCCCAGATCTTTTTTTCTTGAGAATGAGAAATTTAAAGAAAATTTAAAATATCTTTAAATTTTTCTTATAGCCCTAATCTTATGTTTATAAATTTGAATAACTATAATTTTCATTTCTAGAACACTCAGTTTCTTTCCAGTTTTGCCTGTTTGTTTCCTGTCTTGTCTGTTTTTTAAAGATAGCTATCTATCTATCTATGTATTTGACAGAGTGTACACAAGTGTGCACACCTGCACATGCTGGGTGACTGGTAGAGGGGGAGGGAGAGAATATCAAGCAGATTCCCTGCTGAGTGAGGATCATGATGGGGCTCCATCTCATGACCTTGAGATCATGACCTGAGCCAAAATCAAGAATCGAATGTCAACAGACTGAGCCACCTAGACGTCCCCTGTCTTTTTTTTTTTTTTAACAAATTCTATTTCCCTTTTAAAATCTTTGTTTTAAATATATTAATCCATTCAACAAATTCTAGAATTATCCTTAGCACAGTGGATACAACAATGAATATAACAGACAACAATGAGACACCTGGGTGGCTCATTTGGTTAAGCATCTGCCTTCGGCTCAGGTCATGATCCCAGGGCCTGGGATC